>NW_020537758.1:3069162-3098930 GCF_003426905.1 Ctenocephalides felis | reverse complement strand
AAAATCAAGAAATTCTTGCAAGTCACCCATGACATAATTACTTTCGAAGAAAAAAACTCGAGCAAAAAAATAATGGTCACGTTTTGTTAAACGATTTGTTTATTTAATTACATGGGTAATGGATCCATATTTATTTAGTAAATTTGTCGTTTAATTATTGAATTATTTATTACTCTATTAATTCACACTTTTGCGTATCAATGTATTCATGCGGTTATTTATATATTTATTTTTAAATTAATTTAAGCATTTACATATTTATTCTCTAGATTAATTTTCTAAATATTTACTAAAGTGCATTACCCTTTGCCATAATAAATGTATTTTATCTGCATCAAAATATAGAACATGCATACAAAATATTTTACTAAATGTCACAAATCACCGTTACTAAAGAATTTTGCCATATATAATATTAAGTAATAGGTCAATCGAGAATGATATAGCAAAAATATGTTAACAAACTCCATTCATTTTCAATGTGATTTTACTATAGTGAAAGCTATACGACCATATAACAAACAGGCGAATGCATAATTATAAAAAAAAAAATCATAATTTGTAGTATATAGAAACGTTGATATTAATTATTGATAAGGCAAAATAGATTTTAAATCGATAAAATAATATATATATATATATATATAGTTAGTATTAAAATTTGTTAAAAATTATGATTTTGTGATTTTCCCAAGCGTTTTGGCCTGATCGCATCGCAACCTGGAACGGGCGGTTGTTTCAGGTTGCGTGCATGTGCACGCCGAAGCCCCCGGAAAATAAATTTAAAGGAAAAAAAAAATTAATATGAAGAAAATTTAAAAAATTCAAAAACTTAGGTATGTTGATTAGTTTTTAAAAGGTTTACTTGAATGAGTAAGAATTATATTATAAATTTCGCATTTTTTCTATGTTATTTTTGGTGGAAAAATATTTAGGTACCAATGAGATAAAGAGGATCTGGTACAATATTTATGTAAATTAGCGTTAAATTTGTATTATTGCCAAAATCACCAAAAATATATAAATTTGATTAAAATTATTACTTACACCAAAGATGAATCCTAAAATAGCATTTTTGGCACCAAATCCAATTTGTGTGGCAGCTTCCAATTTCCTCTTTTCCCTGTCACCACCTTCTTCAGCATAAAGATCCTTCAAAAAAAAAAAAATAACGAAAAATATTATATTTGCTGAAATTTTAATTTTGAGGAGCTCTACAGGATACATCGTTTGTATTAGAACTTTGAAATTCAACTACTACATTTTTCAAGATATATATAATAAATAAAAATACTAAAATTGATGTCCTTTCTCGAAAAAAATGCGAGTAATTAATGATAATATCGACAACTGCATACGACATTGAATATAACTCTCTTCGGTCAGAAGCACATTTTGAAGAGCTCTACAGGACGCATTGTTTTTACTACACACTTGAAATTCAAATAAGATGTTCCCCAAAGACTATTTTATAAACACAAATACTAAAATTGATGACTTATGTAACTCTCTTTAGTAAGAAAGATTTTCTGAGGAGCTCTGCAGGACACACTGTTTATACTAAAAACTTGAAATTTAAATACAATATTTTCCAAGATATATATTATGAGAACAAATACTAAAATTGATGGCTTTTCTAACAAAATTTTGAGTAATTAATAACAATATCGACAACCGTACATGGTATATCGTATATAACTCTTTTCGTCGTATATAACTATCTTTAGTCAGAAGGATATTTTGAAAAGCTCCACAGGACACATCGCTTGTACTAGAACCTTGAAATTTAAATATAATATTTTCCAAGATATATATTATGAGAACAGATACTAAAATTGATAGCTCTTCTGACAAAATTTCGAGTAATTAATAATAATATCGACAACTGCAAACATCGTATGTAACTCTCTCTTTAGTAAGAGGGATATTTTGAGGGGCTCTACAGGACGCACTATAAACCTGAAAACTCAACGTAATTTTTCTAAAAGTATCTACTATAGCAACAAATTATAAAATTTATAACCTTTTTAAAAAAAATAAGACTTATAATTAATATCATTGGCATCCGCGCACAACTCTATTAATGTCTTAAGAAAAAAGGACATTTTGGAGAACTTTGCAGGACACACTGTTTGTACAAGAACTTTGCAAATTTAGTACGATATTTCTCACAGTATCTTTCAGGATAGCTAATACTCAATTTAGACACTTTTTGAAAAAAATAATGGGTCATATGACTTTGACCAGTTATGAATTTATTTTGAACACTATCTATAAAAATTACTATTTTGTCGACACATTTTAGACCTAACTTGATGCATCAAATATTATATTTAATTATATATCTTAACTTTAATTAATCCATTAATTTTGCTAATTAGCTACTTAGCCAAAAAAATTATTTCATTTTAGTTTCATATTATAAAATATTTATCACATTTATCAAACAGATATTTTTTCATAATTTTCTGCAACATTGTAGATTTTTTTTCTCTTGGTCACTCGATCTTCAATAAAATTGCAAAATCTAACTCGATGTTTGCACAATACATAAAACACGAATAGATCAGCTCCTTGTACTATTTTAGTTAAAAAAGCCGAGTAATTATACAGCTTTATGCAAGCGTCGGTTTCAAGTGAAAGCTCTATGTAAGGCAAACCGGTTCACATTCTAAATAAAATGGATAATATACATTTAATATATTTATATATATATATATATACATATAATAAATATATATAAATATATAATCGATTCTATATAATGCTGCACATAGTCGATCTTAAGGTAAAAACCTTCCAGAAGTTGACCAGATGATGATGACTGGGCCAAGTGTAGAAGTTTTAGCAAAAAAGTAGCTGATGGTTTTTAAGGTTAAATCGTAGGTTTTTTATAAGTTTTGTTGATAAATTATTAATTACTTGTAATTTTCGATTTGGATTTCAAGATTGTAGTACAAACTGTGCGTCCTGCACAGCTGCTCAAATATCCTTCTTACTAAATAGAGGTACGATGTCGTGTGTTTGTGTTGATATTATTATAATTATTCGTATTTTGTTAGAAACTCATCGATTAAGTACTTGTTCTCATGATATATATCTTGGAAAATATTGGTATTTAAATTTCATGAGTATAGTACAAACGGTGTGTTCTGCAGAGTTCTTCAAAACATCCTTCTTAGTAAAAAGAGTTAAATACAACGCCCTGTCGCTTATTATTATTATTATTAATTACTCAAATTTTATTAGAAAGTCATCAATTTTAATATTTGTGTTTATAATGTATACTTTGAGGAATATTTTACTTAAATTCAAGTGTATGGTACAAACAGTACGTCTGCATAGCTCCTCAAAATGTCCTTTTTACTAAAGAGAGTTTTATACGATGTCGTGTGCAGTTGTCGATATTATTATTAATTACTCATAATTTTGTTAGAAAAATCATCAATTTTAGTATTTGATTTCAAAATATATATCTTGGAAAAAAATGTATTTGAATTTCTAAGATCTAGTGCAAACGGTGTGTCTTGCAGAGCTCCTCAAAATATCCTTCTAATTGAACAGAGTTATATACTATATGTGCAGTTGTCGATATTATTATTAATTTCTCCAAATTTTGTTAGAAAAGTCAGCAATTTTAGTATTTGTATTTATAACATATTCTTTGAGAAATATTGTGTTTAAATTTCAAATGTGTAATACAAACAGTGTGTCCTGCAGAGCTCTTCAAAATGTCTTTGTTACTAAAGAGAGTTGTATAGGATGTAGTGTGCGTTTATTATTATTATTATTAATTACTCAAAATTTTATTAGAAAAGTTATCAATTTTAGTATTTGTTCTGATAATATATATCATGGAAAATATTGTATTCAATTTTCAAACCTGTAATACAAACGGTGCGTCCAGTAGAATTTTTTATTTTACAAGTAAACTGCAGTTATAATTTTTATTGCAAAGAAAGTGCAACTGCACATTATCCATTCAAATGCACTTTTATTCGCAAATTGATTAACAAATTAGAGAGCATGAGCACTTTATCAAATGCTATAATTTTCATTTTAACTAAAACAAGTCTTGGGAGAAAGTTGGACAACTTTCTTGGGCAATTGGAAAACGAAAAGTTAGAAAAATAGATTAAAATTCACATCTGCAATAAACAGATTCATAAAATGTTATTCTTTTAAATTATAAACCTAAAATTGTTTAATTTTCATAATAACTGGGTTTTTTACACTCGACCCATTTAGTAATAGAAAATAAACCTATTTAGTAATGGATAATAAACTGGCAAAAAATAGTTTATCGCTTTATAAGTGGTTTAAAATTACTCAAGTTATGGAATTACATTTTTTGTGTAATATAAGAGAGGAATTACGCGATCTAAATGCACTTTAAAAATTATACAACTTTTATGAAAAACTATTACAAGATTATGAAAAATAATATAATCTTTACTGAAGTCTGACTCACATCTTTTATAGAAAAAATAATATACAAAACCTAAATTCATATGGATACAGGTATTATATTTATAATTAAATCCATTCAGTTTGATTTTAACTTTAACTAAAAATTAGTTAGAATGATCTTTTATAGTTATTTTTGTCCAAAACTAAAATAAATAATGTTCTTAAATTTTTTGAGAAAAATATAAATCTATCGTCAGCCATCCAAATATTTCAGAGACTGATTTGCCTAAAAAAAACTTGGTAAAATAATGTTTCATTTGAATGATTTTAATGAGCTCTACAGGACGTACCGTTTGTACCACAACTTTGAAAATTTAGAACAATAAAACAAAACTTAGGTAAAGGCATTTTATGAAATTTTTTACAGGACGCACCATTTGTACTAAAATCTTAAAAATTGAGTGAGATAATCCTCAATATATCTACTATAACCACAAATACTGAAACTGATGACTTTTCTAACAAAATTTAGAGTTTTAAACAGAATTATCGACAACAGCATATATAACACACTTCGGAGATAAGAATTTTTCCAAGGGCTTTGCAGAACGATTTTTAAAAAATTATATAGGACGCACCGTTTGTACTACAACTCTAAAAATTGAATAATATATTTCTCAATGCATCTACTATAAAAACAAATACTAAAATTGATGACTCTTCTAACAAAAATACAAATTATTAACAATATTATTGATAACGGCACATATAACTCCCTTCGGAGACAAGGATGTTTCCAAGAGCTTTGCAGAACGATTTTTAAAAAATTTTATAGGACGCACTGTTTGTACTACAACCTTGAAAATTGAGTAAATATTCGTCAATATATCTATTATACCAACAAATACTAAAATTGCTAAGTTTGCTAACAAAAATATGAGTTATTTGCAATATTGTCGACAACGGCATATATAACCCTTCAGAGACAAGAATGTTCCCAAGAGCTTTGAATTTTTAAAAAATTCTACAGGACGCAATGTTTGTACTACAACTATGAAAATTTAGTAAAATATTCCTCAATATATCTACTGTACCAACAAATACTAATATTGATTACTCTTCTAACAAAAATAAAAGTTATAAACAATCTTATCCTAATACAAAATCTTCAATCAGATATCCATTTATAATTTCGCAAATGACATTTACAATTTTAAAATGCATATCACGTCATTAGCTCTATTTTGGAAGGATTATTCAAGGCCTTGAACCTATTTTTTATCACCAATGCTCGTTGCACAAGAATTTTGTTGGATTCCGTCGAGAACATTTTTTAAAAGAAATCGACGGAATTTATAATAACGCTGTTGTTGTTGCATTATAGGTTGATTATTTAATAGATAACGGATATAAATATTTATATAAATGTTCAAATGCGTGAAACTGTTACGTAATTAATTAATTTAAATTAGAAAAATGCGACTGAGGTGCGAGACGGACTCGTACACTGAGGAACTAGAAGAAAAGTCGGCCGAAGAAAAGAAATATTCATTTATAATCTAATGTTGGGAAAATGAAAATTAATGCTTTCTCGATAGAAATCGTCGATTTGAGTATTTGTTATCATAATAGAAATATTGAATCATAATTTATTTAAATTGCATAGTTGTAGTACAAACATTATGTTATGTAGAGCTCTTCAAACAAAAGACACCAAAGTATTTAGTGCTTTTATTTTTGTTAGAAAGCTTAATAATTTTAATTATTTAATATATTGTTTATGATTTAAAGAAAAGCATATTTTAATTTCAAGGCTGTAGCTTAACCGATTCGTCCATCGTGCTTACTAAATGTATGGGGTTGTTGATAATATTGCTCATAAGTCGTAATTTTGTTAGAAGAGTCATTATTTTAGTATTTGTTGTTATAATAGATGTATTGAAGAATATCTTACTCAATTTTTAGGGTAGTAATACAAACGGCGCGTCCTACAAATTTTTTTAAAAATTGTTTTGCATAGCTCTTGGAAACATCTGAAGGGAGCTTTAAATGCCGTTGGCGACAATATTGATTATAAGTCTAAATTTTGTTAGAGAAGTCATTAATTTTAGTTTTTGTTGTCATAATAGACGTATTGAAGAATATCTTACTCAATTTTTAGGTTTGTAGTACAAACGGTGCGTCCTACAAAATTTCTTAAAAATCGTTCTGCAAAACTCTTAGAAACATCGTTGTCACCAAAGAAAGCTCTATATGCCGTTATCGGTAATATTATTTATAATTCGTCATTTTGTTAGAAAAGTCATTAATTTTAGTATTTGTAGTCATAATAGATATATTGAAGAATATCTTTCTCAATTTTCAGGGTTTTATTATAAATAATGCGTCCTATAGATTTTTTTTTCAAAAATCGTTCTGTAAAGCTCTTGGAAACATTCTTGTCTCTAAAGAGAGATATATATGTCGTTTTCGATAATATTATTTATAACTCAAAATTTTCTTAAAAGCGTCATCAATTTTAGTATTTGTTGTTATAATAGATGTATTGAAGAATATATTACTTAGTTTATAAGATTGTAGTACAAACGTTGCGTCCTACATAATTTTTTGAATATAATTCTGCAAAGCTCTTAGAAACATCCTTGTCTCTGAAGGGAGCTTTAAATGCCATTAGCGATAATATTGATTATAACTCTTAATTTTGTTAGAAAAGTCATACATTTTAGTATTTGTAGTTATAAAAGATATATTAAAGAATATCTTAGTCAATTTTCAAGGTTGTAGTACAAACGGTGCGTCCTATATAAATTTTTAAAAATCGTTCTGCAAAGCTCTTAGAAACATCCATGCCACCAAAGGAAGCTTTATATGCTTTTATCGATAATATTATTTATAATTCGTGATTTTGTTAGAAAAGTCATCAATTTTAGTATTTGTAGTCATAATAGATACATTAAGAAATATCGTATTCAAATTTCAAGATTCTAGTACAAACAATACGTCCTGCAAAGCTCTCTGAAACATTCTCTTCAGAATAGAGATTAATATAATATTTACAATGTCCTTATGCGGTTGTCGACAGTATTATTTATGAGACGAATTTTTCTTAGAAAAGGTATCAATTTTAGTATTTGATGTCATAGTAGATAGTATCTACTATCTACTAGATACATTAAAGAATATCATATTTGAATTTCAAGTTTCTAGCATAAACAATATATTCTGAAAAAACTCTCTAAAAAGTCAAGTAGTAAATCAATCCTTACACTAAAGAGAGTAATTCAGGATATGCGATATAGTATACGTTTCTTTACAATATTATTAATGATTCACTTACTTATGATAAAATATATATTCAGAAAGGAAAAGTTCAATTTGTAAGTCGTTGGTGCAAGCAATGCATCCTGCAGAGCTCTTAAGAACGGACTTATAATATAGTAATGAGTAGTTTAATTCAAAGCACTTTAACATGAGCAGACTCGTTTAAAATTCATCAACAATGGATGGAACCATTTTCCTTATCGTGTTTAGGTTAATTTTACATAAGTATTAAATTTTTTTTTTAAAAATATTTTTTCTACTTACGTCCTGTGCTGCAGGATCAATGTCCAGGTTGTCTGACAACTGCGTTTGCCTGGGCACCCTTAATCCAGGGGCGGCCGACGCACAAACGGCCAAAGTCGCCAAAGTTGCTATTACGACGAATTGCCTCATTTTATCTAAAAGAAAAAAAAAATCATAAATAAGTAAATACAAAACACAATTTTTTATTATAATAATTTAATAAGTTGTTATAATGCAGAACTGCTCATAGATATAATTTTATAAGCTGGTCGAGATAAAATTTTATAAAGGGTAAGATTGGATTCCCTAAGAAAAATGTTTGTGATATTTAGTACAATTAACTGAAATTCTTGACGTTTACTGATATTCTAATTAGGTGTCTTGTAAATAAAAACTACTAATCGGTATTTCGTACGTTTTTCAAAAATACACATTTATAAAATACCAAGTACCCTTTTCATACTACATCACTACTTATAATAGTTTTTAAAGATCCTTTTTTGATCGTGTATTACTTTCCTTTACAATCAACTAATTTTGTTTATTTGAGTTAAAATTCAACAAAAAAAATTATTATATTTGAACAAAACTAAAAATGTGTCTGGCAAGTTATATTTCTTTGCACCAATTGATCAAAAGTTTGACCATTTTTAAACAAGGCATTGAATAATTCTACATACGTCTAGTCTCAATATAGGGAATTCATAAGCTTTTAACCATATATAATATTATACTTAGTAGCATAAATATTTCAAGATATTTGCACAAATGTAGAAAAGTGACCGGCAAGATCCAGTTGTTGAATTTTTATATTTGGTGGAAATTTTCACGATTTTTCAAATTGGCACTTTATACTTTTATTATGTTATAATTTATGTAATTTTATACTCTTTTTGACTACATATAATAATATTATGTGTCAGAATATAACTTTTGAGATATTTGCACTAAACTTAAATAAAATTCAAGGAAACTTTACATATTTTTTTCTATATATCAAAGAAAGATGCTGAGAAAATGTTTAGATTCAAAAATCATTTTTTATGTATGATATATTTTTTCATTTGTTTCAATTGTACATATTTTATTTAGTAAATTACGTATGTAATACTGTTTTTTTTATTAAATTATGATTTATGATGATAAAAAACAAGGCCAGTTTGTAGTGAAGGCCTAAAACTTGGATTTTCCGGAATTACTTAAGTGTGTGCAATATTTTCGCCTTGTGAAAGCAATTTCGCAATTTTAGAATGATTTATATATATATATATAAATATATACATATATATATATATATATATATATATATATATGATGAAAGTTTCGTCGACGTTGATACTATTTGTAATTTTTTAGCAGCCCAACAGTCGAATTAAAAAGATTAAATAACAAAATTATTTATTCCATTAACGTAATGGAATAAATAATTTTGTTATTTAATCTTTTTTAATTCGACTGTTGGGCTGCTAAAAAAATTACATATATATATTGAAATATGTGAGTTTGGTGTTGATATATATTTTGATGAGTTATTTAGAATCGGCCAGTAACACCAAGTTAAAAACTAAAGTAGTTTTAAATATTTAATTTATCCAAAATAAGCCAAATTTTTACTTGGTGTTACTGCCCGATTCTAAATAACTCATCAATATATATATATACATATATATATATATATAAATTATAAATAATAGATTACAAATTATAAATAATTATCTGTTGAAATAATAAATACTATGAAACGTACGAAAAATTGTGATAAATAGTAAGAACTATACGTAATGAAATAAATGATTTAATAATTATATCATATTACTGTATAAAACCGTTTGGCGTATAAATAAATGAATAAATGAATAAATAAATGAATATTACACATTTTCGCATTTAGATATAAAAATGGATCATTTTAGAATGTTTCTGTTACATTTGTTTACGCAAAATAAATAAATTACTTCGTATTACTCATGTAGTTTTAATATAATATCTTTATATTGCGAAAGTATTTTCCAGTTAAAAAAATTTTGTAGACAGATTGCAATAAAATTGTGTTATATTAGAATATAATATTAAAAAACCATAAATGTCCAAAAAAATAAAAAAATACCAAAAACAAAACCCTTGACAAGTAAGAGTCTTAGATAAGAGAATAAGCTAATTTAAAAGCTTATCAATTTGTCCTAAATTTTTTTCTTAAATTTGACTACAAACTGATCTAAACTAAACTAAATCTGTTACTTCATGTCAGGTATTTTCACATATTATAAAAATTATTCCATACCTACATAACATACAATTATATCAGAATGTGTAAATTTTTAAGACAATAGAACAGTTACGTAATACAAGAAAAAATGTCATTTTAATTCATTTATAATCTTCACACAAACATGTGATTCTTATTCGAATCTTCCATTAATTGGAATCCGGAAGAATGTTACGACATCGGAAGATTGTTTCCGGAAATGTTACGACAACCGGAACTAGATAAAGGTTAAAGAGGTCAAAAAATATTAATATATTTATTGAGATTTATATTGGATTGAAATAAGAAATAAACAAAATTTTTATAGTTTAAAAATAGTACAACAAAAGTTTTGGAATAAGTGATTGAATTTGAGTTGCTCGAAAAGCATTCGATTAGTATTGATGATGTGTAGAGTCGATTTTGGTATAAAAAATTTTAGTTACTTGGGTGATATATTGAACAAAGTGCTAGAAATATATTTAAATTAACAATTTGATAAATACAGTATGTTAGATTTTTTTAAAAAGAATAAATTATGTACCCAATTAAATCAATAATTAAATTTAACGCGTACTTTTTATAAATTTAAATATTTACAGATTATCATTTAAATATTCACAGAAGTAAGTAAGTATGCACCTAATTAAATTAATAATTTAACGCGTACTTTTTTTGAAAATTAAATATTTAATAAATTTTTAATTTAACGCGTACTTTTTCTTGAAATTTTAATATTTACAGTAGTAAACTTGTTCACCTAAAAATTTGATCTATTATATAATTATAAAAAATCATGACACGTTTGTTTTTTCAGGTAAATAATTTTGACTTCTTTATTTCTAATATTTTTGAAAATTTTTGAAGGCATTAAATTTGACTAGAATCATTAGTTAAAACGTCAAAATCTTCAAGTGTTTTTGTGGGTAATAGTACTGTAAGTATTTGTAAATTTATATATATATATATATATATATATATATATATATAAATTTATTATATTTCCGAATGAACATCCGTAATAAATGTTCGACGAACGATTACGTTAAAGTTTAGCTTTCACAGAATTGCGGAAGAAAGTTTTATAAATTCATATAAATACACATAAATTATAAAGTAAACATTTATATTATTTGTACACAATTTGAGTTTTAATTCAGACATTTTTTTAAAATTTAGACGAAATTTTTATTTATTAAAAATTGAATTTAATAAATCTTGAAAATGCTTCTCGTCTTCACTATACTAATAAATATAATATAAAATTAATGATAAAAAATATAAAAAAAAAATATTTAACAATAGGAGATGTGACATTAAATGTAAACAAAATATATTTAAAAAGTAATATATAGTGGTAGTAATTTACTAAATTAAATTTTATTTTTAGATTAATATAGTATAGTAAATTATTTTATTTTATTTTATTTTTTTTTGATATTTTAATATATCAGCAATAATAATAATAATAGTTTTGTCTTCTAAAAAGTACAACTTTTTTTAATTTAACTAATTGAATATAATAAAAAATGATTTTTTTAAAAAATGAAGACTTCAGAACTAAAATATTATGAAAATATAAAAATGATTTTACTATTATAAAATAGTCATTTATATATGTATATATATATATATATATATAAATTTTATATATAAAATTCTTATGCAAGGTTATATGAATTCAAACTTCTCCTAAACGGTCATTCGAATTTTGATAAATCTCTTTGTAGTTTGTCAAGAGATTCTTTTTAGATGTTATGAACTATGAAACTTACTATGGTTTTATAGAAATAGAAAAAATTGCAAAAAAAACAATATGTCTGACATTGAAAACATTCCGACACATTAAAACTGTCACCTGACAAAAATGTCAATTTACTTGAAATTTGAATTTAGGTTAAATTATGGGTCTAGATAATATTAGAATTCATTAAACATATTATTGATTATGAGTGAAAAATGTAAAGCCTGCATTATTATTGCCAAAAAACAGCTGAGATGTGAATGAAATTAAATTTATATTTATATATAAAGTTGTCAAATATCTCCCTTCCGCCTTTTTGTATTATAAACCAAGAGCAAAAAAGCGGAAGGGAGATATTTGACAACCTAATATTTAACTAAAATATTAGTATAGGATATTAAAAAATTTGGAACTTTTGAATTGTAGACAATGTTGAATTAGCTAGTATATATATATATATACTATAATATATATATATATATATATATATATATATATATATAAAGCGATAGGTTTTTTTTCTTCAGATGGTGAAATAATATAATAAAATTGTTTCTTGGGCATCCATCCAGTAATTAAAAAACAGTTTTAATGAAAATGTTTTTATTATAGAGAACATACGTTTCGGGTCTGGATTGACCCATCTTCAGTGCTACAATTAAATAATTCAGGGTTACAAATTAAAACAATATAAAAAAATACATAATTAACAGACAAAAATAAGTAAAACAATGTATATGAAAAGTATATATGAAAAACAACCATAAAATAAACAATGTTGGTTGTTTTTCATATATACTTTTCATATACATTGTTTTACTTATTTTTGTCTGTTAATTATGTATTTTTTTATATTGTTTTAATTTGTAACCCTGAATTATTTAATTGTAGCACTGAAGATGGGTCAAATCCAGACCCGAAACGTATGTTCTCTATAAATAAAAACATTTTTCATTAAAACTGTTTTTTAATTACTGGATGGATGCCCAAGAAACAATTTTATTATATATATATATATATATATATATATATACATATATCCATTATTACCATATTGAGAAATTTATTGTTCGTTTGCAAAGAAATGAAGAAGTAGGTGTCTTTATATATGTATATATGTGAAAAAAAGTGAAATTTCGCACGATTGCTATATCACACGAGCACCTTATTATTATTATATATGTATTATTAACCATATATGAATAGTATAATATAATAATTGCAGAAATTGCAGAGTTTAAGTGGCGAAAAGCGAGACTCATATTAATTGCCTTAACAATTTCTAAGGCGACGACGATGTAATACTTGCTAATGGAAATTATATATATATATATATATATATATATATATATATATATATATGTAATGTATATATGTATATATACATATACATATATACATATATATGTATATATTTAAAATTATTTATATAAAAAATAAAATCAATCAATCATCACCATTCCCAATGCCTCTTAATTATTTTCTTATTATTATGAATGGTAATCGTTCATATTATTTTATAATGGCTCTATTTGTATATTTGAATATTTAAAAACTGGTTTGTCTATCAATGAACTTCTTAAATAAAAGTGAATATTTATATTTGAATTATTCAAAAGTTATATAAATAAAAAACATCGTAACGTAACAGATTACATCTCACTTTTTTACATTAATGATTCATATGTTAATATGTAATATAAATAGTTGGATAACGGTTATATATTGATATATATATATATATATATATATATATATATGTATATATATATTATACATAAATAAATTTTGAATTTGTTAACATGATTTTTCAAAAAAAAATAAGTTTTTTAGTAAAAAGATATTTGATCATATAATTAATATTTGCCTGAGTATTTAATTTACAATTAAGTAATTACCTGATTTAATTAAATGGTTTATGAATAAAGAAAGCCTTCCAATTTTTATTGAGCATTTTGTAATTATATATATTCTGCATAATAATTATAGCATTTCCGAAAAATTGTTCTTAATAATTATTATAGCAATATATTTTTTTTTAAATTCGTGTTGAAAAGGAATTTTGATGTCGTATATATTTAGAATTTAAATGTATCTATATTTTTAAAAAGCTCATATATATATATATATATATATATATATAGCCAAAAAATCAGATTTTTTACTAAATCAGTCAGATTTTATGATTAATATTTACCATTTTATTTACTATGTTAATTATCTGAGTATTTAATTTGCAATTAACTAATTATCTGATTTAATTAAATTGATAAATAAAGAAAACCTTCCAATTTTTATTAGGAATTTTATAGTTTATATAATTATAAAATTTTTCAAAAATGTTCTTATTTTTTCTGTAATAATATTTAGATCCTCATATTAAGGTATTTATTAAATTTTATTAAATTCATTTTGAAGTTGAATTTCGATATCGGTTATGTTTTAAATTTAAATTAAATTAAATATCTCTATATTTTTAAAAAGCTCATAAGAACGTACCGTTTGTACAACAACCTTAAAATTTAATCGTAATAATAATTAATATTATTATTTTAATAACAAATACCAAAATTATTAAAATTTTGCTGGTAATATTATGAATAATATGGACATATTCACGACAAAATAATTTGTTGTATAAAAAGATGCATTTATAAGTAATTGATAATGAATTAATATGTTGTATTGAAATTTGATATTAAACCAATTACGTAATAATTTAAAAGTTATTGTACAGTATATATATTATAAGAACAAATAGTAAAATTAACAATTTTCTGGATATTTTTTTTTAAATAATTTCGTGATGACAGAAATTTCGTCTATATTTTTAGGGCTTCGGATTATTTTTGGTTAAGATTGCATTTTTATTATTTTTAAAGTATACCGAGTTGCTGTACAGCATAATAGTATTAGTAAATATTATAAATTTATTGATTTTATACAAAATCGTTTTTTAAACGTACGGTTTAAAAGTTACAGGAGATATAAATAAATGCAAAATTATGAACGAATTATTGAATATCTCAATAGAAAATTAAATGAACACTAATGTTCTTTTTTCAATATTAATTTTAAAGTATACCGAGTTGCTGTAGATCAATATAATATTAGTAAATGTTATAGATAATTTAATTTTGAACAAATTTGCTTAATATTCTATATAATTTAAACGTACGGTTTAAAAGTTACAAGATAAAACAAATGTCCAAAAATAATGTTAACAAAAAATTCGTTATAAAATTATTTACATAAATAAATTAGTAACAAAATTATTAATGATATAGAGATGCACCTTAAAGTTTTTTAAAAATGGGTTCTAAATTTAAAACAAATTCAATTTGTTATATTTTTAGAATAAAAATGAATATTATTAATTTTAAATACGTTAAATAATTATAAACATTTGTGCACCAAATAAAATTTTAAACCAAAAATTCGACACCAAAATTATTTTAATAAATTATGCTCTATAAAAGTTAATAGTGAAAATTTACAATATTCATCTGACCTATTTTTTTAAACAAATAAATATTAGTATTTAATCCAATAGTGAAAATTTACAACATTTATTTACAAAGATATTAAAAATCGAATAGTGCAAGGAATATTTACCTATAACTAAAAAAATTTTGGACACCAAATAAATTTTTCCAAACAAATAAATATATAAGTAAAAAATTCCAAATATAAGTACAAAATCCAATAGTGCAAGGAACATTTCCCTAACTTGTTACTAAAAAATTACTGGCACCAAATTAAAAAATGTATATTTTTTATTATCCATTAGTGCAAAGCAACAACATGTCAACCCACAACAAAAACAATTTATTTATTTACAATTTATTAAAACCAAAATTTTCTACAAATCAAAAACACCACTTGAACACTAACAAATAAATCTCTAGACACTTTTTGGGGGTTGACACGTTACAACTTCGCACACTTTTTCCTCCAATTCCAAATTACAAAAATCCAAAAAAAAATTGCAAATCTTACATGATAAATCCCAAACTTGTTCCTCTAATGTGGGTCACTTTTCTTAAAAATCTTAGGGTCAACTGTCGTGCTGTTGACTGGCCGTTAGTTGCCTGATAACTGACTATTCCCTCATCGGGATTTCGAATAAAGTAGTACTTTCGTTCGTAGAGAATGGTCGGCAAAAGGTAGGAGAAGTCGACGATTTAACATCAGACAGACGTCCACGAAGACGTCGAAGAATATCGAGTCTTCTGTCTTCTTCTTGGCCTGAAGAAGTTGCTCCCACCAGAAGCAAAGGACGTCGGCAGAAAAAGTCGTTATGAACGGTGGAGGCGTTACGTAATCAGAGATTTGATGAAAAAATCGGTTGAAAATCACCAGGAGATGTGTGGGTGGTGGTTTTAGCCAAAATTGACGTCAATGTATAAAAATTTTTTTGAGAATAATATTTGCAAGTAGAGGACAAAAGAGTGTAACCAGCCATCATTTTTATGATGTTACAATCAGAAGATTAAAATAAGTCTTCTTTGAAAAATAAGAGACGTTGCAAAAATCTATCAATTACACAGGGTGTCCCAGAACTCAACGTCAAGCAGAAACATTGATCGTAAATATCACGAAAAAAATTTGAAAAAATATTTATTCCATGTAATTTGATTATCATGAGCTTTTAAGTGCAACCTAGAGCTTTGTTAAAACTGTGATTATTTTTACAGGGTGTCCTAGAACTCAATGACGAGCCAATGCGGCGTTATAGTATTGATAGTATCATGAAAAAAATAGAAAAAACATATATTTCATGTAGTTTGGAAATTATGAGCTTTCAAGTGTCATTTTCCGATTTTTCTCTGATACAGAGTGTCCCAGAACTCAACGTCTAACCAATACTGATTGCAAGAGTCATAAAAAAATTAGAAAAAATATTTATTCTAATTATGAGCTTTTAAGTGCAACCTAGAGCTTTGGTAAAACTGTGATAATTTTTTGGTTGTTGTGGCACAGAGTATCCCAGACCTCAACGTTTAGCCACAAGAAAGTTAAAAAAATTAAAAAAAAATCTCATGAAAGAATTATCATGTGTGAAATTATGAGCTTTTAAGTCCAAAATAGAGCTGTGGTAAAACAGTGATCATTTTGCGATCATTTGTTTGGAAATTATGAGCTTTCAAGTGCAACCTAGATATCTGATAATTTTTTGGTTATTATAGTACAGGGTATCCCAGAACTCAACGTCAACACAATACTGATATCAACAGTCCTAAAAATATAAAAACAGTAAAAAATATTGACACAATTATCCCAAGTTTTCAAGAAATAAGACTATTTGTTAAACTTTTTAAAATCGGTCGACTTTGTGAGGCCTTCCTTAAAAAAAATTGTACTAAAGTGTGTTAGCAAGTTTCACCAAAAGTTTGCCTATTTCATCAAGAATGTAAAATTATAAAATACCTAATAGTAATTATAAAAAAAAGTTGAGTAAACAAATAAAAACCTTAAAAATATCACAAAATATATCAGATTTCTCTCTACCACATTAGAACTAAATTCATTCAATTTTTAGGTTTTTATTTTATCAAGTATTTTACCATTTTTTAATTTTGATGAAATGCGCCAACTTTTGATAAAACTTTCCAACATACTTTAGTACAATTTTTTTTAAACAGGGCCTCTCAAAGCCGACCGATTTTGAAAGTTGTAAATTCATAGTTCAACAAAAGTCTTGATTCTTGTAAACTTTAGGCGATTTTATAGTTATTTTGGACCATGGTCCAAGAAATATTATTTATGGCTTCAAATTTAAAGTTACAATCAATAAAATTAATGAAAATTTACTACAAGAACAAAAAGTGACCATCATTTTCACCAAAGCTCGAGATTGCACTTAAAAGCTCATGATTTTCACACAAGGAGAGATAAAAGTTATTTTATCTAAAGTTTGACGATTGTTTTCGTAATGTTTTTGTTCCAAAACTCAAAAATTCGTAAATGCAGTTGTGTAGAGAAATTTATAAACTTTTTATCTATATAAAACAAAATTTGTATGTTCTAACAAAACTTCTAGCAAAAAAAATTAGTTGCAAAAATTTCTAAATTAGAGAAGAATTAATGCAAATTGTGGCCTGGTTAATCAAAAGTTGACGTTAATGAAGACCTTGAAGATATTTAATTTATTTCTTAATCATAATATTAATCTAGATTAAAATTGCTGAAAATTAACTAATTTAACTAATAGACTAGTCAGGATTGATTTGGTGGTTTAAATAGTAAAAATATAATTATTAATTTAGTTAAACATGTTTAAAACAATTATTTATATTAATAAGAGATCTCTATATATGGTAAGATCAAGTAAAAAAAATTATCAGTTTTAACAAGTTTGAATACTAATTGTGGCCTAAATTATTAACTATTTACGTTAATAAAGACCTTGATTTAATTTGTTTCATAATCTTTTTCTTAAGGTAAAAAAAATCTTTGAAATTAAAACAAAAAATTCTTTGACTTTGAAACAAAAATCTGTTCAGATTTATTATATCTATTATTTTATATAAGATTTGTTATAATTTTTAAATGATTCATAATATATATCAAATACCTGGAGGCCAAAATTTTATTCGTAAAATTTAGAAACATCCATGAAATTTCTTTTACATCTTTGATTTAAGATTTTTCAAGTTTTCAACGATTTTTTAAAATCATAAAATGTTATTAAACTTTATCTCTTAGTCCTCTAAAATCCACGACCCCGATTGACCTCATTTTTTACCAAAAATTAAGGTCAATGTTCCTCAAAAAAATTAAATCTCACAAATAAAATTATTTAAATTATTAAAATAATAAAGTTCATCCAAATTCACACCTACATGTCCGATTTTGTAACAAATTGATTTTTTGCGCAAATTAATTACATAACTTGACGCAAATTAGTTCAGTTTTGACACGTTCGTAACTTTTTTGACACGATCTTTGACATCTGAAATGACAGGTGTCATAAAAGTTGAAAAAAATTGATATTTAGTGATGCGATGGAATCGTTGAACTTTCGAAAAAATTGAGAGGTCAAAAGACTTTGTTGTAATAGAAATAAATGAATTTTCGTTTTGAATTTATCAAAAAGGTTAAATAAATTGAATAAATAAATATGCGTGTTAAAAAATAATTCATCAACAATTAGATCCACCTGAATTATTTGTATTTATATCATTAAATTTACTAATTTTATTTAGTAATTGTAAATTATTAAATGTATAAATTATAATGTAAAAAAATTTAAAACGTTATTTATTATGAACTGAAAATATATTAAATAATAAATAAATTGAGACTTTTTAATTTTCAAAACATTTTTTATACTATATAATAAGATATTTGCAAATAATATTTTTAAATTTATTTATTCAATTTCTAGTGTTAAATTAGTATAAACTTAAACTTTAAAATTATTTAATAATATCAAAAATACTTTAAACAGATTCAAACAAATTTTTATCAATTGCCTACAATCTAGGTGTATTAATTTTTCTACATCGAAGTTGTTCGATTGATATTTTTATAATATTTGTCAAACGTTATTAAATCTTTATTTGGATATAGTTACAGATTTTTGAAAAATTGTGATTTAATCCCACAGTACTATATATAGTACAGAATTACTAATCGATGATGAAAGACAAATGATTGATGGGCAAATTGAGGTAAAAGTTTGTATGGAAACATATGTTATTATTTAAAAAATTGTATCTGAAAATTGCTCTTCATATCATTGGTAGTACTACGAAGGTCTAAAAGTTAGTAGAAATTATTATTTTGGTTTTAGAATTTTGGGAAGTATTTTTTTTTCGGCCAATGTCGATTTTGGTGAATGTGGAGCGTTTTTGGTTTTGTGATTGTAACTTTTTTTTGCAGTTGAAATATATAGTTTTGGTGTTAAATATGTGAGGACTAAAATAAGATAAAATTTACTATAAAACTGTGTAAATAAATTTTTTGCTAGTGAAACTTCCAACTGAAATATATGCGCGCATTTATTTATTATATCTCTTGTAACTTTAAAACCTAATGTAAGATGTCTAATGCAAATGAAATATTCGGCACATTTGTACAAAATTAGTTAATTAATAATGTTGTCTAATATTATAAGACCCTACAGCAACTAGGTATACTTTAAAATTGCAGTAGAAAATAGTCATTGTATATGAGAGCGATAATTGTCAAGGACGAACTGATTTGCATATTTATTTATTATATCTCTTGTAACTTTTAAACAGTTTGTCCAATTTAAACAAATATTCGATAAATTTATACAAAATTGAATAGTTTATAATTCTGTCTAACATTATAATGGTCTAGAGCAACTCGGTATACTTTAAAATTGCGTTAGAAAATAGATATATATATAAATTTTCTTGTTAAGAATTGACGACTCTTGTGTAGTATATGTATTTATTTATTATATCTCTTGTAACTTTTAAACCGTTTGTCTAATATAAGTAAAATATTTGACAAATATGTTCAAAATTAAATAATTAATAATTGTGTCTAATATTACAAAACCCTACAGCAACTCGGTATACTTTAAAATTGACGTCGAATATATTAAATTAACATGCAAATACTCATCTGTTACATAGAGTATATATATGATTTTGTCCAATGACAATTTGTAAGATTGACTTCAACGATTTTTTTAGAGTATACCGAGTTGTTGTAGGGCATTATAATATTAGACAACATTATAAAGTATTTAATTTTGGATAACTTAGCCAAATATTTCACCCAAATCAGACAAAAACTATAAAAGTTACAACAAATATACTAAAAGATCGCACAAATAAAAGGGCTGAGAATAAGTTTATGATTTCGATGGCGATTTTAAAGTATACCGAGTTGCTCTAGAGTGATATAATACTAAACAATATTATAGACCATTCAATTTTGTACAAGTTTGTCAAATATTTTATTTAAATTGAACAAGCCGTTTGAAAGTTACAAGAGATTCTATGAAGAATCATTTTGCTAATTTACCAACCCTCAGTGTTCAAGTTATTCTAGCAAATAAACAAACTTCGCAAGTTTTTAGGTTGTGTATTAATTTTTGGTACTTAATCTACAAATACAAATACAAATAAAACAACAGATTTCAAGTCTATCCCCATAATGATGAGAATGCAAACTTCTTCGTGGTACTTTCTAAGGACTCTTTAGTATCTTCATCCTGATCACCTTCGCTTTCCTGATTATCTTCATTATTATCATCATCAGTTTGTCCATTGAATAAGTTGTCCATTTCTTCAACATCAATATCAAATTCATCAACATCTTCATAGTCATCATCGTTTGACTCGAAATCTTCGATCTCTTTATTTGGTTCATCGATATATATACCATTGGGGTCTCTTGTGGTAACTTCAAAAACTTCATCTTCATCATCTGGTGGTAAAATCACTTGTCTAGGTGTTGTTGGTGTTGGGGGATCCCAAGGTCGAATCCCTGTAGTTGTGGTACTTGGCCTTTGTGTAGTTGTTGGTCTAGGAAGTGGCCTGGTGGTAATTTGAGGACACCTGGTACCTTTACCAGTAAAACCAGCACCACCAGATTTAACAATCCTCTGCATTTCCCTCATGGTCGGAAACAAAGCTGGTTTTTTCTCAAAAACTTCCACAACTTCCATTTCCTTGCATCCATTACCGCGGTCAGTGGTTTCCAAACATACTGTTTTGCACAATTCACTTCTGCACGTTGCAAAATATAGCAAAAACACGACTATATATTTAATATACATCATTTAATTTTTTTCTAAATTTAATTTCGTTGTCTGCACCGAAAGTCAACTTGTGGTCAACTATTTGGGTTAATAAATTAGACGGATTTTGTAAAAATTCAGGCGAAAAAAAAATTATCGAACGTCAATGTCGACATAGATAACGAGTTGACATTTGACTTGGAGATTGGATTGTGTGAGTTTGTGTTTGCAAAATAGATTTTAATTTATAGGTATATATTGATAATGTGATACAAACACACACATGTACATGTACATACACACATGAGAATAATTATTAAAAAAAATTAATCAGCTGTACTATTTATAGTACCTACAAGAACTTTAATCGTAAATCGACTTCAATTATAATTTTTGTGTGCATTTATTATATTTGTTGTAACTTTTAAACGGTTTGCTTAAATTAAATGAAATATTCAGCAAATTTGTATAAAACTAAATTTGGTATAATGCTGCCTATTATTATAATACCTTAAAGCAACTCGGTATACTCTAAAATCGTTCTCAAAAATACACATTGTATTTAAGTACGCTAAAAAAGTTGTATTTAAGTACGCTAAAACAAGTGTTTCATGTTTTTATTTATTATATTTCTTGTAACTTCTAAACGGTTTGTCTAATTTAAATAAAATATTTAGTAAATTTGTTCAAAATTAAGTAGTTAATAATATTGTCTAATATTTTATCACCCTATAGCAACTTGCTATACTCTAAAACCGTTTGTGAATATAGACATTGTATTTAAGTACGATAAAATAGATATTTTATGTATTTGTTCATTATATCTCTTGTAACTTTAAAACGGTTTGTCTAATTTGAATGAAATATTTAACAAATTTGTTCAAAATTCAATAGTTAATAATATTGTCTAATATTGTGAACCCTACAACAAATCATTATACATACTTTAAAATCGTTTTTCAATATAGACATTGAATTTAAGTATGTCAAAATCGATACTTTATGTATTTGTTTATTATATCTCATGTAACTTTTAAATGGGTGGTCTAATTTAAATGAAATATTCTACAAATTTGTACAAAATTTAATAGTTTATAATATTGTCTAACATTATATATCTATTTAGAAATTCTGTGTACTTTAAAAATACTATCGAAAATAAAAAAATAACTTAGAATTTAATCGTGAATTAACGACTCCCACTTATTTTGAGCGCATTTATTTATTAAATCTCTAGTAACTTTCAAACGGTTCGTCTAAAATAAATAAAACATTTGACAAATTTGTACAAAATTATAACACATTTAATACTTTCTAACATCTCAAACTCTAGAGCAACTCGATATACTTAAAAATCTCATTTGACAATAAGTATATGAGTATATATAGACTAAATTGTAGTAAGTGCATTTGTTCATTATATCTCTTGTAGTAACTTTTGAACGATTTATCTAATATAAACAAAATATTTGACAAATTTGTACTAAAATAAAACACTAATAATACTTTCTAAGATCCCAAAACCCTAAAACAACTCGGTATACTTTAAAATCGCATTTGAAACATATCAAGAATAAAGTTGCACCAATATCATTTCCTAAATTATATTCTAGTTTCAATTGCGATTTTAAAGTATACCAAGTTGCTGTAGATCTTTGTGATATTATACAATATTATAGACTAGTTCATTTCCTACAAATTCGTCTAACACTATTTTTTGTTAGACTTAAGCATAAAAAGTTACAAGAGATATAATAAATACATACTGAAATACTTCAAAATCGCATTTGAAACATACCAAGAATAAAGTTGCACCAATATCATTTCCTAAAAAATATTATTATTTCAATAGCAATTTTAAAGTATATCGAGTTGCTGTGGGTTACTCTTGTATTAGAAAATATTATAAATAATTTAATTTCAAACAAATTTGTCAAATATTTCATTTAAATTAAACAAACCGTTTGAAAGTTACAAGAGATATAACAAATAAACGTCTTTTAATCAACTGCCCTGGTTTTAATTTATTATATATATATCTTATATATAAAATTCTTCTGTAACAATGTAAGTTTCATAATTCCTCCTAAACTATAATTCGGATTTTCATGAATCTTCCTGAAGTTTGTTCGGGAAATTTTCTAGAATGTTTTGATTCATAGCAATATAGTTAGATTGTAGAAATAAATGGAAAAAATTACAAAAACCGCTTATCATTGTTTGCCCTTGAAAATATTTAAGGCATGGTTTGACATTAGAAACAAATGACAACTGTCATTTGCCAAACATTTCTATTCACTTATAGGCTAAGGCAATATTAAAATATAATAAATTCATGATTATGGATAAGGTAAATGTAATGTCTACATTATTAATGCCGAAAAGCAGCTGAGATGTGCCAAAAATTAAATTAATATAAGATGCAAATAATATAACATGCGTTTGACAGTCTGCGCATGCGTCTGACGCGCACGGCGAATCGTGTTCTCAATGTGCGCGTTGGTTGCTTTTGCTTGCAATAATTTTGTTTGCGCACTTTGCGAACAGATTCGCCGTACGAATTCGTGCAAATGAGACGAGCCATAAGTGATTGCGCTCAAAAATATTCAATTTGCGGTTGTTCTGCCTTACTATACTTAGTCACAATATAAAAAAATTACTTATTCAAAAAATTATTTAGAAGTTTCATTGTGTCAAAAATTCATATGGTTGGCATTTTGTACGGAATATTTACTCAATGGGGCGCTTCGGGTCTGAATTTTTTTTTTTTACTGTTTTCCAATTCGTTTGGAATTTTGGAATTAGGCTCATCTTACTCTCAAGTTCAAAAGTGAAAACAATTTAGACTCCTTTGCACTACCCGGGGGGATGCCATTTCTTTTCAGTGATGTAATAACGTTGGGTGTGGATAAAAGAACTAATTATTAGAGAAAAATGTTTAATAATGTTTTTCAAAAAAGCAAATACTTTTCAAGTTACTGTTAGCTACTGAAATTTTTTTCTTTTTTTGCGTTTTTCATCGTTTTTTGCTAATATCTTCAAAAAAATACATTTTAACGAAAATCATGTATTGAACAAAATTATATCAATTAAAATCTTAATAAATCGCTATTTTATAGTGTTTTAGGAACATTATTAGGCTAGGTATGAAAATAGGTTTTTATACTGCTCAAAATAAGCTTTAAAATGAGTACCTTCTGCGTGTAAAATGAGTAAATAAAATCTATCATGCAAATAAAAGACGCACATAATGTTTTTTCATTTAAAATCAAATAGTTTTTCAGTGCCATTTCCACCAAATTTAAAAATAATCGTATTCCATCTAGATTTAACTTGGTTTAAGAGATCTTAATGGATTCTGGAAAATACCACAACTTTAGTACAAACGATTTTCAAAAAACTCATGATTTCATGAAAAAAAAACTCTTAAAAAACATCCAATTTCTCATTATAATATCTCTGAAAGAATACGTATAAAAGTATATATATATGAAAATTCGAGGTATTTTTCTGACTAATTATAGCTGTTTATTATTTTTCCATTACACAAATATTGATAGAGGTATTAATTAAGGAGTGCGCGGCTGTCCAACCAGAGGTCTTTCGAGCCCTTTAACCCTTCGCCGTTTCACAATAAGAGCTTACGGTAAAATTTATGATAGAGAAAGTTGTAGCTCATTTAATCACCTTTAAAATAGTGTATTACAAGTTCTGATAAAATCAGAATTAAAAGAGTAATAAACTAAAAACTAAACTAAAAATACTATATAACCCTTAAATGCAATAAAATAAATTGAGCTATTGAAATAAATTTGTTCTATAAATCGCAGTATATAATTTTTAATATACAATTTTATTGAACATTTTTTAATATTTCTAAAATGAATAATTAAAGTGTTAACCGTGGGAATTGAGAACAATCATTTTATTTGAAACAGTTCTACATTCAACATCACTTATATATTGGTGTAAATAAAAATTCAAAAAACAGTAATTATTATTTTTAACTAAGCAGTAAATATTAGTATAAAATATTGAAAAATTGTAGACGTAGGTACAGAACAACGTCTGTCGGGTCAGCTAGTATATATATATATATACGAAATATGTATGTATTTAAATACGTTATCATCGTACTTGACCTCTTGAAATTTTGGTGTCAACAAAATACGTTTTCAAATTTTAACATTTATTTATTGTAATTTCTCACAATCAGAATGGATATAATTTCACTTGTGCGCATTTAAAAAAATATAAAAGAAATTTAATAATAAAAAATAATACTATACGTACTTAAAAATAAAAATAAAAGTTATTAAAAATTGTACTAATATATGTGGTAGTTGGAAAAAATATTTGGAGTGAAAAATAATACATTTACAAGTGAAAAATATTATAAAAACTAGTGGTGTCCATCATGCGTTTCCTAACAATATTCCTCCTGTGTATTTATCTCTCAACCGGTTTTTGCTTCACAAAAGACCTCTTCGCCAGCGTTAAGAATTCCCTAAAGGACACAGCAGATTCCCTAAAATCCTCAGTTGACACTGTCAAAAACACAATTGAAGACATCGTAGGACATATCCACAATTCCTTATGTAATCACGACAAAGACAACCAGGAAAAAGACAACCATCACCATCACCAAAATCCTCCAATAGAGACTTTTACTGTGGAACCAAGTAGGCCCAAAAACTTGGATGAAAATGATGATTTGATTTATGATATTGATGTCAGAGGAAATTTTAGAAGACGAAGACATGTTTTGTTAAGGACTGTTAGGGTTGTTGGTTTACCAACAGAAGCTACTACGAGTTCTGGAGGAATTTTGAAGCAAATGATAAATGCTCCAGATAGATGTCCAGATGGTACTGTTAATATTGGTGGAAGGTGCAGACGATTAATTGATTATTAATATTTTTTTTATTATATTTAGTTTTGTTATAAAATAATAGATAATATATGAAGTAAACCAAAAAAAAAAATTTTTAACTTCCCGTAGGGTAAGTTATTGTAATGGGCCGAAAATCGGAATTGAAAATTTTTACATTTCTCGACGTTTTGAAGGTTTCTGAACGTTTTGGCATACCTCAGAAAAATGGATGTGTGTGTGTGTGTGTGTGTGTGTGTGTGTATGTATGTATGGATACAAATTTTCGTCCACGTTTTCGGGCGTACGGATCAACCGATTTGAATGGTTCAAAAAACATTCGATTCCTATTAATAAGGAGAAGAGCTGATTAGTTTTGGCAAAGACAGGTCCAGCAGTTACGGAGATAAGGAGCAAAGAGTGCAGAAAATAGAAATCGAGTTTTTGAGAGAACGGAGCATCCGATTTGAATGATCTAAAAAACATTTCATTAGTAATGATTGGGAGAAAGGGTTATTAGTTTTTCGCAAAGGCAGGCCCAGCCATTTCGGAGATACAGAGCTAAATGTACAAAAAATGGCAGTTTTTGAGAGAACTAAGCGTCCGATTCAATTGATTCAAAGAACTTTCTGCTTGTCTTAACAAAATAATTAATTTTGGAAAAAAAAATTTTGTACCATTTTTTTTTTTTTTTTTTTTTTTTTTTTTTTTTTTTAATTTTTTGTATATCGAAAATAATTCAGATTTTATTTTTAATTCTGACTATAGTTCTAATATACTTTAAACAATAATTTCAACTCTGCAATTCAGTTTATATAATTATTATAAATATTAGACAACGTTACAATATTGATAATAATCTATTTGAAAACATTCAATATTCCTCGAACGTTTCGTTACGGTACGGGAAGTTCCAGCAATTTGCCTTAAGGCACGATGCCACCCACCCCACTAGTTTAATTTTAGTATGATTTGTGTTCTAATGTGTGAATATAACAATTATTCCGAAATACACCAAATTAAAAAAAAAGTTTGGTCGGATTAGAACTGATATTATCGACTAAAATAGTTTTTAATGATATAAGATTATTTTTAAAATATTTTGTTTGATTGTATCTACGTGTGTAGATTTTAATTTTAAAATAATATGATTTTTATAAGTGCTATGAATGCACATAGATTTACTATATATTTTGTAACTTTTTAAAAGTGTGTTAAATATAAATGGTTCATTGGACAAGTTTATTCAAAATTGAATAATCTATAGTATTGTCTAATATTATAAAACCGTACAACAACTCGGTATATTTTAAAATAGAAATTGAAAGTAGAATATTAATATAAGAGTTCCATAAGTACAAATATTTACTATATCTCTTGTAACTTTTAAACGGTTTGTCTCATTTAAATGAAATATTTGACAAATTTATACAAAATTGATTTGTTTATAATGTTGTATAATAATATAACACCCTACAGCAACTCATACTACTATACACAAAATAGAGATAGATTCGAGAAACTTTATTTTTGTGTATATTTCCTATATCTCTTGTAACTTTTAAACTATGTGTTTAATCAAAATGTAATATTAGACAAATTTGTTTAAAATCAAATAGTTTATATAATTGTCTCAGATTATAAACCATACAGCAACTCGGTATACTTTAAAATCGCTATTAAAAATAGACGCAAATAAGGCAACTTTATTCTTGTGTCTAATGTATGTATTTATTGCATTTCTTGTAACTTTAAAACGGTTTTCTAAAGTACATATAATATTCGACAATTTTGTTTAAAATTAAATATAAAACAATCAAAAAGTACATTGACTGAGTTTACTATACAGTTGCGATTGAAATATAAAATTATTTAAAGCGCCCGAAAATGTAAAATAATTTTCAACACGCAATATAAATTTTTAATCGTTTGATTAAATTCAAAATTATTTTAAAAAAAATACAAACTTGTTCTAAATCGTGTTAAATACATTCCAAACAATTCAAAATTTTAAAGCAATTCCTTATTCTCTAAAAACTACATAAAATTTTACGAATACTGATTTTTCTGATAGCCGGTTGAGAAATAAACTTAAAAACTCACTATTAATTTTTGTTTTTTTTAAGGATAATAATTAAGATCACTATATAATTATTATTGACTCTAGAATTGATTTATATCTTTATTTTAATTTTAATTGATATGGTCTTCACAGAAAAACTATAACGATTTAACAAGTAAATAACAGTTTTAAATAGTATTACTCCATGTAAGCGTTAAAACTGTCATAAAACGTAAAAAATATATAAATTAATTTTTCATAATATAAAATATATATTATCATATTAAAATAAATTTTGGTATAAAAACTTAAAATTTCACCTAAATTTTAGTATTATTTTTAGCGGACTTTCAAGATGAAATTTACCCTCAAACGCAGCCTAGTTTTAGGTTAAAGCGCGCGCTTGGAAACTCGCTTGCGGCCTAACTTAAAAAACATCAATTCTACCAAAAGTACAAAAATTAACGTAATCAATTAAAACCATCACACACTTTCAGTGTTTTATAATCATCAATTTCTAGTAAATCACGACTTTACTTAAGAATCTAGGTTAAAAATATTGGTTAGAAGTACCATGATGTAACATAATAGTTCGGAGACCGCAGGCTTTGTTACACTCATTGTATAATAATAATCTTTATGTAGGTAATTACATGAAACAACTATTAACCTACGATTGTGTGTTTCAATACACATTATGACTTCGGGACGATAATAAGTGTTGTTTGTAAACGAATCGAATTTTTTAACAACTGTCCATTAGTAGATGATAGATTGTCCGCTGGGGGAAAAAAGAAATAATAGTCTTATATGTCATAAACTTGCTAATTTATATTTTAGTAGTAGATTAAAGATAGTATTTAACATAATTTAGTTTTATATAAAATTAAAATTTTGCAAAGGTTTGTGAATTTTAAAGAATACTACACCTAAATGTACTTCGCGCTTGTTGTGAGGCATTTTGATATATGTTTTGTTTGACGATTTTGAAGTACAGTAAGTTGCTGTAGGTTATTATGATGTTAGAAAATATTATAGGTAATTCAATTTTGTACAAATTTGTTGAATACTGTATTTATATTACTCAAACGGTTCAAAAGTTACAACAAATGCAACAAATAAATGCACTTCCAATGCGCTCGCAAGAAT
>NW_020537758.1:3054465-3068162 GCF_003426905.1 Ctenocephalides felis | reverse complement strand
CATCGTATTTACTGAATATAAAACTAAAATTTTGAAAAATCCAAAGTATCTACAACATTTCTGAATATGCTAATAATATTTTGCTAAATAATATATAATAAATAATACAACTTGTTACTTTTATAGTTCCCATTTATCGTGTGTTATTTTTCAACTAAATAAATAAGCATCAATATAAATATTAATTAAATAAATGCACCTACATTCAAATATAAATCTGTATCTTTATAAAAAAAACTGCAACATTTATGTTATTTAAAACGTTTAAATTTATTTAAAATATTTCACAAAATTACATTCAAATCTCAACTATCAATTTCTACACCAGCGCTTCAAGCGTCATTTATGCAAACTACTTTGACAAGGAAGTTCATGTTTAAAAATGTCAACATTAATAATTTTATTATTAATTTTTTTAAATTCAAACAGACAGTTCAGGTACTATACAAAGTGCAAAATGTATTTTAAATAGTTATCAGTTTATAAAATAGTTTTTTAACTGTTTATTTTTTACAGTAGCGCCGCATGCGTCCTTTTGGCGAAGTACTTTGATAAGCCAGATCTTCCATGTTTAGATATATCAATACCCCTACTTTTGGTTTTAATTTTAACAAATGCAGACAGTCCAATCAGGTAGTAAATTAAATACAAATTTTAAATATTTGCTCATTATTAAATTCTAACTAACATTTTTTTACAGCAGCGCCGCATGCGTCCTCATCGCAAACTACTTTAATATGCGAAGTCATTTGTATTTAGAATTGTCAACATCAATAGTTTTGTTATTAATTTTATTCAATTCAAAGAAACCCATCAGGTAATAAATTAAATACAAATTTGCTCATTATAAATTTGCAGTTAGTTAAGAAAATAATTTATTATTTATTACAGCAGCGCGGCAGTCGTCCTTTTGGCAAAATACTTTCACAAGCAAGCCCATTCGGTTTTTATAATGTCAGCAATAATTGTTATCAATTTAATTTTACTAAATCCAAAGGATCGCAACAGGTATTAAACTAAATACAAATTTAATACTAGCTGTAAGTGGAATTCTGTCTTAAGGCAATTAAGGCATCGTGCCTTAAGGCAAATTGCAGGAACTTCCCGTACCAAAAATTATTAATTTTTTAAAAACGATTAACATTTTTGAAAAAAAATTACTTTCAAAAAATAAGATTTTTGAGAAACTATAAATTGGACAAAAAATTACTATTAATAAATTATTATTAATTTTTTTTCTTTATTTTGACATATTGTGGAAGATCTGAACTTTTTTTTTCAAAGCAATCGTACTGCTTTAACTGCATAGGGACAAAATATAAAGCGCGTAAGCGCCGCGTCGCTGTCTAACGCATAAGCATTGGTACGGAATCCATAGGAATGTAAACAAAATTTATACTTATTGTTAAAATCTCTATAAAATATCTGATAATTTGATGTGCATATGTCTAATGATCATTTTTGACCGCCAAATGGCTCATTTTTTTACTTTTTACTCCATATCTCCGAAACCGCTAGACCTACCTTCATGAAAATTTTATCGATTCTTTATCTTGTCAATACAAGTGAAATGTTTTTTGAATTATTCAAATCGAACGCTCCGTTCTCTTAAAAACTGAGTTACCGTTTTCGGCACTTTTTGCCCCGTATCTTCGTAACGGCTAGACCTGCCTTCGCCAAAAACTAATCAGCACGTCTCCTTATCAATACGAATCGAATGTTTTGAATTATTCAAATCGGTTGATCCGTGTTCCCGAAATCGTTGACGAAAATTTGTATCCGCACATACATACACACACGTACATACATACGAGGTGTGTTCAAAAAGTACCCGGAATTACTAATAATTAAATTTCGCGGGTCTGGAGTGTCTGATTGTCAAAATTTTTTTTTTATTGTGTTGGTATACATGCCCCTAAAGTATGATGAAATTTTCAGCTATATTCACTGTTTACTTTGTCTGTGGTAGTCGCTAAGGTTCGACGTGTTTTTCTGAGCTCGGCGATTTTTACAATGGAAGAATTGAAAAGTCAAAGAATTTGTATTAAATTTTGCGTAAAAAATGAAATAAAGTGTTGCAAAGTGCAAAAATTCACCAGATATGGCTCCGTGTGACTTTTTCCTATTCCCAAAGTTGAAGAGACCCATGAAAGGACGGCGGTTTTCCTCGATTGAAGAAAATCGCTGAGAGTGCTCAAGGACATATCAAAAAGTGAATATCAAGGGTGCTTCGAAAATTGGAAAAAACGCTGGCATAAGTGTATTATATCTGGGGGGGACTACTTTGAAGGGGACCACATTAATGTAGACGAATAAATAAATATTTTTTTGAAAAAACGAAAATTCCGGGTACTTTTTGAACAGACCTCGTACATACACACACAGAAACCTCTGAAACTTAAAGATATATAAAAATTTTCATTTTTTATTTTTTTGCGATTACTATAACTTGCCCTACGGGAAGTTAATAATTAGCTAAATGGTAAAAAATGGCAGTTTTTGAGAGAATTAAGCTTCCGATTTAAATGATTCAAAGAACTTTCTGCTTGTTTCAACAAAATTGCTTTTGAAAAAAATTGTTTCTAATTAAAATTAGACTGTTTATGAAATGGAGCAATTTTCCAATTTTGTGAAAACTATTGAAAAATGTGAAAATGCCACCAAGTTAAGCTCAGTATAAATGAAAATATCGCACAGAATTATTTGCAAATGCGTTTAGACGGGAGCACTTTTTCAATTTTGTGTAAATTAGGCAACTATTTTTTTTTGAAATTGAATTCGAAATGAAATGTCGAAGTTCTGGAGATAAATTGATTTATTTATAATTCACATTTGATTTGCTCAGATATAACAAGATAGCAAAAATAATGAGAGCTACAGTATTTGTAATTATATATTTGAAAACGTTTAAAACTTCTCGAATATTTCATTACGGTACGGGAAGTTCCAGCAATTTGCCTTAAGGCACGATGCCATACACCACTAGTTTATTTTTTCAATTCAAGCTATCAATTTGTTACAGCAGCGTCGCAGTCGTCCTTTTTGCAACCTACCTTGCCGAGTCAGATTATCCATATTTAGATATATCAACGTTGACACTTATTTATTTAATTTTATTAAATTCAAGGTGTCCTACAAGGTAATAAACTAAATAATTAACTAACTAAATCAGGTGTTCGATAAATTTGTCAATTTGTTACAGAAGCGTCGCAGCCGTCCTTATTGCAAACTACTTTGAGAAGCAAGAATTTTTGAGTTTAGAAATTTAATTAGCATCAATATTTCATTTTATTTTATTGAATTTGGTGCACTAAATCAAGGTAATTAATAAAATAGTTTATCAACTGTCAATATTGACAATCAAATTCAAACAAGTTTAGAAATGTCGAAATTATTAATTTTTCTGTTAATTTTATTAAATTCCAAGAGACCGTTCAGGTATTAAAATAACTCCAAAGTGCAAAATGCATTTTAAATAAAATTTAGTTAATATGTGAACCATTACAGCAGCGCTGCAGGCGTGGTTTTTGCAAACTACTTAGACAAACCAGCTTATCCATGTATAGATATGTCAACATTAATTGTTTTCTGTTTGGTTTTATTAAATGCAAAGAATCCTCTGAGGTATTAAACTAAATACAAATGAATTTGCAATTGTCTAATAATGTTTAAATTCGAACTGTCAATTTTTACAGTAGCGCCACTGTCGTCTTTTTGGTAAATTGGTTTTACAAGCAAACTCGTTCGGGTTTAGAATTGTCGACATTAATAGTTTTAGTTTTAATTTTAATCAATTCGAACACACGCATCAGGTAATAAACTAAATACCAATAAATTTGACCAACTAGTTTTAAATTCCAACTGTCAATTTTTTTATAGTAGCGTCATCATTGTCCTTTTGGCAAACTGCTTGGAAAAGCCATCTCATCCATGTTTAGATATATCAACATTAATACTTGTTTATTTAATTTTATTAAATGCAAGGAGACCTATCAGGTATTTAACTAAATCAAGATAATAATAAAATAGTTAAAATACATAAATAGTATTAACTGTCAATTTCTTACAGCAGTGCCGCTCTCGTCCTTGTTGCAAACTACTTTGAAAAAGCTAGTACACGTTTGCAAATTTAATCTACATTAATTGAACTTACTATTTAATTTCATTAAATTCGAAGAAAGTTATCAGGTAATAAAAGTTTAGTTGATAAAATACAGTAGAATCCGCTTAGTATGACATCGAAGGGACGCCGAAATCTCGTCATACTAACCGGTTGTCATACAAAGCATACTGAAGAAAAACTTTTTAATATGTAAATACGTTACATGTTCCAGTAATTTAAAAGAAAAGCCTGTACATACATTTTAATTGAAAATAAAAATGACACATATTTAAATTTAATATAAAATAAAATTGACATAGGGTAGGGCGGTGCACAAAGGTCCAATTTGACTTTCAGTAATTATACTGTCTAAACCCAATGAACAACACATAACATACATCAAAGAAGCATCTATCGAACTATGTACAGAAAAAAATTCACATAATTCCTAATTATATAAATATTATGTTTTTTTCTATTTTTTTTTAAATTTAGTATCTGACCCATTTTACCTCACATACGGGGTAAAGTGGGACAAACAGGGGCAAACAGATGCAATTTCTTCTATTAAATTTTAAAGGGATTTTACGCTACATTATTGAACCAATGCAAAATATTAATTCTGTGGGTACATTTGTTACAAAGATAACACACAGTGTATTACATTGATCTGCTATTGGTCAGAAATATTTATCAGACGAGCCGCAATAACAATTTATTTAATTAATCTCTTGTAAAATTGCTTTTTTTTAAACTTTACTATTTTATTGCTTACACCTTTGCCAAAGTAAATGTTCTGCTGGTCCTTTTTATTCCACTCATGTGCTGCTTATCTTCTGATAACAAAGTCATAAAAATAAAGGTGATGGCTGGTTATGAATTTATACATTTTTTGCCCTCTACTACTATCAAATATTTTTGTTAAAAAAAATCTAATTTTATTTGTTTACTAGATATCCGTGGTGAACCATTAATAATTAGTCTACCCTACCCATAAACGTACAAATGTGATTTTTTAATGTAAGTAATCAGTAATTTTTTATTCATTTTGTACAAATTTTATTGTAAAAACAGTCCCTAGTGCTATTGTGCACAAAAGACATAGCAATTGCTTTCGTAGACTTGGCCACATCATGTAAAATCATGTCGGTCATAATAATTGGACATAATTTTTTGCAAAAATGGGTCATTACATGTCAATGTAAGCGATGTCAATATATCCGACCAGACAGCTGTTTTTTAAGGAATTTTATATGGAAACCAAACTTCCTAGTGCGATTACGTCATAATAAGCGATTGTCAATATATCCGGCGTCATACTAATCGAATTCTACTGTAGTTCATTAAAATATTTTTAAATTCAACTATCATTTTTCTTACAGTAGCGCCACAGATCATTTTGCGAATCATTTTGACAAGCCTGCTCATCCATATTAGGATAAATCAACATTAATACTTATGTTTAATTTTATTATATTCGAAGAAACCGTTCAGGTACTAAACCAAATAGTTAAACTAAAGTAAAATAATAAAATATTATATTATTATTGAATATTTTCAAATTCCAACTGTCATTTTCCTACAGCAGCGCCACAGTCGTCCTTTTGCCCGAACTACTTTGACAAGCAAGCTCGTTCAAGTTTACAAATGTCAACATTAATAGTTTTCTTTCAATTTTATTAAATTCTAAGAAACCTTTCAGGTATCAAATTAAATACAAAGTGCAAAATGTATCTTAAATATTTGCTCAATATAAATTTGAAGTTGTTCGATAAGGTTTAGTTCAGTTTAAATTGGAAAATTGAGTTTTTCGAAAGTTGTAAATTCGTTGTGATGGATGTACTGTGATTAATAAATGGATTTATATTGATCGGTGGAAGAAACCAAAGGTAAATGGCAATATATATATATATATATATATATATATATATAATATATATATATATATATATATATATATATACAATATTTATTTATTTAAAGTAATTTTTCATTAAAAGTTATACTCTCTTGGTTCTCAATATGGTGTTCATCATTAATAACTATAATGTGTAACTATTAAATAAAATTAATTATATAAACAATTGCTAAATTAATTTATGGGTGATTTGCAAGTATACTGAGTTGCTGGAGGGTCTTGTAATGTTAGACAAATCCTAGATTATTTATTCAACTTTTTTATTTAATATTTAAAATGCTGTAAATAAATGCTACAGACAGTTTAACTCCAGTTAATATTTTCTAAGTGCCATAATTCAGATATAATATTTTTTATCGGGAACGTGCCTTTATGTGTTAAGTATATAATTAGTTTTTTATTAATATATTTTTTCCTCTAGATGATTGATATAATTAAGCACAAAATTCGTCAAATTAACAAAAATATCACAAATATTAACAATTATTCATTCAGTACTCTTTTTGAGAACTACAAAGTTTAAAGAATTTAATTATGAGTCTGGCCAATCTTTACCCTATTCACGGTTTTATTCAAAATTTTATTATCAAGTGTATATAAGAATTTTTACTATTCGATAGTAAATTTTATCTTGATTTTACTAATTTTAACAAATAAAAGTGTCCGGAATAATTTTTTTAACTGATACTTATTGATTTTCAACTACAAATTATTCAAAATTTATATCTAAGTATATATAGCAATTTATACTAAATTTTGCTAAATTTTATCTAGTTTTTATTGATATAAATAAATAAAAGTGGCCGGAATAAATTTGCAAGTCATTTGACAAAATGTCTCAAATCCTATACCTATAGCCAATTATGAAACTCAAATCTGTGTTTCAGCTACAAATAATTCTAATTTTGCTATCCAAGTGTATATCACAATTTATACTAAATTTTAGTAAATTTTATCTAGTTTATAATGATATGAAAAAAATAAAAGGGTCTAGAACAAAATTTCCAAGTTATTTGACAAAATGTAAAAAAATGTCCCAAATCCTATACCTATAGCCAATTATGAAACTCAAATCTGTGTTTCAGCTACAAATAATTCAAAATTTTGCTATCCAAGTGTATATGACAATTTACACTAGATTTTAGTAATTTCCTAGTTTTTACCAAAATAAATATATTTAAATCTGTGGAACAAAATTTCCAAGTTATTTGACAAAATGTAAAAAAATGTCCCAAAACTCCTTGAGCTAGTTAGCAAACTCAAATCAGGCGTTTCAACTACAAATTATTCAAAATTTCAATATCCAAGTATATATAACAGTTTATACTAATTGTTAGTAAATTTTATCTAGTTTTTACTAATATAAACAAATAAAAGTGTCCGGAAAAAAGTTTCTAAGATATTCGACAAAATATAGAAAAATGTCCCAAAACTTAATCTATAGCTAATTATCAAGTCAAATCAGGCGTTTCAACTGCAAATTATTCAAAAATTTTATATCCAAGTATATATAACAATTTATACTTAATTTTAGTAAATTTTATCTAGTTTTTACTAATATAAACAAATAAAAATGTCCAGGACAAAATATCCAAGATATTTGACAAAATGTAGAAAAATGTCCCAAACTCACATATTGCTAAGTCTCAAACTTAGCAAACTTACTCAAAATTTTGATATTCAAGAGTATAAAACAATTTATACTAAATTCTTGTAAATTTCATTTAGTTTATACTAATATAAACAACTAAAAATTTAATTTTTAAGATAAAATTTTTAAGTTATTTGACAAAATGCAAAAAAATGTCTCAAAACAATGTATTGCTAAACTTAAATTATGCAGATAAATATTTCTGCTTTTTTCTTAATTCCCTATTTTTTCCTAAATCCTAGCTATTATCTTAATTATTATCTTATCTATTTTTTTATATAATCCATTCATTCACTATTATTTCTATTATGTATTATATTTTATATAATATCCTATCTTTCATAAATCATTCTTATCAAAATTCACTAATTTTTTCTTATTACTATTGGATTCTTTGTTTAAGGCTCTACTCAAATATATATATATATATATATATATATATCAACACACATTTATTTTTTTCCAGTCTCCCAAAACGGTTTACTTCTTAAGCAAAATATCACCAGACATCAGCTCGGCCATAAACAGTACATGGCCATATCCAATTTATTCATCGGAACCAAATTTAAGGGCTGTTGCATGTTTCACCAAGGTAAACCATAATTGTATATAATAATAAACTATAGTAAACAATATAAATATTTATTTTTTGTTAGGTAAATAAGGATTTACTACGACCACTCACATATAGAAAAAAAACTCTGATCATTGTAAGCGATTTCCAGTTTTATGTCACAGCGATTGATACTCAGAGTTTGACTGGAACTGTCATGTATCGTTTTACATGTAAGTGATAATAATAATAAATTTATATATATATTTATATATATATATATATATATATTTATTTTATTTATTTATTTATTTATTTTGTAGTAATGATCAAGACTATCTATACACTGGAAAATTGTGCATAACGTCCAATATTTTAAACAATTCATACATCAAAGATTTGGGGGAGAAAGAACAAATAGATACTCTAATTTGTGATAGTTCTATTATTGATGTTCCTGTTGATTTTAATGTGCAAAATGCTGCTGATAAGATTGAAAAGTATTATCAGGTACTATATTAAAATTATTAAAATTTAGAAATGAATTGGAATTGTAGACTTGATTCTTATTACATTACATTTTGTCAAATAACTTGGAAATTTTGTTCCGGACACTTATAATTGTTTATATTAGTGAAAACTAGATAAATTTACTAGAATTTAGTAGAAACTAGTACGTATACTTGGATACTAAAGTTTTGTATAATTTTTAGCTGGAACGCGAAATTGTGTCTGTGTACATTTTATCAAACAACTAGAAAATTTTGTTCTAGACACTTTAATTTATTTATATTTGATTACTTGTAACAATTTAGGTAGTTTAAAATTGTATAAAAAAGTACCTCGAAATGCTATTTGTTACATAATAAAAAATATCTTCGTGATTTAATACTAATGTTAGTAACAAATTATTTAAACTATTTTAGTCTCAACTGTAAAAAAAAAACGAATAATTGACTGACTGATTGATTTAATATGATAAATTAATTAAGAAATGCCTAAATATTGAATTATTCATTTTATCCAGACATTCTTTTCAATATTACAATTTTATGTAATAAGTATTTATTCCTATATATTATATAAGAAATAGTCAAAGATGAAATAAATATCCAAATATATTGAAAATATAAACTGAAATGTTTCTAACAAAGTAATTAAAATTTTGATTTTAGGAATTATTCAAACATGAAATAGTTATTAGTATGGATACTTTTGGAATGGAAGATTTGCTATTTGAAATAGCCTGTCGAGGATACTCTGTATACACTGGGTGTTCCAGAAATGCTTTTTTGAGAATCCAAAATGCTGATTCATATTTTACAACTTCTAGAGATGCTGTTTTAAGAGTTTGTTAATAAAGCATTTTGTGTGAACATCGATGATTGTTACAGGTAATAGAAATATGAATAATACACACACACACACACACACACTATATATATATATATATATATATATATATATATATATATATATTATATTTATTAGGGTGGTCCTTAGCATGGACATTTTCGAATTTCTTTTCTCCCAAGGGCTCAAATTCTTCTAAATTAATTTAACAAATCTTTCCTCATGTTTTTGTTCCAAAAGTTGAAAATCGTTATATGCAGTTATGTAGATAGTTTCATAAGCTTTTTAATGATGTAAAGCAAAATTTATGTGCTGTAACAAGTTTTTCCACATTTTAAACAGATGTCACAAAATGTATAAAGCATTTGAGTTATACGAATTCAAAGTTTGACGACTTTTTTCGTCATGTTTTTGTTCCAAAAGTTGAAAATCGTTAAATGCAGTTATGTAGAGATTGTATAAGCTTTTCATACATGTAAAATAAAATGTATGTGCTTGAACAAGTTTTTTGCACATTTAAATAAATGTCGAAAAATGTGCTCGCAAATCAATTCTTATCGATTAAGCTGAACCACCATTGTTGATATAATTCTGGAATTGGATAAAAATAATACACAAAAGTATTTATTCAGTGACTATGATATTTACTTTTATGTGTTCAATATCTTTTTCGGAAAATTTCTCTCGGGGACCTCCTAAAATAAATATTTTTGCTCCTGATAAACTTCTATCGTTCATTTCGTCCTTGTTACTGAGGGAATAAATTTCATACATTAATTCGCGAGTATATTAACAAATTTGTAGAATGCTGTTCTGCGACCAATCACAACGCTCGAAAATTGGCTAATTAATTTCGTTTGTTTTCGTTTCCTTTCGTTTCCTTTCGCCCCTTTCGCATAGGTTATAAATAGGAGTGCGCGAAGGAAATCGTCGCAGTCGTCGGCCGCGGCCGGCGCCAGCGTCACCTAGGGCGGCGCTGAAAGCCCCCGGGGCACCAGACCGGCAGCTCCCATCGGAGCTGGAGTGGTCGGGAGCCCCGGGGCATCCGCCGGAGACTCCCGGCAACGGAGACTACGAGCCACGGGGACACCGTGCCAAGGAGACTCCGAGCCACGGGGACACCGTGCTTCGGAGTCCCCGTGCCTCGGAGAGTCCGTGCCTCGGAGACTTCGTGCCTCGGAGACTCCCGGGTCATGGAGACTCCGCGCCACGGAGACTCCGAGGCACGGAGACTTCGAGCCTCGGAGACACCGTGCCATGGAGACTCCGGACACGGGGACTCCGTGCCATGGAGACCCCGGGCCCCGGAGACTCCGCACGCGGAGAGTGAAATGTAATTAGGACACTATAAAAATACAATTTGAATCGACTTCGTCGCAATCCCGTCTTCGTGGCCCAGGGTCTCCATGGCACGGAGTCCCCGTGTCCGGAGTCTCCATGGCACGGTGTCTCCGAGGCTCGAAGTCTCCGTGCCTCGGAGTCTCCGTGGCGCGGAGTCTCCATGACCCGGGAGTCTCCGAGGCAACGAAGTCTTCGAGACCCGAGTCTCCGTGGCACGAAGTCTCCGAGGCAACGGAGTCTCCGTGGCTCGGAGTCTCCGTGGCCTGGAATCCCCGTGGCACCGAGTCTCCGTGGCTCGGAGTCTCCGTGGCACGGAATCTCCGTGGCTCGGAGTCTCCGTGGCACGGAATCTCCGTGGCCGGGAGTCTCCGGCGGATGCCCCGGGGCTCCTGACCACTCCAGCTCCACAGGAGCTGCCGGTCTGGTGCCCGGGGGCTTTCAGCGCCGCCATAGGTGACGCTGGCGCCGGACGCGGCCGACGACTGCCAAGAATTCCTTCGCGCACTCCTATTTATAACCTACGCGAAAGGGGCGAAAGGAAACGAAAAAAAACGAACGAACAATATTAACTAATAACATACGTCATGTGATTGGTCGCAGAACAACATTCTACAAATTTGTTAATATACTCGAACTAATATATAAAATTGATTTCTTCAGTAACAAGGACGAAATATACGAGAGAAGTTTATCAGGAACAAAAATATTCATTTTAGGAGGTCCACGAGAGAAATTGTCCGAAAAAAAAATTGAACACATAAAAGTAAATATTACAATTACTAATTAAATATTTTTGTGTATAAATTTATTCTATAATTCCAGAATGGTGGTAGCGCTTAATCGATAAGAATTGATATGCGAGCATATTTTTCGACCTTTATTTAAATTGTGCAAAAACTTTTTAAGCACATACATTTTATTTTACATGTATAAAAAGCTTATGAAATTCTCTACAGAACTGCATTTAACGATTTTCAACTTTTGGAACAAAATCGTGACGAAAAAATCGTCAAACTTTAAAATTGTGTAACACTGCTAACGAAATGTTTGTGCGTTTTTTAACATTTGTTTAAATTGTGCAAAAGTTTGTCAAAACACATAAATTTTATATTATATAGATAAAAAGCTTATAAAATTCTCTACATAACTACATATAACGATTTTCAACTTTTGGAATGAAAATATTACGAAAAAAATCATCAAACTTTGAATTCGTATAACTCAGCAAAAATGCTTTAAACATTTTGTGGCATCTGTTTAAAATGTGCAAAAACTTATTAAAACACGTTGATTGTATTTTATATGAATGAAACGTTTATAAAATTCTCTAAATAACTGCATTTAACGATTTTCAACTTTTAGAACAAAAACATGACGAAAAAAGTCGTCAAACTTTAATAAAATTGCAATCATAAATGAAAATGGTTATACATTTTCTCACATTTGTTTGAATTGCGCAAAAAATTGTTACAACACATAAATTTGTTTTATACATATAAGAAGCTTATGAAATTCTCTACACAACTGCATTTACCAATTTTCAACTTTTGGAACAAATACATATATGGACCATCCTAATATATATATATATATATATATATATATATATATATATATATAAACAAGATGATTTTATTTATTTCAGACGTTATATGAATAAAAACATTATAACAATAATACCTTCAGCAATGTATTCTGTTAAAGAAATGTTGGACTTGAGAAAAGTTGGTGTACACATTGTTAACTATGAAGATCGGACAACTGCACAAGCTTTGTACCAATTGATCAAATTGGTTAAACCGATTCGTCTAAAAAGTTCTACCAAAGGTGAAAGTTTTAAATTGAAAACTTATGGACGGTTATGTAGAAGACCAAGAGTATTCCAAGACTGTCTGAGACTTCAATACATTGTAATGATGATCAGAAGGAGTTACAAAGTGATGTTTTGTTAAATGAAATTGCTGAAGAGAAAATTGTTTTTCCAGTTAAGCAAGAAGATGCCAAAGTACCAGACGTCCTGGTAAAAATCAGCAGCACGAGTGATTTCAATTTAGATTCCCTTACATCATACTTCAACCACCAACAACCTGGTCCAAACGATCCCTACATATCCCTATCAAATGATATTCTTCTAAAAAGTAAACCTGAAGAAGTTCTTACTAATCGTCAAAAGATGTTAAAAGCCAAAAACAAAAAGGCTGCAGATAGTTTAGCAGCTTTAGCAATTGCAGCTTTGGAGCCTTTTCAAAAAATGCATTTGTTTACGAAGCATAAATTGCAATTCATGGATGATAATTTTATCGATCCTGTAGAGATGAGTAAAAATTTATACAGGTTTCATATACAGCACCATTTGGATTGTATAAAAAAATTGAAGGAAGAGATGGGTAAAATTGGCGGTAAGAGGAAAAGAACTGGGTAGTAGATATATGTTTATTTATTTATTTATTTATTGAGATTGTAAAAAAGTGTTTGAAAGATTTTTATTATATTGTAGAATACAGTGCAAATATTTTATATATGTATAAATTTTATATATTTTATATGTGCAGTAATATAAAAATATTAATGAAAGTAATATAAAGAATAATTACAACATTATTAATGATGCTGAAGGGTTTTTAAATTAAATTAAATTTATATTATATATATATATATATATATATATAGATGTATATTTTGAAAAATAGAATACACACAACAATTGAAAATTATTTATTGGTTTTATTATTATTATAACAACTATGTTACCAGTCTATAAATATATATTTTATACCCT
>NW_020537758.1:2926482-3053465 GCF_003426905.1 Ctenocephalides felis | reverse complement strand
AATATTTTTTTGAAAAACGAAAATTCCGGGTACTTTTTGAACAGACCTCGTACATACACCACAGAACCTCTGAAACTTAAAGATATATAAAAATTTTCATTTTTTATTTTTTGCGATTACTATAAACTTGCCCTACGGGAAGTTAATAATTAGCTAAATGGTAAAAAATGGCAGTTTTTGAGAGAATTAAGCTTCCGATTTAAATGATTCAAAGAACTTTCTGCTTGTTTCAACAAAATTGCTTTTGAAAAAAATTGTTTCTAATTAAAATTAGACTGTTTATGAAATGGAGCAATTTTCCAATTTTGTGAAAACTATTGAAAAATGTGAAAATGCCACCAAGTTAAGCTCAGTATAAATGAAAATATCGCACAGAATTATTTGCAAATGCGTTTAGACGGGAGCACTTTTTCAATTTTGTGTAAATTAGGCAACTATTTTTTTTTGAAATTGAATTCGAAATGAAATGTCGAAGTTCTGGAGATAAATTGATTTATTTATAATTCACATTTGATTTGCTCAGATATAACAAGATAGCAAAAATAATGAGAGCTACAGTATTTGTATTTATATTTGAAAAACGTTTTAAAACTTCTCGAATATTTCATTACGGTACGGGAAGTTCCAGCAATTTGCCTTAAGGCACGATGCCATACACCACTAGTTTATTTTTCAATTTCAAGCTATCAATTTGTTACAGCAGCGTCGCAGTCGTCCTTTTTGCAACCTACCTTGCCGAGTCAGATTATCCATATTTAGATATATCAACGTTGACACTTATTTATTTAATTTTATTAAATTCAAGGTGTCCTACAAGGTAATAAACTAAATAATTAACTAACTAAATCAGGTGTTCGATAAATTTGTCAATTTGTTACAGAAGCGTCGCAGCCGTCCTTATTGCAAACTACTTTGAGAAGCAAGAATTTTTGAGTTTAGAAATTTAATTAGCATCAATATTTCATTTTATTTTATTGAATTTGGTGCACTAAATCAAGGTAATTAATAAAATAGTTTATCAACTGTCAATATTGACAATCAAATTCAAACAAGTTTAGAAATGTCGAAATTATTAATTTTTCTGTTAATTTTATTAAATTCAAAGAGACCGTTCAGGTATTAAAATAACTCCAAAGTGCAAAATGCATTTTAAATAAAAATTTAGTTAATACTGTCAACTTTTACAGCAGCGCCGCAGGCGTCGTTTTTGCAAACTACTTAGACAAACCAGCTTATCCATGTATAGATATGTCAACATTAATTGTTTTCTGTTTGGTTTTATTAAATGCAAAGAATCCAACTGAGGTATTAAACTAAATACAAGTAAATTTGCAATTGTTTAAAAATGTTTAAATTCCAACTGTCAATTATTACAGTAGCGCCACTGTCGTCTTTTTGGTAAACTGGTTTTACAAGCAAGCTCGTTCTGGTTTAGAATTGTCGACATTAATAGTTTTAGTTTTAATTTTAATCAATTCGAACACACGCATCAGGTAATAAGCTAAATACAAATACACCTAAGTCTGTTTTTACACGGTCTTTTTGTACATGGTTTTGATATAACACGGTTTGAAAATTGAATATTTTTAATTTTTTTACACGAGTTTATTCCATTTAGCACGATTTGAAATTTTATGTACTTAAATTTTTTTTATCAAATTTAATTTTTGCGAAGTATGTTCATATCACAAAAAAGTATTTATGAAAGAAAAAAGTCTGAAAACATCGTTAGTATCGATAGTTTGCGAACACTGGCTTAAAGATTTAAGTGAATTCCCCTTTAGCGCGTACAAACAATTTTTACTGGTCAAAGCAAATGTGAATAAATAGGACTAATTTAGGGGAATTCATGCCATACATTTAATTTATATTACTTTTAAGATTAGAGTGCATATCTTTTTTATCATTAATTACTATGCTTGTGAAAATAAGCATTATATATTTGATTTAATAAAATAAACATGAATTCTTGTTCTTAAAAATTCTTGTTTTTCACTAATTTTAATAGGTTTTAGAGATTAGGAACAAATTACCCATTTTTGTATAAGATCAATGTCTTTTTTTACATGTTTTTTTTTTACACGGCTTCTTCTGGAACCAATCTACCGTGTAAAAACAGACTTAGGTGTAGTTTAGTTTTAAATTCCAACTGTCAATTTTTTACAGTAGCGTCATCATCGTCCTTTTGGCAAACCGCTTGGAAAAACCATCTCATCCATGTTTAGATATATCAACATTAATACTTGTTTATTTAATTCTATTAAATGCAAGGAGACCTATTAGGTATTTAACTAAATCAAGGTAGTTAATAAAATAGTTTATTAACTGTCAATTTCTTACAGCAGTGCCGCTCTCGTCCTTGTTGCAAACTACTTTGAAAAGGCTAGTACACGTTTGCAAATTTAATCTACATTAATTGAACTTACTATTTAATTTCATCAAATTCGAAGAAAGTTATCAGGTAATAAAAGTTTAGTTGACAAAATACAGTAGAATCCGCTTAGTATGACATCGAAGGGACGCCGAAATCTCGTCATACTAACCGGTTGTCATACAAAGCATACTGAAGAAAAACTTTTTAATATGTAAATACGTTACATGTTCCAGTAATTTAAAAGAAAAGCCTGTACATACATTTTAATTGAAAATAAAAATGACACATATTTAAATTTAATATAAAATAAAATTGACATAGGGTAGGGCGGTGCACAAAGGTCCAATTTGACTTTCAGTAATTATACTGTCTAAACCCAATGAACAACACATAACATACATCAAAGAAGCATCTATCGAACTATGTACAGAAAAAAATTCACATAATTCCTAATTATATAAATATTATGTTTTTTTCTATTTTTTTTAAATTTAGTATCTGACCCATTTTACCTCACATACGGGGTAAAGTGGGACAAACAGGGGGCAAACAGATGCAATTTCTTCTATTAAATTTTAAAGGGATTTTACGCTACATTTATTGAACCAATGCAAAATATTAATTCTGTGGGTACATTTGTTACAAAGATAACACACAGTGTATTACATTGATCTGCTATTGGTCAGAAATATTTATCAGACGAGCCGCAATAACAATTTATTTAATTAATCTCTTGTAAAATTGCTTTTTTTTAAACTTTACTATTTTATTGCTTACACCTTTGCCAAAGTAAATGTTCTGCTGGTCCTTTTTATTCCACTCATGTGCTGCTTATCTTCTGATAACAAAGTCATAAAAATAAAGGTGATGGCTGGTTATGAATTTATACATTTTTTGCCCTCTACTACTATCAAATATTTTTGTTAAAAAAAATCTAATTTTATTTGTTTACTAGATATCCGTGGTGAACCATTAATAATTAGTCTACCCTACCCATAAACGTACAAATGTGATTTTTTAATGTAAGTTCATGTAAAATCATGTCGGTCATTATAAATTGGACATAATTTTTTGCAAAAATGGGTCATTACATGTCAATGTAAGCGATGTCAATATATCCGACCAGACAGCTGTTTTTTTAAGGAATTTTATATGGAAACCAAACTTCCTAGTGCGATTACGTCATAATAAGCGGTTGTCAATATATCCGGCGTAATACTAATCGGATTCTACTGTAGTTCATTAAAATATTTTTAAATTCAACTATCATTTTCTTACAGTAGCGCCACAGATCATTTTGCGAATCATTTTGACAAGCCTGCTCATCCATATTAGGATAAATCAACATTAATACTTATGTTTAATTTTATTATATTCGAAGAAACCGTTCAGGTACTAAACCAAATAGTTAAACTAAAGTAAAATAATAAAATATTATATTATTATTGAATATTTTCAAATTCCAACTGTCATTTTCCTACAGCAGCGCCACAGTCGTCCTTTTGCCCGAACTACTTTGACAAGCAAGCTCGTTCAAGTTTACAAATGTCAACATTAATAGTTTTCTTTTCAATTTTATTAAATTCTAAGAAACCTTTCAGGTATCAAATTAAATACAAAGTGCAAAATGTATCTTAAATATTTGCTCAATATAAATTTGAAGTTGTTCGATAAGGTTTAGTTCAGTTTAAATTGGAAAATTGAGTTTTTTGAAAGTTGTAAATTCGTTTGTTTTGATTTTAAATCGTTGTGATGGATGGTACTGTGATTAATAAATGGATTTATATTGATCGGGGAAGAAAGGAAGGAAAGAAACCAAAGGTAAATGGCAATATATATAGATATCTATATATATATATATATATATATATATATATATATATAGATATAGAGATACGATATATATATACTATAGATATATATATATATATATAATATATATATATATATATATATATATATACAATATTTATTTATTTAAAGTAATTTTTCATTAAAAGTTATACTCTCTTGGTTCTCAATATGGTGTTCATCATTAATAACTATAATGTGTAACTATTAAATAAAATTAATTATATAAACAATTGCTAAATTAATTTATGGGTGATTTGCAAGTATACTGAGTTGCTGGAGGGTCTTGTAATGTTAGACAAAATCCTAGATTATTTATTCAACTTTTTTATTTAATATTTAAAATGCTGTAAATAAATGCTACAGACAGTTTAACTCCAGTTAATATTTTCTAAGTGCCAGAATTCAGATATAATATTTTTTTATCGGGAACGTGCCTTTATGTGTTAAGTATATAATTAGTTTTTTATTAATATATTTTTTCCTCTAGATGATTGATATAATTAAGCACAAAATTCGTCAAATTAACAAAAATATCAAACAAATATTAACAATTATTCATTCAGTACTCTTTTTGAGAACTACAAAGTTTAAAGAATTTAATTATGAGTCTGGCCAATCTTTACCCTATTCCAACTGGTTTTATTCAAAATTTTATTATCCAAGTGTATATAAGAATTTTTACTATTCGATAGTAAATTTTATCTTGATTTTACTAATTTTAACAAATAAAAGTGTCCGGAATAATTTTTTTAACTGATACTTATTGATTTTCAACTACAAAATATTCAAAATTTTGATATCTAAGTATATATAGCAATTTATACTAAATTTTGCTAAATTTTATCTAGTTTTTATTGATATAAATAAATAAAAGTGGCCGGAATAAAATTTGCAAGTCATTTGACAAAATGTCTCAAATCCTATACCTATAGCCAATTATGAAACTCAAATCTGTGTTTCAGCTACAAATAATTCATAATTTTGCTATCCAAGTGTATATCACAATTTATACTAAATTTTAGTAAATTTTATCTAGTTTATAATGATATGAAAAAATAAAAGGGTCTAGAACAAAATTTCCAAGTTATTTGACAAAATGTAAAAAAATGTCCCAAATCCTATACCTATAGCCAATTATGAAACTCAAATCTGTGTTTCAGCTACAAATAATTCATAATTTTGCTATCCAAGTGTATATGACAATTTACACTAGATTTTAGTATATTTTCTAGTTTTTACCAAAATAAATGTATTTAAATCTGTGGAACAAAATTTCCAAGTTATTTGACAAAATGTAAAAAAATGTCCCAAAACCTCCTTGAGCTAGTTAGCAAACTCAAATCAGGCGTTTCAACTGCAAATTATTCAAAATTTCAATATCCAAGTATATATAACAGTTTATACTAATTGATAGTAAATTTTATCTAGTTTCTACTAATATAAACAACTAAAAGTGTTTAAAACAAAATTTCCAAATTATTTAACAAAATGTAAAAAAATGTCCCAAAACCACATAAAGCTAATTAACAAAATCAAATCACCCGTTCCAACTGCAAATTATTCAAAATTTTAATACCCAAGTATATATAACAATTTATACTAAATTTTGCTAAATTTTATCTAGTTTTTATTGATATAAATAAATAAAAGTGGCCGGAATAAAATTTGCAAGTTATTTGACAAAATGTAAAAAAATGTCCCAAATCCTATACCTATAGCCAATTATGAAACTCAAATCTGTGTTTCAGCTACAAATAATTCAAAATTTTGCTATCCAAGTGTATATGACAATTTACACTAGATTTTAGTATATTTTCTAGTTTTTACCAAAATAAATATATTTAAATCTGTGGAACAAAATTTCCAAGTTATTTGACAAAATGTAAAAAAATGTTCCAAAACCTCCTTGAGCTAGTTAGCAAACTCAAATCAGGCGTTTCAACTACAAATTATTCAAAATTTCAATATCCAAGTATATATAACAGTTTATACTAATTGATAGTAAATTTTATCTAGTTTTTACTAATATAAACAAATAAAAGTGTCCGGAAAAAAGTTTCTAAGATATTCGACAAAATATAGAAAAATGTCCCAAAACTTAATCTATAGCTAATTATCAAGTCAAATCAGGCGTTTTAACTGCAAATTATTCAAAATTTTGGTATCCAAGAGTATAAAACAATTTATTCTAAATTTTAGTAAATTTTATCTAGTTTTTGCTAATATAAACAAATAAAAATGTCCAGGACAAAATATCCAAGATATTTGACAAAATGTAAAAAAATTTCCCAAACTCACATATTGCTAAGTCTCAAACTTAGCAAACTTACTCAAAATTTTGATATTCAAGAGTATAAAACAATTTATACTAAATTCTTGTAAATTTCATCTAGTTTATACTAAAATAAACAAATAAAAATGTCCAGGACCAAAATTTTAAGTTATTTGACAAAATGCAAAAAAATGTTTCAAAACAATGTATCGCTAAACTTAAATTATGCAGATAAATATTTCTGCTTTTTTCTTAATTCCCTATTTTTTCAAAAAAAATCCTAGCTATTATCTTAATAATTTTTCACATAATCCATTCATTCACTATTATTTCTATTATGTATTATTTTTTATATAATATCCTATCTTTCATAAATCATTCTTATCAAAATTTACTAATTTTTTCTTATTACTATTGGATTCTTTAAGGCTCTACTCAAATATATATATATATATATATATATATATATATATCAACACATATTTATTTTTTTCCAGTCTCCCAAAACGGTTTACTTCTTAAGCAAAATATCACCAGACATCAGCTCGGCCATAAACAGTACATGGCCATATCCAATTTATTCATCGGAACCAAATTTAAGGGCTGTTGCATGTTTCACCAAGGTAAACCATAATTGTATATAATAATAAACTATAGTAAACAATATAAATATTTATTTTTTGTTAGGTAAATAAGGATTTACTACGACCACTCACATATAGAAAAAAAACTCTGATCATTGTAAGCGATTTCCAGTTTTATGTCACAGCGATTGATACTCAGAGTTTGACTGGAACTGTCATGTATCGTTTTACATGTAAGTGATAATAATAATAAATTTATATATATATTTATATATATATATATATATATTTATTTATTTATTTATTTATTTATTTATTTTGTAGGTAATGATCAAGACTATCTATACACTGGAAAATTGTGCATAACGTCCAATATTTTAAACAATTCATACATCAAAGATTTGGGGGAGAAAGAACAAATAGATACTCTAATTTGTGATAGTTCTATTATTGATGTTCCTGTTGATTTTAATGTGCAAAATGCTGCTGATAAGATTGAAAGTATTATCAGGTACTATATTAAAATTATTAAAATTTAGAAATGAATTGGAATTGTAGACTTGATTCTTATTACATTACATTTTGTCAAATAACTTGGAAATTTTGTTCCGGACACTTATAATTGTTTATATTAGTGAAAACTAGATAAAATTTACTAGAATTTAGTAGAAACTAGTACGTATACTTGGATACTAAAGTTTTGTATAATTTTTAGCTGGAACGCGAAATTGTGTCTGTGTACATTTTATCAAACAACTAGAAAATTTTGTTCTAGACACTTTAATTTATTTATATTTGATTACTTGTAACAATTTAGGTAGTTTAAAATTGTATAAAAAAGTACCTCGAAATGCTATTTGTTACATAAATAAAAAATATCTTCGTGATTTAATACTAATGTTAGTAACAAATTATTTAAACTATTTTAGTCTCAACTGTATAAAAAAAAACGAATAATTGACTGACTGATTGATTTAATATGATAAATTAATTAAGAAATGCCTAAATATTGAATTATTCATTTTATCCAGACATTCTTTTCAATATTTACAATTTTATGTAATAAGTATTTATTCCTATATATTATATAAGAAATAGTCAAAGATGAAATAAATATCCAAATATATTGAAAATATAAACTGAAATGTTTCTAACAAAGTAATTAAAATTTTGATTTTAGGAATTATTCAAACATGAAGATAGTTATTAGTATGGATACTTTTGGAATGGAAGATTTGCTATTTGAAATAGCCTGTCGAGGATACTCTGTATACACTGGGTGTTCCAGAAATGCTTTTTTGAGAATCCAAAATGCTGATTCATATTTTACAACTTCTAGAGATGCTGTTTTAAGAGTTGTTAATAAAGCATTTTGTGTGAACATCGATGATTGTTACAGGTAATAGAAATATGAATAATACACACACACACACACACACATATATATATATATATATATATATATATATATTTATATTTATTAGGGTGGTCCTTAGCATGGACATTTTCGAATTTCTTTTCTCCCAAGGGCTCAAATTCTTCTAAATTAATTTTAACAAAATCTTTCCTCATGTTTTTGTTCCAAAAGTTGAAAATCGTTATATGCAGTTATGTAGATAGTTTCATAAGCTTTTTAATGATGTAAAGCAAAATTTATGTGCTGTAACAAGTTTTTCCACATTTTAAACAGATGTCACAAAATGTATAAAGCATTTGAGTTATACGAATTCAAAGTTTGACGACTTTTTTCGTCATGTTTTTGTTCCAAAAGTTGAAAATCGTTAAATGCAGTTATGTAGAGAATTGTATAAGCTTTTCATACATGTAAAATAAAATGTATGTGCTTGAACAAGTTTTTGCACAATTTAAATAAATGTCGAAAAATGTGCTCGCAAATCAATTCTTATCGATTAAGCTGAACCACCATTGTTGATATAATTCTGGAATTGGATAATAAATTAATACACAAAAGTATTTATTCAGTGACTATGATATTTACTTTTATGTGTTCAATATCTTTTTCGGAAAATTTCTCTCGGGGACCTCCTAAAATAAATATTTTTGCTCCTGATAAACTTCTATCGTTCATTTCGTCCTTGTTACTGAGGGAATAAATTTCATACATTAATTCGCGAGTATATTAACAAATTTGTAGAATGCTGTTCTGCGACCAATCACAACGCTCGAAAATTGGCTAATTAATTTCGTTTGTTTTCGTTTCCTTTCGTTTCCTTTCGCCCCTTTCGCATAGGTTATAAATAGGAGTGCGCGAAGGAAATCGTCGCAGTCGTCGGCCGCGGCCGGCGCCAGCGTCACCTAGGGCGGCGCTGAAAGCCCCCGGGGCACCAGACCGGCAGCTCCCATCGGAGCTGGAGTGGTCGGGAGCCCCGGGGCATCCGCCGGAGACTCCCGGCAACGGAGACTACGAGCCACGGGGACACCGTGCCAAGGAGACTCCGAGCCACGGGGACACCGTGCTTCGGAGTCCCCGTGCCTCGGAGAGTCCGTGCCTCGGAGACTTCGTGCCTCGGAGACTCCCGGGTCATGGAGACTCCGCGCCACGGAGACTCCGAGGCACGGAGACTTCGAGCCTCGGAGACACCGTGCCATGGAGACTCCGGACACGGGGACTCCGTGCCATGGAGACCCCGGGCCCCGGAGACTCCGCACGCGGAGAGTGAAATGTAATTAGGACACTATAAAAATACAATTTGAATCGACTTCGTCGCAATCCCGTCTTCGTGGCCCAGGGTCTCCATGGCACGGAGTCCCCGTGTCCGGAGTCTCCATGGCACGGTGTCTCCGAGGCTCGAAGTCTCCGTGCCTCGGAGTCTCCGTGGCGCGGAGTCTCCATGACCCGGGAGTCTCCGAGGCACGAAGTCTCCGAGGCACGGAGTCTTCGAGACCCGAAGTCTCCGTGGCACGAAGTCTCCGAGGCACGGAGTCTCCGTGACCCAAAGTCTCCGTGGCACGAAATCTCCGAGGCACAAAGTCTCCGTGGCACGAAGTCTCCGTGGCTCGGAGTCTCCGTGGCCTGGAATCCCCGTGGCACCGAGTCTCCGTGGCTCGGAGTCTCCGTGGCACGGAATCTCCGTGGCTCGGAGTCTCCGTGGCACGGAATCTCCGTGGCCGGGAGTCTCCGGCGGATGCCCCGGGGCTCCTGACCACTCCAGCTCCACAGGAGCTGCCGGTCTGGTGCCCCGGGGGCTTTCAGCGCCGCCATAGGTGACGCTGGCGCCGGACGCGGCCGACGACTGCCAAGAATTCCTTCGCGCACTCCTATTTATAACCTACGCGAAAGGGGCGAAAGGAAACGAAAAAAAACGAACGAACAATATTAACTAATAACATACGTCATGTGATTGGTCGCAGAACAACATTCTACAAATTTGTTAATATACTCGAACTAATATATAAAATTGATTTCTTCAGTAACAAGGACGAAATATACGAGAGAAGTTTATCAGGAACAAAAATATTCATTTTAGGAGGTCCACGAGAGAAATTGTCCGAAAAAAAAATTGAACACATAAAAGTAAATATTACAATTACTAATTAAATATTTTTGTGTATAAATTTATTCTATAATTCCAGAATGGTGGTAGCGCTTAATCGATAAGAATTGATATGCGAGCATATTTTTCGACCTTTATTTAAATTGTGCAAAAACTTTTTTAAGCACATACATTTTATTTTACATGTATAAAAAGCTTATGAAATTCTCTACAGAACTGCATTTAACGATTTTCAACTTTTGGAACAAAATCGTGACGAAAAAATCGTCAAACTTTAAAATTGTGTAACACTGCTAACGAAATGTTTGTGCGTTTTTTAACATTTGTTTAAATTGTGCAAAAGTTTGTCAAAACACATAAATTTTATATTATATAGATAAAAAGCTTATAAAATTCTCTACATAACTACATATAACGATTTTCAACTTTTGGAATGAAAATATTACGAAAAAAATCATCAAACTTTGAATTCGTATAACTCAGCAAACAAATGCTTTAAACATTTTGTGGCATCTGTTTAAAATGTGCAAAAACTTATTAAAACACGTTGATTGTATTTTATATGAATGAAACGTTTATAAAATTCTCTAAATAACTGCATTTAACGATTTTCAACTTTTAGAACAAAAACATGACGAAAAAAGTCGTCAAACTTTAATAAAATTGCAATCATAAATGAAAATGGTTATACATTTTCTCACATTTGTTTGAATTGCGCAAAAAATTGTTACAACACATAAATTTTGTTTTATACATATAAGAAGCTTATGAAATTCTCTACACAACTGCATTTACCAATTTTCAACTTTTGGAACAAATACATATATGGACCATCCTAATATATATATATATATATATATATATATATATATATATATATAAACAAGATGATTTTATTTATTTCAGACGTTATATGAATAAAAACATTATAACAATAATACCTTCAGCAATGTATTCTGTTAAAGAAATGTTGGACTTGAGAAAAGTTGGTGTACACATTGTTAACTATGAAGATCGGACAACTGCACAAGCTTTGTACCAATTGATCAAATTGGTTAAACCGATTCGTCTAAAAAGTTCTACCAAAGGTGAAAGTTTTAAATTGAAAACTTATGGACGGTTATGTAGAAGACCAAGAGTATTCCCAAGACTGTCTGAGACTTCAATACATTGTAATGATGATCAGAAGGAGTTACAAAGTGATGTTTTGTTAAATGAAATTGCTGAAGAGAAAATTGTTTTTCCAGTTAAGCAAGAAGATGCCAAAGTACCAGACGTCCTGGTAAAAATCAGCAGCACGAGTGATTTCAATTTAGATTCCCTTACATCATACTTCAACCACCAACAACCTGGTCCAAACGATCCCTACATATCCCTATCAAATGATATTCTTCTAAAAAGTAAACCTGAAGAAGTTCTTACTAATCGTCAAAAGATGTTAAAAGCCAAAAACAAAAAGGCTGCAGATAGTTTAGCAGCTTTAGCAATTGCAGCTTTGGAGCCTTTTCAAAAAATGCATTTGTTTACGAAGCATAAATTGCAATTCATGGATGATAATTTTATCGATCCTGTAGAGATGAGTAAAAATTTATACAGGTTTCATATACAGCACCATTTGGATTGTATAAAAAAATTGAAGGAAGAGATGGGTAAAATTGGCGGTAAGAGGAAAAGAACTGGGTAGTAGATATATGTTTATTTATTTATTTATTTATTGAGATTGTAAAAAAGTGTTTGAAAGATTTTTATTATATTGTAGAATACAGTGCAAATATTTTATATATGTATAAATTTTATATATTTTATATGTGCAGTAATATAAAAATATTAATGAAAGTAATAAAGAATAATTACAACATTATTAATGATGCTGAAGGGTTTTTAAATTAAATTAAATTTATTTATAATATATATATATATATATATATATAGATGTATATTTTGAAAAATAGAATACACACAACAATTGAAAATTATTTATTGGTTTTATTATTATTATAACAACTATGTTACCAGTCTATAAATATATATTTTATACCCTATGTTTAATTTTTGGGTAAGAATTATTAAAATAAATTATTCAGTCTGTGCTGAGACTTGCTTGGACAAGTTTCTTTATAATAATAATAAATTTACAAGTCACAAATTTAAATAGATTTAAAGTTAAAGTGTGTTTTGAGTGAATATATGTTTTAGGTAAGTACCCAATAATGTTTTAGATATTAAAAGTGGTTTAGGCTTATGCATTCATAAATATTTTGACAAACTGTTGGCATAATTCTAATTAAATATATTTTTTGCTTACATTGTAGTATTTATTTAAGTCCAAAACAGTTTTTAATACATGAATTTATCACTTTAAACATTAAATTTAAATTATATTGGTTTGAGGTTAAAAATGTCAAACGTCAAACTTGACAGTTGTTTTTAGATTAAAAATGTCTGTTGTGACAGGTTTATTTTTAAATGTGTTTCAAAATAGTTAATTAATTAAATAAATGTTTAATAATCAAGTAAAATAGTTCCAATTGTATGCGTTTTTTCTTGCTTTATTATTATTATTCAAAATCAGAAATATTTCAAAAGAGTGAAGTAATTTTTGTCATTGTTCAAACAAAAGGTATGTTATTTATACAAAGAAATTAGTTTTTAGATGATTTTCTTTGAAAAATATATTAGTATATTTTCTTTTGTGTTAATAATAGTTATAATAAGTGCAGTTGTTATTAATAATTCAATATTTACATCATAAATGGGTCGAAAAATATTTGTAAGTAATAGTTTTCTTTTAAATCCTAAGTGCTATTACTAATTAATAATTGATAAAATTAAAATTATTTGTATTATATATTGAATAAATTTTAATATAAAGAGTTTGATGTATTCTAGTAGTTTGTCTGCTTTAGAACTAATATTTTTCAATAAAATCGCAATTTTAAGAACAAAAATATTCTTGAATTTTTACAAAAACCACTTTCTTCCCATAATATTTATGAAAGACACGTAAAAAGTATATTGATGAAACAATTGTCATAATTATTATAATTATAGAATGATAGATGGATTTTTGTTTGTAACTTTTAAATAGTGTATCTAATGCCAATGAAATGTTTAAAAAAATTGCACAAAATTAAATTACCTATATTTTTTATAAAGCAACTCTGTATACTTTAAAATGTCATTCAAAAGAAGAATAATGATTTTAGCTAGCTAACAGTACAATTATGTTTTATAATATTTATAAATCATCAACCATATTGAATCCATGGACGGATTTTTTCTAATACATTTTACTCAATTTGAATAACTTTTGGATCTTGCTGATTCGAGGCATTTTTTTACATTTTTTCAAAGAATTTCGAAATTTTGTTTTAGAAAATTTACTAAAATTTAGTATAAATTATTATATGCACTTGTATATCAAAATTTTGAATAATTTGTAGTTGAAGCGCAGATTTGAGTTTGATAGTTAGCAATATGTGGATTTGGGACATTTTTTTACATTTCTTCAAATAAGTTAGAAATTTTGTATCGAATGTTTTTGTTTGTTTATTTTAGTGGAAAATAGATAAAATTTACTAACAAATAGTATAAATTGTTATATATACTTGGATATCAACATTTTGAATAATTTGTAGTTGAAATGCGAATTTTCGTTTCCGTTGAGATTTGAGTCGATTGAATAATTGGCTATAGGTGGATTTTGGACGTTTTTTTACATTTTGTTATAACTTTAAAATTGTGCCCTGAACATTTTTATTTGTTTAAATCAGTATAAACTAGATAAAATTGACTAACAAATAGTATAAATTGTTTTATATACTTGCATATCAAAATTTTGAATAATTTTCAGTTGAAACTCAAATTTAAACGTAATATATAGATTTGGGACTTTTTCTACTTTTCTTCAAATAGCTCTTAATATTCTTTTCGGACAATTTAATTTATTTACATCAGTAAAAACTATATCAAATTTACTAGAGTTTAGTACAAACTAGTATATATACTTGGATACTAAAATTTCGTATAATTTTTAACTATAACACGAATTTGTGTCTGTCTACATTTTATCAAACAACTTGAAAATGTTGTTTTAGGCATTTTAATTTATTTATATTAGTAAAAAATAGATAAAATTTAGATTTATCCATCATAAACCATATTAAAACCATAGACTGCTATTCATGCTTTTTTTAAAAACTTCAGTGATGATATCAAATTATTCGATTATAATAACTGAATTATTTGGAATTGAATCAATGGATTCTTTTAAGGGCTTTTTTTAAACTTTGGAAATGATATCAAGTTATTCGTTTAACATAAATGATGAACTATTCGGCTGTACTCACATACAAATTATTCAAAGGTCAAAATCCACGGATTTTTTCACTTTTTCAAGTTTTTGTGGTTTTATTTTCAAATAGAATATTCAAAGCTTACTTGTTGTTGCTAGCTAGTCTGGTATTGAGTAACAAATAATCTTATTTTAAACGTATACCCTTAGAATAAATATTTATTCTTATTACAGGTACTTATAGGAACAGGAACCGATCAGAACCGACAGGAAATTTATAATCAAAAACTTATTAGACAAAGTTTTTTGATGATTTTTGATTACACCAAGGAAGAAATTATCCTGTTTGATGAGCTTTCAGGGCTTGTATCACTGCAAAACAACAAAAACTTTGGTTGCAACATCGGAATTTTAGCAAAAAAATTGGTTTGTTTTTGCTATTTTGGAAATGTTTTGACTGATTCCAAAAGATATTCAGACGCTGATTTCAAAAATGCTATCTATTTTTTGATAAACCCACATACACCCCGCGAAAAATCGAAATCTTTGGTTGCAAAATCGATTTTTTTTAAAAAAAAACGGTTTTTTTTCGCGATTTTCAAAATGTTTTGATTGGTTTTCATTAATTTTGGGACGCTGATTTCGAAAATATTATCCGTTTTTGGATAAATCCACATACCGCTGCGAAAAATCGAAATCATTGGTAGCAAAATCAAAATTTTACTAATGAAATTAAAATTTTTTTCGCGATTTTCAAAATGTTTTGACCGATTCTGATAGTTTTCGAGGCGCTGATTCCGAATATGAAATCAGTTTTTGGAAAGCAAAATTCTTCTGCCCTTGGTACCAAATTGAAGTTTGAAAAATCGCCAATTTTGAAGCTGATTTTAACTATGAAGACGATGATAAATTTGTAATTTTTTTGGTTTGGTATAAAGATTGTACTTTAGTCTACACAAAGCATTAATTAAAATTATTAATTTCATTCATTAAGGGCCATAAAATTGCATTTGAAAGTCACGATTTTGGCCAATTTTGGCTGCTCCTGATAGACTGTTAATTCATCGGAAAAATAATAAGCTTTTTAAATTACACCAAAGTAGGTTTGGTTTACTGTTAACCAGGCGTAAATATAAATTTATCAAAAATTTTCCTCCTACTATTTCTTATCTTTTATATATATATATATATATATATATATATATATATATATATGCGTGTATATATATTTATTTATATATATATATATATATATATATATATATATATTATGTCGATTTTTGTAATACTGACACTCAATAAATTTAATTCTATCTATATGTCTTATTTATTTACACAGTTTGAAAAATTATTGGTTCCAAATATTTTTTTCAGTTAAATGGGGTTCGAACTGGCAAACCTCTAATTGATATTCTGGCCTGAACCGTATCTTTACGACCTCGACCATTCGCACATTTCGTACACAACATTTTTAGGAAACTTATATCTTTCAGTTTGAAAATAACACTTTATATTTTTACAAAAGACAACGGTTTCGTAAAACCAATTGGCCGAGATGGTTAAGTGACCACTACGATTGCTCAGCGTGTCTCGGTTCGATTCCAGAAGAGGCTAAAAATTCCAAAAAATCGAATGTATAGTTTTTCATAAATATCAAATATTAGTTCAAAATATTAAATTCAGGTGTCGCATTTCGACCTTGACACTTAGAATATTTCTGAGAAACAAAAAACTCAAGTTTCGCACTTGACTGTAAGAGAGATACATAAAGAGAAAAAAAAAAGAAAAAAAAAAAAAAGGTAGAGGAAGCACTGGGGAAAGAGAGGGGTAGAGGCAGATGATGAATAAGAGAGATGAGTATGATACATATTCTTTATTCAAATTCAATATTAATATAATATGAGAATGAAAATAACTTTTATCATCAGTAACTTAAATAGCCGAGCGGTTTAAGTGACCGCATACTCGGTGAAGTCACTCTGGAGGCAGGCACAAGGTGAGACGGATCGAATCCGGCTGAAGGCGACTACAAGGAACTCTGAAGCAGAAAAAATGGAGCAGTGCTGGTGGCTGGCTGTTGGCGAGCGCAAAGGGTCCTGAAACGAACACACCAAGTGATGGTCAACCTGAGGTCCATGATGCGAGAGGTCACACGCAGAGAGAGACACATTGCGGAAGATGCATGTCTAACCCGAAAATCTACCCAAAAACCACACTATGCGAAAAAAACACCAAAAAAGGAAAAAAAATGTGAAAAAAAGCGAAAAAAAGGGGAAAGAGGAGGAGGAAGAGGAAGGGGAGGGATGGAGAGCCTAAAAAAAAACTCCTTAAGTCCCAGGTCAATTTTTCTCTTTTCTGTTCAGCGTTGAAACTTTTTTATGTTTTTTAGTGTTCCCTCACACCAATTCCCAAAGCCAACACTCGAATGAAATAAAGTCCACGTTGAAATTTTCACAACGAGAAAAAATTACTGGGACTTAGTTAAAATATTTAACTTTGCCCCAATAAAATTTTCTCGTTGTGAAATATTCAATGTGAGCCTCATTCATTCGAATGTTGGCTTTGGGATAATTCTGCATGCATAAATAACTCGTCTGTCTTAATTGAAAAGGTTTCAGAAAATTTGGACTTAGAAAAAAAAATTATCTGAAAGGACTTAAAAAAAAAATATTCGAAAGAATTAGAATCAGAAAATTTGGACTTAGAAAAAAAAATTATTCGAGAGAATTATTTAATTAACCGATGAAATGAAATGATATTAATCGAATCAAAATTGTTTATACGACTAGATAAAATATGTGAAACCTTTACAATTAATCGAGACAAAAACAAATTTAGTTGACTTGAATAATATACAAACTATTAGAAAAGGCCATAAAAGAAATTCAATAAAACTTGTAAAATGAAATAATGAAAAATGTTCGAAAACTTAAACATTAAAAACTTGAAAACTGTATAAAGCTGATTGTTATCCTTTAGAAATCGAGTTAAATAATTTTTACAACTTGAATTGAATAATAAACTTGTAAACAAAATTATGTTTTGTCTAATCATTCAAGTCAACTCTTCGAAACTTCGATTGCAAGTCTTGATCAAAATTGTTTTAGCAATAAAAGAATAAAAATCTATAATTTAGCTATGCAGCGATATAATTGAATAAATTTAGAATAAAACTACAGTTAAAACTTTTAAAAGCTGCATTTGATTAACAATTTGGTTAGTCGTATTAAATATTTGAAATAATTTGATCAAAACCAACAATCGTGTTATCCAATAAATAAAAATGTACATGCAGTCAATATCGCTACAGGGAAAACACATGATTCTTGATACTGGAAATGTCAAATACAAATACAAATATTTTTTCTGTATAATAATGAACAAGAGGTGTGACAAAAAAGAGATTTTTTTTAGAGAAATTTGTAATTTGTAACAAAATACCATCAATTTAGGAGTTACCTAAGGAAGGATGCTAAGACCTCTTCAACAAATAAGTAATCGATGCTTACAAAAAGCTGTATTGGTTAACTAATAATTTGGTAACAAAAATTTAATATATAAGAATTTTGAATTCTACACAAAATTAGCTCATAGTGTTGTTATAGAACAAAAGAATTTCTGGTGGAATATTATTATGGAATTGTAATAATATAAATTACTTTCAATGTCTTTGATACATACGAGAAGTACAAACTTTTATCAAAACATTCATAAAATTTTAATTCATAAGTAAAATAAAAAAACTGAATCAACATGTTTTCCCCATAACAAATTAAATATGAACATAATCTTTTATACATATGTCTGCCAAATTAATTTAAAATCTGTTATTAGCACAATAGTTGTAGTTGAATAAACAAAGAATATATTGTATTTTATGAATTAAAAATTAATAAAGTATATCTTATTAAAGAAAATGATATTGACTCAAATATAATAGTATAAACAATATTTTCAGCAGATATATGTATACAACTATATTAATAATGCACGGGCCAGAAAATATTTCACTAAAATATATACAGACTCCTTTATAAATGATATCGGATAAGAGAGGCACAAGTTCTTAAAGCATCTTTCAATTAATTTCATTTAATGTGAAAAACAAGCATCAAATACATAACTATATAAGAAATATTATCATTACAAGCATAAAAGTAGTATATGATAAAAAACTCGGTCATTAATTGTAAACCTCTTTCAGAAAATCAATTATGAGTAATATCTTTTTATTTGTTTCTATCCAAATTATAGTTTCACTAAAGATTACAAAAAATATTGTGATGAAGTAAACATTTTCAAAATTATTTTACTGCTTTAAATTCAAAGATAAGAAAAACTTAATCCATATATACTGCATATGTAGTACTTTATTTTAAATATTCAATATTTAATTTTTATGTGTGTATATATATATATATATATATATATATATATATATATATATATATATATGATAAAATTGTTCTTGGGCATCCATCCAGTAATTAATAACAGTTTTATTGAAAGAAAATGTTTTTATTAAGAAAACATATGTTTCGGGTCTTGATTAGACCCATCCACAGAAAAATATAAATAAAAACATGTAAAAAAGCATAAATCTAACCAATTTAATAAATTAATTGAATCAAAACATTTTCTTTCAATAAAACTGTTATTAATTACTGGATGGATGCCCAAGAACAATTTTATCATATTACTTCACCATCTGAAGAAAACCCTCTCTCTTTATATATATATATATATATATATATATATATATATATATATATATATATATATATATAGATATATATATATATATATACACATAAGAATTAAATAATTAATATTTAAAATAAAGTACTACATATCAGATGTAGTGTGATAAATGTCTGTATATATCAGAAATATATTCTTTGACTCGCTTTGTATAAAACATGCTTTGCACTTACATTGTTCGATATCATCTACAGCAGCTCCCAGAGCACTAACTCATTACTCGAACCACCTCTGGAGCATCTGCCAGAAATCTCAAGTACTCGACACAAAATCACTACTTTATAACCACTACATAACTTTAGTCTTTTACAAGTCTATTCGACCTGTTGCAATTGTCCGAGTAAAGTCTTTACACAATACACGACACACGACTTACATTAGAGACTTTCGTGAATTTAGAAATCGATAATAAAGAGATATGTGTTGGAAGTACTCAAATATAAATTATAAAAGGATACATTGGTGCTGTAAATGAATTAATAACCTACAAAAGCACATATATAAATTATACTATTGATAATGACATGTATATAATTGAAGGATACATTGGCGCTGTAAATAAATTGTTTAATTATAAAATTGATTCAAAATGGAGGCCCTGAAAGAGATGCTTATAAAACTATTCAAGGTACATTTAGGCACTTCCAAACATATCCATTTTTCTGGCTTTTAATTAACATTTCGCGATAAATTTATTATATCAAGATGATCTACTAAATTAATTACACGTTTTGATGCATAAATTAATTAAAACTAATCAAGGATTTAATTAAAAAACGTTAATTAACTCAACCGCGTGTTAATTCGCGAAAATTTCTTTGACAATTGAAGTTATCAACATGTGTCAGAATCACTGTCACTTCTTGTACAATTTAAAGCGCGAAATTCAAATAGAAATTTGAAATTCACTTATATTCATCAAAATTTGTTTAGGATTTGTTTGAAATATATGAGTTATATTGTTAATTAATAATAATAATTAATAAACTATAACTTGTTTTTTCTATTTGTTAATTTGAATTGTTAAAAATGTATAATCAATATATAAAATAAATATATTCTGTACAAACATTTTTTTATTCAGTTGCTAATCAGAAAATATTATAGATTATTTAATTTTGCCACATTTATAATTTAATTTGAACAAACAGTTTAAAAGTTATGAGTTAAACAAATGCAAATAGTTAAAAAGTAAAGATTTTATTATAATATAATATACAATTAATATGTCAATATATAATTACAACTAAATATATAAAAATACAACTGCTAAAAAGCATTGCAAATATTCTATACATGTATAAATTTATTTTATATTTCTGTCACATATAAAGATATATGTATATGTCTTTCATTACTGAAACTATATTTTATTTGTGACAAAAATTTAGTCTTTCAATTACTATGAAATGTTTTTATCATATTTATACTAAGAGGAAAAGTTTAAATCATGTAGCTAAATATTTTTCCATCACAAGTTTCATCTCGTTGTATCACATATGCAAAAGAGCAAAAGTATTGACCGCATCAAAAAAATATATGCAAACATATCCTCCTTGACCATCAATTTGATATAAAAACAATAATACTATAAAAATATAAATTGAACGATAGATATATATGTATATATAGTCTTTAGTTTACTGATATTGCATTTCTACTGTGTCGTTTAATATTGGTTACATATATACAAAATAACGTGAGTAAAATGTAGAATTTATCCGGTGCATGATTTCCAGGCAAGTCCACCACAAGCCATGGACCCGATTAAATAAGTCCCAAGAATTAGAACTCCAGCAATTACCAAGTATATTTTTACTTTTCTCCAAAACATAGCTCTTGCCAGGTTTCTTGAAGTTTTGCGAAATGTAACAGACTGAATATAAAAAAAAATGAGTAAGAAGAAACAGAGGAAGATAAAAATGTATTTATGTACTTACATTATTGCTCAGGTTGTCAGTTTTATTTACTAGTAATTCTAATCGTTCTCCACGCATTGCAACATTATCTAAAAAATTGTTTATTATTTATTAAATATTATATATATATATATATATATATACATATGTATATTATTACCTATATTTTTGACCATAATGTCCTTAAGTTCGTCCAACTGTCCATGAACCTTGGCCATGGTGTCTATTTCTCGAGATTCTGAAAAGTGCTTCATTTCTGCAGCCAAAACGTTTGAAAAGTCACTGTTCATCGCATAAGCTATTGCATTTTCTGCAGTCATACCGAAAGATGCAAAGAATCTTCTTTTGATTTCGTTTAGAAACAGGAAGGCTCTTGCTCTTTCAAACTCCTGTAAAAGAAATAGAAATATAGGAACAGTAATACATTATATATTTTTTTGTTTGACCAACATCTTTTTATATTATTTATTAGTTTTTATAATGAAAGTCTGATAAATAAAATATGCAATAAAAATGATTTTAAATAGATTGATAGTAAAATAAATTTATAAATACAGAAATAAATAATTTGTATTTATATAAATAAATAATTAAGTAAACATAAAAATTAATTACAACTGTATATATAATATTTAATATATCTTTATAATTATTATAAATACTATTATTATTATGAATAGACTTGAATATATACTGGTATTATAAAAATTAAAAATAAATTTAATAATGATGATGAATAACAGATAAAATAAATTTGCAACTTGGTATACTCCTAAGTTGATTTGGATTTTCAAAATTCAATATTATTATAATAAAATTTCACTAATTTTGATTTAAATAGCTCTCAATTCATGAAAGGCTAAATACCACTTACACCTAATTTTAAATAGTTTCTAGGGTTGAAAACAAAAAATTGTTCTGAATGTTGAAGAGAATGATATTTATGCATTTATTTATTGTAACTCTTGTAACTTTTAAACGGTTCATCTAATTTCAATGAAATATTTGGCAAATTTGTACAATATTAGATAATCTATAATATTTTCTAACATCCAAATCCATACAGTAACTCGGTATACTTTAAAATTTGAATCAAAAGCAAAAAATGAATCTGTATGTACCAGAAATGTTTGAACAAAAGACTTGAGCATTTATTTATTGTAACTCTTGTAACTTTTAAACCGTTTGTCTAATATAAATGAAATATTTGGCCAATTTGTTCAAAATTGAATTATCTGCAATATTTTCTGACATTCAAAACCTACAGCTACTCAGTGTACTTTAAAAACTCAATTGAAAGCAGCAAAACAATCTGAACTTACTAGGAATTTCAATGAAAAAACTCTAGCATTTATTTATTGTAACTTTTGTAACTTCTAAACCGTTTATCTAATTTCAATGAAATATTTGCCAAATTTGTAGAAAATTAAATTATCTATAACATTTTCTAACATCCTACACCCCTACAACAACTCGGTACACTTCAAAATCCCAATCAAAAACTCAAAATCTATATAGCATTTCAATAAGACTTAATATACTTATAAATCCAATCTTATGTCTATTATCTTACATCGTCCGTGATGCACATATAAATGATCCTGTTCTCGCAGATGTAGTGAAACAGATAATTGCCATGAGAATAGGTCAATTTATTATCATCGGGTGGAATTTTGGCCATGATTTGTTCGGTGACTTCTGCAAAATTACCAGCACATGAGGCATATTTCGCTAAAACCGTCGTGCCACGAGACACAACGCTGTATAAAATCGGCATTGTAATCTGTAAAGGAAATAGAAAAATATCAAACAATGATGTTTTGTTTAACGCACTGTCATTGGAATGTATAAACATACCTGATAAAGACAACTAGAGAGATAAAATAATAAATGATAAATGATAATAGTAGACTTATGGTAATAGTTTACACTTTTGTTATGATTTTTATTAACTTTAATTTCGTATCGGAGTATTCATGTTGTTGCAATTGAACTGTATAATGAAGAATGACGTTCTTTTTGACAGAAAAACAAGTCTCGATATTTACACTTTGACTCACTTTTGACTTTTGATAATCGCCGTCATAGACAATGAAAATTACATGATAAATAGATATGCAGCCCCGCTCGGTGGCGAAAAGCAGAACTATATCCGTCCAATTCAGTCGATCAGTGATGGCGATTCGAAAATTCATTGATTCGAATTAAAAAAATATATAAGATTCAAATATTACTTATATATATTTTTAACAAAATTATTTGTTATATAGTTTTTATTGAAATGTATATTTATATATTTTGTATTACAGTATATATTTACGGCTTGACGCGAGTTAAATCGAATCAAATAAAGTTTGATTTGAATTAGGTTTTGAAGACTTGATTCAAATGATTCGAATTACTTAAAATATTTGAATAAAATATTAAAATATACTTGAGTAATGTTTATTTTACAGTTTTTTTTGAGAAAACAAAGTATTTTTTCAGATTATTAAATTAAATTCCTATATATAATTAATACATATTCAAATATTAGATAAACAGTTAGTGATGAACAATAAATTTAAATTTAGTGTTAAATCATGTTAAATAAAATTTATTCAGTTTTTCATAAGTACTTTTTCAGATTATTAAATTAAGTTCCTTTATATAATTAATACATATTCAAATATTATATAAACAGTCAGTGATGAACAATAAATTTAAATTTAGTGTTAAATCATGTTAAATAAAATTTATTCAGTTTTTCATAAGTACTTTTTCAGATTATTAAATTAAGTTCCTTTATATAATTAATACAAATTCAAATATTATATAAACAGTCAGTGATGAACAATAAATTTAAATTTAGTGTTAAATCATGTTAAATAAAATTTATTCAGTTTTTCATAAGTACTTTTTCAGATTATTAAATTAAGTTCCTTTATATAATTAATACAAATTCAAATATTATATAAACAGTCAGTGATGAACAATAAATTTAAATTTAGTGTTAAATCATGTTAAATAAAATTTATTCAGTTTTTCATAAGTATTTATTCAGATTATTAAATTAAGTTCCTTTATATAATTAATACATATTCAAATATTATATAAACAGTCAGTGATGAAATATAAATTTAAATTTATTGTTAAATCATGTTAAATAAAATTTATTCAGTATTTCGTAAGTATTTTTTCAGATTAATTAAGTTCCTTTATATAATTAATACATATTCAAATATTATATAAACAGTCAGTGATGAACAATAAATTTAAATTTATTGTTAAATCATGTTAAATAAAATTTATTCAGTATTTCATAAGTACTTTTTCAGATTATTAAATTAAGTTCCTTTATATAATTATAATACATATTCAAATATTATATAAACAGTCAGTGATGAACAATAAATTTAAATTTATTGTTAAATCATGTTAAATAAAATTTATTCAGTATTTCATAAGTACTTTTTCAGATTATTAAATTAAGTTCCTTTATATAATTATAATACATATTCAAATATTATATAAACAGTCAGTGATGAACAATAAATTTAAATTTAGTGTTAAATCATGTTAAATAAAATTTATTCAGTTTTTCATAAGTACTTTTTCAGATTATTAAATTAAGTTCCTTTATATAATTAATATATTACATATATATAATATTTGAATATGTATTAATTACATAAAAGAACTTAATTTATAAACAGTTTGTTATACATATATATATATATATATACATATATATATATATATATATATATATATATATATATATATAACAGTTGTTTATAAACGGTCAGTGATGAAATATATATTTAAATATATTGTTAAATCATGTTAAATAAAATTTATTCAGTATTTCATAAGTATTTTTTCAGATTATTAAATTAAGTTTCTTTATATAATTAATACATATTCAAATATTATATAAACAGTCAGTGATGAAATATAAATTTAAATTTATTGTTAAATCATGTTAAATAAAATTTATTCTACTCAAAAATTATTTCCTACTTTAATTGTTAAATTATGTTTCTTTTAGATTTATATAATTTTAGATTTATAATAAGGTTTCTTAGCTTGGATTAAATTTTATTTATCCAGTGCATGATTTCCAGGCAAGTCACAAGGACCCGATTAGATAGGTCCCAAGAATTAGAACTCCAGCAATTACCAAGTATATTTTTATTTTTCTCCAAAACATAGCTCTTGCCAGGTTTCTTGAAGTTTTGCGAAATGTAACAGACTGAATATAAAAAAAATGAGTAAGAAGAAACAGAGGAAGATAAAAATGTATTTATGTACTTACGTTATTGCCCAGATTGTCAGTTTTATTTACTAGTAATTCCTATCGTTCTTCCCCCTACATACAGAAAATGATTTGATAAGTAAATTTTTTAATTTATAATTTAACTGTTTTTATTAAACGTTTTTATTATTGAAATAAATATACATATATATGTATAAAATGAGTTTTGTAATGATTTTTGTTTCTTTTTCTTTGAAGAACGGAACCGGAACAAACATGAGAAACGGTTTTTGAACCAGATTTTTAATTTTAGCGTTCCGGTAAAAGAAATATTAGCAAAACACCACTGTATATATATATATATATATATATATATATATATATATATATACAAAGCCGGTCCTGCCTTGAATGCGATGCATGCAAAAAATGCGGGCGCACGCCTTAGGGGGCGCCAAAACGAGATTCAGAAATGAAATTATCTATATAGTTTTTTTTCAATATAATTCAAGAAACATTATTTCTTTCATTTTTCACTAATTTTTTAACAATATTTAAGATGCAATTTTGGATATTTTAGATAATAAAAAAACAAAATAAAATAACCCGACATAAAGCACCAGTGTTATAATGTTTAATAATAAAAGGCTAGATTTTTTTGCTTTCCATGATTTGTTTAATAGAATAAATCGCATAAAATCTCCAAAATAAATAAGTTTGTAATAAAAATAAGAATTTAAAAGTAGTTTGAAAGTGATTATGAAGAATCGCCACGATATTCTAAATGAATTTAACATCAATGTGCTTTTATATTATATATCTAATTTTTTGTGTAAAGCCAGAGTTATTAGAAACTATTTAAAAAAATAACGTAAATCTTTTTATAATTTTAATGATAAACTGTTAAAACAGTTAAAATAATAAGGGAGGGAGGAGGGCGCTAGAAAAAAAATTGCATGCGGGCGCTGAGGACCCCAGGACCGGCCCTGTATGTATATATATATATATATATATATATATATATATATATATATTATATATATGTTAAATAACATATATATATATATATATATATATATTATATATATATATATATATATATATATATATATATATATATATGTTAAAGAAGTTAATTTAGATGTTGAGAAATATGAGTAAGTTCTTCAAGGGAAATACATCAAATAAAAGGCAAAGATTTAGAAGTTAATCCTTAATTTTCCCAAACGTTTAGACATAGGATTTTATGTCATCTACCTACGTGTCGGAGATATACGTATTTGTTGTATTATATGTAAATATGTATGAGTATATAAATGATAAATTCATAATTACCAAGCGTCAGGAATTCTGCTGAAAAACCCCTGCTGCCGTGGACGAGGGAGCATTTCCTGTAATAAAATTTTCTCAACGTTATCTATACATATATACACTGTAAATATAACAAGATGATGGTGATTAATTCAATAGGTTAAATTGTAAGATAAATATAAATACTATTTAATAAATTAGAAATGCTGTAAATATAAATGAAACTCAGACTTAAAAATGCTAATGAAAAATTTTAGTTGGTAAGCTATTGGACAATTTTAACTTACATCTGGATCTAATCTAGGCTGTAATATGTGGCTAAGACGCTCTGGTGAATGCCAGTCATCGATTGAAATTTTTTTATCGAATTTTACACGCCTTCTTGCTCTGGGACGCCGTGCTGGCTGCCAACCAGGTGGGCGTTCCTGATTATTAAATATTAAGTTCATAAAATAATAAATGAAAAAATTAATCATTTGAACGGCGAAACAATAATAACATTGTTATCATCTATATATATAAAAATAAGTCGGGTTTTCCTTCCTGACGAAATAACTTCAGAACGCACGAACCGATTTCGACAATTTTGCATTCGTTGGAAAGGTCTCGGGCTCCGCAAGTTTATAGCTAAAAAAAATAGTGGTGCATGGCATCGTGCCCTAATGCAAATTGCTGGAACTTCACGCACCGCATATAAAAATTCGAGTAATGACATTAGTGAGAATTATCAGAATTATGCTTGGTTAAGTCAACGAGCAATTCTTGCCGCAAAGAATAATGATGTACACGCACTGAATTTCACCATTCAATCAAAAATTTCTGGCGATTTGGTAACATACCAATGATTCCGACTGGACTTTCATTTGACTTCAAACGATTGCAATTTCCAGTTCGCCTTGCGTTTGCAACAACAAGTCGCAAGGCTAATCGCTTAGTGTTTGCGGGATAAATTTCAAATAGATTATTTAGAAAATCATTGTTTTTCACATCCGCTTTGTTTGTGTTAACGTCAGACCAAAAAACAAAAAATGTGGTTTACCAAAGAGCACTTCAATGAAACGGATAATTGGCGGATTCACTTTCATTTACTTAGAGAAGTTCAACTAAAAAACACTTCATTTTTGTAATCGAAATAAATTCATTACTGTTGTATAATAAAATCAAATTTTTCCTTTTCAAATATAAAACAAACAAAAAATTCCTTCATCTTTCTCACGAAACCATCTGGTGGCGAAATGAAGTTCGTCGGGTTTGCTAGTTGTATATAATTACACTGAATTTGTAATGTGATCATGTAAATAAAACATATGTAAAATTTTCAATGTCTGTAGTTTAATATGTTTTTCTATGTCATCTCCTTCTTTCGACATGTTTTTCGTCCCTTTGATGTCATTACAAAAGGATTCAACTACTATTCAATACATCATTAATCATTTTTTTTTATCCTAATCAAACTCAATGAAATACCAATAATCTTACCAATAAAATGTCTTCAGCTAGACGTGGATCAGTGAGAAATTCATCTAAATCAATTTCCGAACTAATACTTGGCTTCCTCCTGTAATATTTGTAATAATTATCGCCTAATATTATACTTTATTGGTTAAAATTTTAAAATTTAGCACTAATAATATTGTATATTTATTATTAACTTCCCGTAGGGCAAGTTATAGTAATCGCAAAAAAATCGAAAATGAAAATTTTTATATATCTTTACGTTTCAGAGGTTTCTGAACATTTTGGCATACCTTAGAAAAAATGCATGTATATGTGTGTGTGTGTGTATGTATGTGCGGATACAAATTTTCGTCGACGATTTCGGGAACACCGATCAACCGATTTAAATAATTCAAAAAACATTCGATTCGTATTGATAAGGAGACGTGCTGATTAGTTTTTGGCGAAGGCTGGTCTAGCCGTTCCGAAGATACGGGGCAAAAAGTGCCGAAAACGGTAACTCAGTTTCTAAGAGAACGGAGCGTCCGATTTTAATAATTCAAAAAACATTTTACTTGTGTTGAAGAACCGATCAAATTTTCATAAAGGCAGGTTTAGCGGTTTCGGAGATCTAATGAAAAAAGTAAAAAAAATTGACATTTGGCGATCAAAAATGAACATTAGACATATGCACATCAAATTATCAGATATTTTATACAGATTTTAATAAATGAAATAAAGTATAAATTTTGTTTGCATCCTATGGGTTCCGTACCAATTTTATTCGTTAGACGGCGACGCGGCGCTTACGCGCTTTGACATTTTGTCTCTATGCAGTTAAAGCAGTACGATTGCTTTGAAAAATAATTCAGAATTTCCAAAATATGTCAAAATAAAGAAAACATTTTTTCCAAAAAAAAGTATTTTTTTGTCAAATTCCTAGTTTCTCAAAAATCTAATTTTTACAAAGTAAAATTTTTTCAAAAATGTTAATCGTTTTTAAAAAAATAATAATATTTGGTACGAGCTAGCACTTACAGCTAGTTATATAAATAGTGTTGCATGTTTATGGGTCTAAACTCCAGCAGAATAATTTTATTGAATATTGTAATTTACATAAATATATTAAAACGTTACATTTATATTTATACAATTATTTTATATATTTAATTTTTCTTAATGAGAAGATTCAGAAATAGCCCATAATTTACTTATTTTTCAAGACTGATTATTATATTCTTTCTTGTTTATTTTTTTAAACGATTCAAAGTCATTTATGTTTCACCATCAGAATTGGTAAGAGAATGTGTTTGTGAGCCAAAATTTTACTTTTTACCAACATTTAATAATAGAAGTTAAGCAGCTAAGAATCGTCAGCTGAACCAATCATTCAAAAATTTTGCAGTAATATTAAATAGTATGCAAAATTTTAAGTTTATTGTAGAGGCTAATTCGAATTTATTACCTTTCAAAGTTGTAAAATAAGCTAAAATGATATCGACAAATATTATACTTTCGATATGTTTTTTTTAATTTACATTTAGGGATTACAATCTGTCGTTCTTATACAACATTCAGTAATTTTGATGGTTTTAGTAGTTAAAAGAAAAAAAGGTTGAAAGGTCACCCATTGGTGATTGATTTGATGTTGGATATGTTTAGCTTAGTTTTTTTTAATTTACATTTGGGGATTACAATCTGTCGTTCTTATACAACATTTAGTAATTTTGATGGTTTATTAGATAAAAGAAAAAAAGGTCAAAAAGTCACCCATTGGTGATTGATTTGATGTTGGATATGTTTAGCTTATAGATGTAACCCTGTTGTGAAAATATTTAATAAAGCCTACGACTAATTCTACATATTATAGTATTACAAAAGAATATCAAAAAGAAGACGTTACTTTCGATATGTAACATATAAATAACTTGACAATACATGACAATAATAAAATGGTACTAAATATGACTTTATGATCTTAAATATGTACTTACAATGAAACGTTGTGTTCTTCCGGCCGAATTGCTGGTTCTCCGATTTCTGGAGCAGGTAATGCAGTTCCTTCATTTCCTATATAATACAATAACAAAATTAGATAAGTAATTAACATGAAATAGGTGACTAAGTTCCATGATATTTATAATCACGAAGAGAAAAGGATACTTTTACATTATTCTATATTTATTTAAGTACTTATTTTAAAGCTTATTTTGAGTACTATGAAACCCCATTTTCATATCTAGCCTAATATTGTTCCTAGAACAGTTTAAAGAATACCGATTTATTAGGATTTTAATTGATATAATTTTGTTCATTACATGATTTTTGTTTAAATGTATATTTTTAGAAATATTTGCAAAAATGATGAAAAACGCAAAAAACAACAAATTTTTAGTAGCCATCAGTAACTTGAAAAGTAATTTCTTTTTTGAGAATCATTATTAAACATTTTTCTCTTCTAATTAGTTCTTTTATCGATATCCGTCGTTAATTTGAAAGAGATACAATTGCACCACTGAAAAGGAATGTCATCACCCCGGAAAGTGGCAAATGATTCTAAATTATTTTTACTTTTAAACTTAAGAGAGTAAGATGAAACTAATTCCAAAATTTCATGCAAATTGGAGCACATTAAAAATATTCAGACCTAAAATGCTCCATTGTCTTGAGTAAATATTTCGTATCCAATGCCAAACATATGAATTTTTGACACAATGAAACTTCTAAATAATTGTTTGAATAAGTAAATTATTTTTGTATCGTGATTTGGTAAAGTAAGGCTAAATACGATACGCGTTTTTTTGTAATTTTTTCCATTTTTTTCTACAATCTAACTATATTTCTATGAATCTAAAAATACTAAAAAAATTCCCGAACAAACTTCATGAAGATTCATGAAAATCCGAATTATAGTTTAGGAGGATTAACCATTCATACATAGTTACAGAACAATTTTATATACAAGATATATATATGTATATATATATATATATATATATATATATATATATATATATTATAATTAAATATATTTTTGACCATACTGTTTTTAAGTTCATCTAATTGTCCATTAACTTTGTCTATTTCTCGAGATTCTAAAACGTGCTTCATTTCTGCTGCCAAAACTTTTGAAAAATCACTGTTCATCACAGCATGGGCTATTACATTTTCAATAGTTTCTAAGAATCTTCTTTTGATTTCGTTTAGAAGTAGGAAGGCTCTTGCTCTTTCAAACTTCTATAAGATAAATACAAATATAGGAATAGAAATACATTATATATTTTGTTTATATATTATTAATTAGATTTTATAATAAAAGTCTATTAAATAAAACATGCAATAAAAATGATTTTGTAAAGATCTAGGTTTATAGTAGAATAAATTTGTAAATACAGTAATAAATAATTGGTATTTATATGAAAATAATTAAGCAAACCTAAAACTTAATTACAACTGTATGTATATATATATATATATATATATATATATGGTAATATATATATATATATATATATATATATATATATATATATATATGATATTTAATAAACCTTTCTAATGATTATAAATACAATTATTATTATTATAAATAGACTTGATTATATACAGATATTATAAAAATTAAAAATGAATTTAAAAATGATGAATAATAACATAAAATAAAAAATTGTGATGCATTATAATGGTTTATACAATAACAAAACTATTAAAATCTAATTACAATTAAATTTGCAACTCGGTGTACTCCTAAGTTGTTTTGGATATTTAAAATCCAATAATATTTTGATAATCTTGATTTAAATAGATAAATCTTAATTCAAGAGAAAATGCCATTTTCACCTAATTTAAAATATTTTCTAGAATTGAAAACAAAAAAATTTTCTAACTATTATAACAAAAGAATGATATTCGTGCATTTATTTATTCCATCTCTTGTAACTTTTAAACGGTTCATTTAATTTTAATGAAACTTTTGGCAAATTTGTACAAAATTGAATAATCTATAATATTTCCTCAACTGAAAGCAGCAAAACAATCTGAAATTATTAGATAGTTCAAAGAAAAGACTCTAGCATTTACAGCAACTCTTGTAACTTTTAAACCGTATATCAAATTTAATGAAATATTTGCCAAATTTGTAGAAAAGTAGATAATCTATAATCTTGTCTAACATCAAAATTCCGTACAGCAACTCGGTATACTTCAAAATCACAATCAAGAACCCAAAATCTATATAGCATTTCAACAAGACTCAATATACTTATAAATCCAATCGTATGTCTATTATCTTACATCGTCCGTGATGCACATATAAATGAACCTGTTCTCGCAGATGTAGTGAATCAGATAATTGCCATGAGGAAAGGTCAATTTATTATCATAGGCTGGAGTTTTGACCATGAATTCTGCGGTCACTTCTGCAAAATTACCATCACATGAGGCATATTTCGCTAGAACCGTTGTGCCACGAAACACAACGCTGTATAAAATCGGCATTGTAATCTGTAAAGAAAATAGAAAAATATCAAACAATGATGTTTTGTTTAACGCACTGTCATTGGAATGTATAAACATACCTGATAAAGACAACTAGAGAGATAAAATAATAAATGATAAATGATAATAGTAGACTTATGGTAATAGTTTACACTTCTGTTATGATTTTTATGAAATTTAATTTCGTGTCGGTGTAATCAAGTTGTTGCAATTGAACTGTAACTGTATAATGAAGAATGAATTTCTTTTTAACAGAAAACAAAGTGATAATCGCCGTCATTGACGATGAAAATTACATGGATAAATCGACATGCAGCGCCGCTCGGTGGCGTAAAAGAGAACTATATTCATTCAAATCAGTCGATCAGTGATGGCGATTCGAATTAGAAAGATATATGATTCAAATATTATATTTATATTTAACAAAATTATTTTCTTGATATTTATTAAACTTTATATTCATACATATTATATCACAAAATATATTTTTTGGCTTTATACCAGTTGAATCAAATCAAATAAAGTTTGATTTGAATTAGGTTTTGAAGACTTAATTCAAATAATTCGAATTTCTTGAAATATTTAAATAAAACACTAAATTATACTTGAGCAATGTTTATTTTACAGTTGTTTTTGAGAAAAAAGTATTTTTTCAGATTATTAAATTAAGTTTCTTTATATAATTAATACATATTCAAATTTTAAATAGACAGTCAGTGATGAAATATAAATTTGAATTTATTGTTAAACAAAATATATTCTACTCTTGTTTGTTTAAAAATTCTCATTGCAGTTGCCAAATTATATTTTTTACATAACATTTAATTTCTATTCATATAATTTTAGATTTATAATAAATTTTCTAAACTTGAAACTTCTAACACCCACCAAATACTTACAGAGAGAAACAAATAATCATTCACTAATTGTGCCTTAAGGCAAATTGCTGGAACTTCCCGTACCGTAACGAAATGTTCGAGGAATACTGAATGTTTTCAAATAGATTATTATCAATATTGTAACATTGTCTAATATTTATAAGAATTATATAAACTGAATTGCAAAGTTGAAATTATTTGTAAAGCATATTAGAACTATAGTCATCAGAATTAAAAATAAATTCTAAATTATTTTCGATATACAAAAAATTAAAAACAAAAAAAAAAAAAGTTGGTACAAATTTTTTTTTCCAAAATCAATTATTTTGTTAAGACAAGCAGAAAGTTCTTTGAATCATTTAAATCGGGCGCTTAGTTCTCTCAAAAACTGCCATTTTTTGCACATTTAGCTCCGTATCTTCGAAATGGATAGGCCTGCCTTTGCCCAAAACTAATAAACACTTCTCCCAATCATTACTAATTGAATGTTTTTTAGATCATTCAAATCGGATGCTCCGTTCACTCAAAAATTCGATTTCTATTTTCTGCACTCTTTGCTTCGTATCTCCGAAACGGCTGGACCTGCCTTTGCCAAAAACTAATCAGCTCTTTTTCCTATCAATAGGAATCGAATGTTTTTTGAACCATTCAAATCGGTTGATCCGTGCGCCCTAAAACGTGACTGGAAATTTGTATCTATACATACATACACACACTCACACACACACACACACATCCATTTTTTCTGAGGTATGCCAAAACGTTCAGAAACCTTCAAAACGTCGAGAAATGTAAAAATTTTCAATTCAGATTTTCGGCCCATTACAATAACTTACCCTACGCGAAGTTAATAAAGAAAGACTACATACGAGTATAAGGAAATTGAAGAAAAAGAAAACTGAAGAGTTATATATATATATATATATATATATATATATAAAGATATTTTAATTATAATAGATATTATATTAATGAAATAGTCAAATAAAATGTACATATAACCTGACTTTGTACCATGCAATGATGATATCAATTTTCACTAGAGAATATGGATCTATAGTTGTTTCCATTGTAAGAACTACGAAATTATTGAAATATTTTATGTATTATTTTTTGTAACATTTTTCGTTTATTCATCTACTGAAGAAGATTCAAATTGGGACTCGAAACATGTCTGTTTAAAAAGTATTTTGTTTTTGTCAAAAACTGAAAGAAATATTGCACACATATATAATTTAATATATAAAACACCATTTGTAAATTTCTATACGTACATTTATTTATTTTAATAAAATTACATCAATGGAATTAAAATAACTTAAAATTAAATAAAACATATGAAATATATTATTTCGATTGGCATATTTAGTTCAACTTTTACCCAGTCTGCAAGCAGAATTTAAGCAGTACATTTATTTATTTAATTATAAATATATTTCTCACAAAATGTCTAAAACGAAAGAAGAAAAAAAACTAACCAAAGTGGAAAAGTGTCTTGAACAGAGTGTTCAGTACATTTTTAAAGAATTGCAAGAAATCAGAGAACTTTTAAACAATTTAGAGGTATAATTGTGATAAAAAAATTAGGTTTAAAATAAATTTATGCTAATGCTGTTTCTTTTAATGTACACAAATGAAGAGAAACAATTTTCAGAAGTTAATAATGATTCATATGTTGATAGCAAAAGTCATCGAAGACGTCGCGCTTATGTTAGAAAAACTATAACCAGAATATATCCAGATAAAAAATGCGAAAATGAAGATGTTAAAAGGACCTGAAAAAAAAAGAATCATTTTAGAAATGTTTGCATTTATATTAGTTATGGATAGACACTTTTATTGTAAGTAAAATAATAAAACTGAAACCGCAAAAAATTAAGTGAAGCAACTTGCCCATAGGCAAATGTCTAACTACATTTATCATGTGACATCATTTAATAGATCTCGAAGAGCTGAATACGAATCTAATATCAATTTTAATTCATTTTATCATTTAAAAAACAAATATGTCGGCTAGATTTTTATAACAAAATTGTAAATTAGCAACTTGCCACTAGGAAAATAGCTAAGAACTTTTAGCATATCATTAAACAGATTCGTACAGCACGACTTCAATCAATTTTTAAATTTCATTAATATTTAATTAGTAACAAAATAATAAATCGAATTCATGGAAAAAAAGCAACTTGCCCGTAGGTGGACATATAAAAGAATAGAAGAAAGAGCAGAACACGAATTTAATATCTCTTTGCATTGAAAACTAAATTTGTGATTTTTTTTTTAAAACAGCAACTTGCCCATAGGCAAATCTCAAATTGTATTTAGACATGTGACATAAAGAGAATAGATTTTAAGGAGACTATCTCTATCTAAACATTAATATTAAGAGCTACAACTTTCAGAGGAAATTCGAAAATGACCATTTTAAGGACCACCCTTATATATATATATATATATATATAAATATATATATATATATATATATATATATATATATATATACATATGTATATTATTACCTATGTTTTTGACCATAATGTCCTTAAGTTCGTCTAACTGTCCATGAACCTTGGCCATGGTGTCTATTTCTCGAGATTCTGAAAAGTGCTTCATTTCTGCAGCCAAAACATTTGAAAAATCACTGTTCATCGCATAAGCTATTGCATTTTCTGCAGTCATACCGAAAGATGCAAAGAATCTTCTTTTGATTTCGTTTAGAAACAAGAAAGCTCTTGCTCTTTCAAACTCCTGTAAAAGAAATAGAAATATAGGAACAGTAATACATTATATATTTTGTTTGACCAAGATCTTCTTTTTATATTATTTATTAGTTTTTATAATGAAAGTCTGATAAATAAAATATGCATTAAAAATGATTTTAAATAGATTGATAGTAAAATAAATTTATAAATACAGAAATAAATAATTTGTATTTATATGAATAAATAATTAAGTAAACATGAAAATTAATTGCAACTGTATATATAATATTTAATATATCTTTATAATTATTATAAATACTATTATTATTATGAATAGACTTGAATATATACTGGTATTATAAAAATTAAAAATAAATTTAATAATGATGATGAATAACAGATAAAATAAATTTGCAACTTGGTATACTCCTAAGTTGATTTGGATTTTCAAAATTCAATATTATTATAATAAAATTTCACTAATTTTGATTTAAATAGCTCTCAATTCATGAAAGGCTAAATACCACTTACACCTAATTTTAAATAGTTTCTAGGGTTGAAAACAAAAAATTGTTCTGAATGTTGAAGAGAATGATATTTATGCATTTATTTATTGTAACTCTTGTAACTTTTAAACGGTTCATCTAATTTCAATGAAATATTTGGCAAATTTGTACAATATTAGATAATCTATAATATTTTCTAACATCCAAATCCATACAGTAACTCGGTATACTTTAAAATTTGAATCAAAAGCAAAAAATGAATCTGTATGTACCAGAAATGTTTGAACAAAAGACTTGAGCATTTATTTATTGTAACTCTTGTAACTTTTAAACCGTTTGTCTAATATAAATGAAATATTTGGCCAATTTGTTCAAAATTGAATTATCTGCAATATTTTCTGACATTCAAAACCTACAGCTACTCAGTGTACTTTAAAAACTCAATTGAAAGCAGCAAAACAATCTGAACTTACTAGGAATTTCAATGAAAAAACTCTAGCATTTATTTATTGTAACTTTTGTAACTTCTAAACCGTTTATCTAATTTCAATGAAATATTTGCCAAATTTGTAGAAAATTAAATTATCTATAACATTTTCTAACATCCTACACCCCTACAACAACTCGGTACACTTCAAAATCCCAATCAAAAACTCAAAATCTATATAGCATTTCAATAAGACTTAATATACTTATAAATCCAATCTTATGTCTATTATCTTACATCGTCCGTGATGCACATATAAATGATCCTGTTCTCGCAGATGTAGTGAAACAGATAATTGCCATGAGAATAGGTCAATTTATTATCATCGGGTGGAATTTTGGCCATGATTTGTTCGGTGACTTCTGCAAAATTACCAGCACATGAGGCATATTTCGCTAAAACCGTCGTGCCACGAGACACAACGCTGTATAAAATCGGCATTGTAATCTGTAAAGGAAATAGAAAAATATCAAACAATGATGTTTTGTTTAACGCACTGTCATTGGAATGTATAAACATACCTGATAAAGACAACTAGAGAGATAAAATAATAAATGATAAATGATAATAGTAGACTTATGGTAATAGTTTACACTTTTGTTATGATTTTTATTAACTTTAATTTCGTATCGGAGTATTCATGTTGTTGCAATTGAACTGTATAATGAAGAATGACGTTCTTTTTGACAGAAAAACAAGTCTCGATATTTACACTTTGACTCACTTTTGACTTTTGATAATCGCCGTCATAGACAATGAAAATTACATGATAAATAGATATGCAGCCCCGCTCGGTGGCGAAAAGCAGAACTATATCCGTCCAATTCAGTCGATCAGTGATGGCGATTCGAAAATTCATTGATTCGAATTAAAAAAATATATAAGATTCAAATATTACTTATATATATTTTTAACAAAATTATTTGTTATATAGTTTTTATTGAAATGTATATTTATATATTTTGTATTACAGTATATATTTACGGCTTGACGCGAGTTAAATCGAATCAAATAAAGTTTGATTTGAATTAGGTTTTGAAGACTTGATTCAAATGATTCGAATTACTTAAAATATTTGAATAAAATATTAAAATATACTTGAGTAATGTTTATTTTACAGTTTTTTTTGAGAAAACAAAGTATTTTTTCAGATTATTAAATTAAATTCCTATATATAATTAATACATATTCAAATATTACATAAACAGTTAGTGATGAACAATAAATTTAAATTTAGTGTTAAATCATGTTAAATAAAATTTATTCAGTTTTTCATAAGTACTTTTTCAGATTATTAAATTAAGTTCCTTTATATAATTAATACATATTCAAATATTATATAAACAGTCAGTGATGAACAATAAATTTAAATTTAGTGTTAAATCATGTTAAATAAAATTTATTCAGTTTTTCATAAGTACTTTTTCAGATTATTAAATTAAGTTCCTTTATATAATTAATACAAATTCAAATATTATATAAACAGTCAGTGATGAACAATAAATTTAAATTTAGTGTTAAATCATGTTAAATAAAATTTATTCAGTTTTTCATAAGTACTTTTTCAGATTATTAAATTAAGTTCCTTTATATAATTAATACAAATTCAAATATTATATAAACAGTCAGTGATGAACAATAAATTTAAATTTAGTGTTAAATCATGTTAAATAAAATTTATTCAGTTTTTCATAAGTATTTATTCAGATTATTAAATTAAGTTCCTTTATATAATTAATACATATTCAAATATTATATAAACAGTCAGTGATGAAATATAAATTTAAATTTATTGTTAAATCATGTTAAATAAAATTTATTCAGTATTTCGTAAGTATTTTTTCAGATTAATTAAGTTCCTTTATATAATTAATACATATTCAAATATTATATAAACAGTCAGTGATGAACAATAAATTTAAATTTATTGTTAAATCATGTTAAATAAAATTTATTCAGTATTTCATAAGTACTTTTTCAGATTATTAAATTAAGTTCCTTTATATAATTATAATACATATTCAAATATTATATAAACAGTCAGTGATGAACAATAAATTTAAATTTATTGTTAAATCATGTTAAATAAAATTTATTCAGTATTTCATAAGTACTTTTTCAGATTATTAAATTAAGTTCCTTTATATAATTATAATACATATTCAAATATTATATAAACAGTCAGTGATGAACAATAAATTTAAATTTAGTGTTAAATCATGTTAAATAAAATTTATTCAGTTTTTCATAAGTACTTTTTCAGATTATTAAATTAAGTTCCTTTATATAATTAATATATTACATATATATAATATTTGAATATGTATTAATTACATAAAAGAACTTAATTTATAAACAGTTTGTTATACATATATATATATATATACATATATATATATATATATATATATATATATATATATAACAGTTGTTTATAAACGGTCAGTGATGAAATATAAATTTAAATTTATTGTTAAATCATGTTAAATAAAATTTATTCAGTATTTCATAAGTATTTTTTCAGATTATTAAATTAAGTTTCTTTATATAATTAATACATATTCAAATATTATATAAACAGTCAGTGATGAAATATAAATTTAAATTTATTGTTAAATCATGTTAAATAAAATTTATTCTACTCAAAAATTATTTCCTACTTTAATTGTTAAATTATGTTTCTTTTAGATTTATATAATTTTAGATTTATAATAAGGTTTCTTAGCTTGGATTAAATTTTATTTATCCAGTGCATGATTTCCAGGCAAGTCACAAGGACCCGATTAGATAGGTCCCAAGAATTAGAACTCCAGCAATTACCAAGTATATTTTTATTTTTCTCCAAAACATAGCTCTTGCCAGGTTTCTTGAAGTTTTGCGAAATGTAACAGACTGAATATAAAAAAAAATGAGTAAGAAGAAACAGAGGAAGATAAAAATGTATTTATGTACTTACGTTATTGCCCAGATTGTCAGTTTTATTTACTAGTAATTCCTATCGTTCTTCCCCCTACATACAGAAAATGATTTGATAAGTAAATTTTTTAATTTATAATTTAACTGTTTTTATTAAACGTTTTTATTATTGAAATAAATATACATATATATGTATAAAATGAGTTTTGTAATGATTTTTGTTTCTTTTTCTTTGAAGAACGGAACCGGAACAAACATGAGAAACGGTTTTTGAACCAGATTTTTAATTTTAGCGTTCCGGTAAAAGAAATATTAGCAAAACACCACTGTATATATATATATATATATATATATATATATATATATATATACAAAGCCGGTCCTGCCTTGAATGCGATGCATGCAAAAAATGCGGGCGCACGCCTTAGGGGGCGCCAAAACGAGATTCAGAAATGAAATTATCTATATAGTTTTTTTTCAATATAATTCAAGAAACATTATTTCTTTCATTTTTCACTAATTTTTTAACAATATTTAAGATGCAATTTTGGATATTTTAGATAATAAAAAAACAAAATAAAATAACCCGACATAAAGCACCAGTGTTATAATGTTTAATAATAAAAGGCTAGATTTTTTTGCTTTCCATGATTTGTTTAATAGAATAAATCGCATAAAATCTCCAAAATAAATAAGTTTGTAATAAAAATAAGAATTTAAAAGTAGTTTGAAAGTGATTATGAAGAATCGCCACGATATTCTAAATGAATTTAACATCAATGTGCTTTTATATTATATATCTAATTTTTTGTGTAAAGCCAGAGTTATTAGAAACTATTTAAAAAAATAACGTAAATCTTTTTATAATTTTAATGATAAACTGTTAAAACAGTTAAAATAATAAGGGAGGGAGGAGGGCGCTAGAAAAAAAATTGCATGCGGGCGCTGAGGACCCCAGGACCGGCCCTGTATGTATATATATATATATATATATATATATATATATATTATATATATGTTAAATAACATATATATATATATATATATATATTTATATATATATATATATATATATATATATATATATATATATATGTTAAAGAAGTTAATTTAGATGTTGAGAAATATGAGTAAGTTCTTCAAGGGAAATACATCAAATAAAAGGCAAAGATTTAGAAGTTAATCCTTAATTTTCCCAAACGTTTAGACATAGGATTTTATGTCATCTACCTACGTGTCGGAGATATACGTATTTGTTGTATTATATGTAAATATGTATGAGTATATAAATGATAAATTCATAATTACCAAGCGTCAGGAATTCTGCTGAAAAACCCCTGCTGCCGTGGACGAGGGAGCATTTCCTGTAATAAAATTTTCTCAACGTTATCTATACATATATACACTGTAAATATAACAAGATGATGGTGATTAATTCAATAGGTTAAATTGTAAGATAAATATAAATACTATTTAATAAATTAGAAATGCTGTAAATATAAATGAAACTCAGACTTAAAAATGCTAATGAAAAATTTTAGTTGGTAAGCTATTGGACAATTTTAACTTACATCTGGATCTAATCTAGGCTGTAATATGTGGCTAAGACGCTCTGGTGAATGCCAGTCATCGATTGAAATTTTTTTATCGAATTTTACACGCCTTCTTGCTCTGGGACGCCGTGCTGGCTGCCAACCAGGTGGGCGTTCCTGATTATTAAATATTAAGTTCATAAAATAATAAATGAAAAAATTAATCATTTGAACGGCGAAACAATAATAACATTGTTATCATCTATATATATAAAAATAAGTCGGGTTTTCCTTCCTGACGAAATAACTTCAGAACGCACGAACCGATTTCGACAATTTTGCATTCGTTGGAAAGGTCTCGGGCTCCGCAAGTTTATAGCTAAAAAAATAAAAAAAGTGGTGCATGGCATCGTGCCTTAATGCAAGCTGCTGGAACTTTACTCACCGTAATTAAAAATTCGAGTAATGACATTAGTGAGAATTATCAGAATTATGCTTGGTTAAGCCAACGAGCAATTCTTGCCGCAAAGAATAATGATGTACACGCACTGAATTTCACCATTCAATCAAAAATTTCTGGCGATTTGGTGACATACCAATGATTCCGACTGGTCTTCCGTTTGACTTCAAACGATTGCAATTCCCAGTTTGCCTTGCGTTTGCAATAACAAGTCGCAAGGCCAATCGCTTAGTGTTTGCGGGATAAATTTCAAATAGATTATTTAGAAAATCATTGTTTTTCACATGGGCAGTTATACGTTGCCTGTTCACGAGTTGGAAAACCATCCGCTTTGTTTGTGTTAACGTCAGACCAAAAAACAAAAAATGTGGTTTACCAAAGAGCACTTCAATGAAACGGATAATTGGCGGATTCACTTTCATTTACTTAGAGAAGTTCAACTAAAAAACACTTCATTTTTGTAATCGAAATAAATTCATTACTGTTGTATAATAAAATCAAATTTTTCCTTTTCAAATATAAAACAAACAAAAAATTCCTTCATCTTTCTCACGAAACCATCTGGTGGCCAAATTAAGTTCGTCGGGTTTGCTAGTTGTATATAATTACACTGAATTTGTAATGTGATCATGTAAATAAAACATATGTAAAATTTTCAATGTCTGTAGTTTAATATGTTTTTCTATGTCATCTCCTTCTTTCGACATGTTTTTCGTCCCTTTGATGTCATTACAAAAGGATTCAACTACTATTCAATACATCATTAATCATTTTTTTTTATCCTAATCAAACTCAATGAAATACCAATAATCTTACCAATAAAATGTCTTCAGCTAGACGTGGATCAGTGAGAAATTCATCTAAATCAATTTCCGAACTAATACTTGGCTTCCTCCTGTAATATTTGTAATAATTATCGCCTAATATTATATTTTATTGGTTAATATTTTAAAACGGATTTAGCACTAATAATATTGTATATTTATTATTAACTTCCCGTAGGGCAAGTTATAGTAATCGCAAAAAAATCGAAAATGAAAATTTTTATATATCTTTACGTTTCAGAGGTTTCTGAACATTTTGGCATACCTTAGAAAAAATGCATGTATATGTGTGTGTGTGTATGTATGTGCGGATACAAATTTTCGTCGACGATTTCGGGAACACCGATCAACCGATTTGAATAATTCAAAAAACATTCGATTCGTATTGATAAGGAGACGTGCTGATTAGTTTTTGGCGAAGGCAGGTCTAGGCGTTCCGAAGATACGGGGCAAAAAGTGCCAAAAACGGTAACTCAGTTTCTAAGAGAACGGAGCGTCCGATTTTAATAATTCAAAAAACATTTTACTTGTATTGACAAGGTGAAGAACCGATCAAATTTTCATAAAGGCAGGTTTAGCGGTTTCGGAGATCTAATGAAAAAAGTAAAAAAAATTGACATTTGGCGATCAAAAATGAACATTAGACATATGCACATCAAATTATCAGATATTTTATACAGATTTTAATAAATAAAATAAAGTATAAATTTTGTTTGCATCCTATGGGTTCTGTACCAATTTTATTCGTTAGACGGCGACGCGGCGCTTACGCGCTTTGACATTTTGTCTCTATGCAGTTAAAGCAGTACGATTGCTTTGAAAAAAAATTCAGAATTTCCAAAATATGTCAAAATAAAGAAAACATTTTTTCCAAAAAAAGTATTTTTTTGTCAAATTCCTAGTTTCTCAAAAATCTAATTTTTACAAAGTAAAATTTTTTCAAAAATGTTAATCGTTTTTAAAAAAATAATAATATTTGGTACGGGCTAGTAGTTATATAAATAGTGTTGCATGTTTATGGGTCTAAACTCCAGCAGAATAATTTTATGGAATATTGTAATTTACATAAATATATTAAAACGTTACATTTATATTTATACAATTATTTTATATATTTAATTTTTCTTAATGAGAAGATTCAGAAATAGCCCATAATTTACTTATTTTTCAAGACTGATTATTATATTCTTTCTTGTTTATTTTTTTAAACGATTCAAATTCATTTATGTTTCACCATCAGAATTGGTAAGAGAATGTGTTTGTGAGCCAAAATTTTACTTTTTACCAACATTTAATAAAAGAAGTTAAGCAGCTAAGAATCGTCAGCTGAACCAATCATTCAAAAATTTTGCAGTAATATTAAATAGTATGCAAAATTTTAAGTTTATTGAAGAGGCTAATTCGAATTTATTACCTTTCAAAGTTGTAAAATAAGCTAAAATGATATCGACAAATATTATACTTTCGATATGTTTTTTTTAATTTACATTTAGGGATTACAATCTGTCGTTCTTATACAACATTCAGTAATTTTGATGGTTTTAGTAGTTAAAAGAAAAAAAGGTTGAAAGGTCACCCATTGGTGATTGATTTGATGTTGGATATGTTTAGCTTAGTTTTTTTTAATTTACATTTGGGGATTACAATCTGTCGTTCTTATACAACATTTAGTAATTTTGATGGTTTATTAGATAAAAGAAAAAAAGGTCAAAAAGTCACCCATTGGTGATTGATTTGATGTTGGATATGTTTAGCTTATAGATGTAACCCTTTTGGGAAAATATTTAATTAAGCCTACAACTAATTCTACATATTATAGTATTACTAAAGAATATCAAAAAGAAGCCGTTACTTTCGATATGTAACATATAAATAACTTGACAATACATGACAATAATAAAACGGTACTAAATATGACTTTATGATCTGAAATATGTACTTACGTCTGTGCTGGTTCTCTGATTTCTGGAGCAGGTAATGCAGTTTCTTCAAATCCTATATAATACAATAACAAAATTAGATAAGTAATTAACATGAAATAGGTGACTAAGTTCCATGATATTTATAATCACGAAGAGAAAAGGATACTTTCACATTATTCTATATTTATTTAAGTACTCATTTTAAAGATTATTTTGAGTACTATAAAACCCCATTTTCATATCTAGCCTAATATTGTTCCTAGAACAGTTTATAGAACACCGATTTATTAGGATTTTAATTGATATAATTTTGTTCATTACATGATTTTTGTTTAAATGTATATTTTCAGAAATATTTGCAAAAATGATAAAAAACGCAAAAAACAACAAATTTTTAGTAGCCAGTAACTTGAAAAGTAATTTCATTTTTGAGAATCATTATTAAACAATTTTAACTTCCCGTAGGGCAAGTTATAGTAATCGCAAAAAAATCGAAAATGAAAATTTTTATATATCTTTACGTTTCAGAGGTTTCTGAACATTTTGGCATACCTTAGAAAAAATGCATGTATATGTGTGTGTGTGTATGTATGTGCGGATACAAATTTTCGTCGACGATTTCGGGAACACCGATCAACCGATTTGAATAATTCAAAAAACATTCGATTCGTATTGATAAGGAGACGTGCTGATTAGTTTTTGGCGAAGGCAGGTCTAGGCGTTCCGAAGATACGGGGCAAAAAGTGCCAAAAACGGTAACTCAGTTTCTAAGAGAACGGAGCGTCCGATTTTAATAATTCAAAAAACATTTTACTTGTATTGACAAGGTGAAGAACCGATCAAATTTTCATAAAGGCAGGTTTAGCGGTTTCGGAGATCTAATGAAAAAAGTAAAAAAAATTGACATTTGGCGATCAAAAATGAACATTAGACATATGCACATCAAATTATCAGATATTTTATACAGATTTTAATAAATAAAATAAAGTATAAATTTTGTTTGCATCCTATGGGTTCTGTACCAATTTTATTCGTTAGACGGCGACGCGGCGCTTACGCGCTTTGACATTTTGTCTCTATGCAGTTAAAGCAGTACGATTGCTTTGAAAAAAAATTCAGAATTTCCAAAATATGTCAAAATAAAGAAAACATTTTTTCCAAAAAAAGTATTTTTTTGTCAAATTCCTAGTTTCTCAAAAATCTAATTTTTACAAAGTAAAATTTTTTCAAAAATGTTAATCGTTTTTAAAAAAATAATAATATTTGGTACGGGCTAGTAGTTATATAAATAGTGTTGCATGTTTATGGGTCTAAACTCCAGCAGAATAATTTTATGGAATATTGTAATTTACATAAATATATTAAAACGTTACATTTATATTTATACAATTATTTTATATATTTAATTTTTCTTAATGAGAAGATTCAGAAATAGCCCATAATTTACTTATTTTTCAAGACTGATTATTATATTCTTTCTTGTTTATTTTTTTAAACGATTCAAATTCATTTATGTTTCACCATCAGAATTGGTAAGAGAATGTGTTTGTGAGCCAAAATTTTACTTTTTACCAACATTTAATAAAAGAAGTTAAGCAGCTAAGAATCGTCAGCTGAACCAATCATTCAAAAATTTTGCAGTAATATTAAATAGTATGCAAAATTTTAAGTTTATTGAAGAGGCTAATTCGAATTTATTACCTTTCAAAGTTGTAAAATAAGCTAAAATGATATCGACAAATATTATACTTTCGATATGTTTTTTTTAATTTACATTTAGGGATTACAATCTGTCGTTCTTATACAACATTCAGTAATTTTGATGGTTTTAGTAGTTAAAAGAAAAAAAGGTTGAAAGGTCACCCATTGGTGATTGATTTGATGTTGGATATGTTTAGCTTAGTTTTTTTTAATTTACATTTGGGGATTACAATCTGTCGTTCTTATACAACATTTAGTAATTTTGATGGTTTATTAGATAAAAGAAAAAAAGGTCAAAAAGTCACCCATTGGTGATTGATTTGATGTTGGATATGTTTAGCTTATAGATGTAACCCTTTTGGGAAAATATTTAATTAAGCCTACAACTAATTCTACATATTATAGTATTACTAAAGAATATCAAAAAGAAGCCGTTACTTTCGATATGTAACATATAAATAACTTGACAATACATGACAATAATAAAACGGTACTAAATATGACTTTATGATCTGAAATATGTACTTACGTCTGTGCTGGTTCTCTGATTTCTGGAGCAGGTAATGCAGTTTCTTCAAATCCTATATAATACAATAACAAAATTAGATAAGTAATTAACATGAAATAGGTGACTAAGTTCCATGATATTTATAATCACGAAGAGAAAAGGATACTTTCACATTATTCTATATTTATTTAAGTACTCATTTTAAAGCTTATTTTGAGTACTATAAAACCCCATTTTCATATCTAGCCTAATATTGTTCCTAGAACAGTTTATAGAACACCGATTTATTAGGATTTTAATTGATATAATTTTGTTCATTACATGATTTTTGTTTAAATGTATATTTTCAGAAATATTTGCAAAAATGATAAAAAACGCAAAAAACAACAAATTTTTAGTAGCCAGTAACTTGAAAAGTAATTTCATTTTTGAGAATCATTATTAAACAATTTTAACTTCCCGTAGGGCAAGTTATAGTAATCGCAAAAAAATCGAAAATGAAAATTTTTATATATCTTTACGTTTCAGAGGTTTCTGAACATTTTGGCATACCTTAGAAAAAATGCATGTATATGTGTGTGTGTGTATGTATGTGCGGATACAAATTTTCGTCGACGATTTCGGGAACACGGATCAACCGATTTCAATAATTCAAAAAAAAAAATCGATTTGTATTGATAAGGAGACGTGCTGATTAGTTTTTGGCGAGGGCAGATTTAGCCGTTCCGGAGATACGGGGCAAAAAATGCCAAAAACGGTACCTCCGTTTTTAAGAGAAAGGAGCGTCCGATTTGAATAATTCAAAAAACATTTTATTTGTATTGACAAGATGACGAATCGATACAATTTTCATGAAAGTAGGTCCAGCGGTTTCGGAGATATAGAGGAAAAAGTAAAAAAAAAATGAGCCATTTGGCGGTCAAAAATGGTCATTAGACATATGCACATCAAATTATCAGATATTTTATAGAGATTTTAACAATAAGTATAAGTTTTGTTAACATTCCTATGGGTTCCGTACCAGTGTTTATCCGTTAGACAGCGACGCGGCGCTTACGCGCTTTATATTTTGTCCTTATGCAGTTAAAGCACTACGATTGCTTTGAAAAAAAAGTTCAGATCTTCCACAATATGTCAAAATAAAGAAAAAAAAATTTTTTTTTCAAAAAAAAAAATATTTTTTAAAAAAAAATTTTTTAAAAAAAACTTTTTTTTTTTCAAAAAAAACTAATTTTTTGTCCAATTTATAGTTTCTCAAAAATCTTATTTTTTCAAAGTAAATTTTTTTCAAAAATGTTAATCGTTTTTAAAAAAAAATAATAATTTTTGGTACGGGAAGTTCCAGCTTTGCTTGGTTTAAGGCACGATGCCCTAATTGCCTTAAGACAGAATTCCACTTACAGCTAGTTCTCTTCTAATTAGTTCTTTTATCGATATCCGTCGTTAATTTGAAAGAGATACAATTGCACCACTGAAAAGGGATGTTATCACCCCAGAAAGTGGCAAATGATTCTAAATTATTTTTACTTTTAAACTTAAGAGAGTAAGATGAACCTAATTCCAAAATTTTATGCAAATTGGAGCACATTAAAAATATTCAGACCCAAAATGCTCCATTGTCTAGTAAATATTTCGTATCCAATGCCAAACATATGAATTTTTGACACAATGAAACTTCTAAATAATTGTTTGAATAAGTAAATTATTTTTGTATCGTGATTTGGTAAAGTAGGGTAAAACACGATACGCGTTTTTTTGTAAATTTTTCCATTTTTTTCTAAAATCTAACTATATTTCTATGAATCTAAAAATACTAAAAAAATTCCCGAACAAACTTCAGGAAGATTCATGAAAATCCGAATTATAGTTTAGGAGGATTAACCACTCATACATAGTTACAGAACAATTTTATATATAAGATATATATATATATATATATATATATATATATATATTATAATTAAATATATTTTTGACCATACTGTTATTAAGTTCATCTAACTGTCCATTAACTTTGCCTATTTCTCGAGATTCTAAAAAGTGCTTCATTTCTGCTGCCAAAACTTTTGAAAAATCACTGTTTATCATAATATAGGCTATTGCATTTTCAATAGTTTCTAAGGATCTTCTTTTGATTTCGTTTAGAAATAGGAAGGCTCTTGCTCTTTCAAACTTCTATAAGAGAAATAGAAATATAGGTATAGAAATACATTATATATTTTGTTTATATATTATTAATTAGATTTTATAATGAAAGTCTATTAAATAAAACATGCAATAAAAATGATTTTGTAAAGATCTAGGTTTATAGTAAAATAAATTTGTAAATACAGTAATAAATAATTGGTATTTATATGAATAAATAATTAAGCAAACCTGAAACTTAATTACAACTTACATATATATATATATATATATATATATATGGTATGATTAATATTACATAATAGGAATAGAAATACATTATATATATATATATATAATGTATTTCTATTCCTATTATGTAATATTAATCATTATATATATATATATATATATATATATTATATATAATATATGATATTTAATAAACCTTTTTAATGATTATAAATACAATTATTATTATTATAAATTTAGAAATAGTTAGAAAATTTTTTTGTTTTCAATTCTAGAAAATATTTTAAATTAGGTGAAAATGGCATTTTCTCTTGAATTAAGATTTATCTATTTAAATCAAGATTATCAAAATCTATTAATAGACTTAATTATATACAGATATTATAAAAATTAAAAATGAATTTAAAAATGATGAATAATAACAGATAAAATAAAAAATTGTGATGTATTATAATAGTTTATACAATAACAAAACGATTAAAATCTAATTACAATTAAATTTGCAACTCGGAATACTAAGTTGTTTTGGATATTTAAAATCCAATAATATTTTGATAATCTTGATTTAAATAGATAAATCTTAATTCAAGAGAAAATGCCATTTCCACCTAATTTAAAATATTTTCTAGAATTGAAAACAAAAAAATTTTCTAACTATTATAACAAAAGAAAAATATTCGTGCATTTATTTATTCCATCTCTTGTAACTTTTAAACTGTTCATTTAATTTTAATGAAACTTTTCGCAAATTTGTACAAAATTGAATAATCTATAATATTTTCCAACATCCAACACTCTACAGCAACTCAGTTTACTTTAAAAACTCAACTGAAAGCAGCAAAACAATCTGAAATTACTAAATAGTTCAAAGAAAAGACTCTAGCATTTACAGCAACTCTTGTAACTTTTAAACCGTATATCAAATTTAATGAAATATTTGCCAAATTTGTAGAAAAGTAGATAATCTATAATCTTGTCTAACATCAAAATTCCCTGCAGCAACTCGGTATACTTCAAAATCCTAATCAAAAACCCAAAATCTATATAGCATTTCAATAAGACTCAATATACTCATAAATCCTACATCTGTTATCTTACATTGTTCGTGAGGCACATATAAATGATCCTGTTCTTGCAGATGTAGTGAAACAGATAATTGGTATGAGAAAAGGTCAATTTGTTATAATAAATTGACATTTCCTCTTACCAATTATCTGTTTGCCTATGATATATCATGGGCTGGAATTTTGACCATGATTTCTTCGGTGACTTGTGCAAAATTACCAGTACATGAGGCATATTTGGCTAAAACCGTTGTGCCACGAAACACAACGCTGTATAAAATCGGCATTGTAATATGTAAAGGAAATAGAAAAATATTAAACAATAATGTTTTGTTTAACGCACTGTCATTGGAATGTATAAACATACCTGATAAAGACAACTAGAGAAATAAAATAATAAATGATAAATGATAATAGAAAACTTGCGGTAATAGTTTACACTTCTGTTATGATTTCTATGAACTTTAATTTCGTGTCGGTGTAATCAAGTTGTTGCAATTGAACTGTAACTGTATAATGAAGAATGAATTTCTTTTTAACAGAAAACAAAGGGTTTGTTCGGAGTACAGTCACCGACAGTCCGCAACCGTCAGACGCATGCGCAGATCGTTTTGACCGTTCGATGTGTCCAAACTGAATCCCAAACTGTTGTGGATTTTTATCTACGCGTTCGGTCAGCTCGGTTTGATGCGTTTGTGACTGTCAGAGAACATGGATGCCGATTCTTTGAAAACATTAATTCTTGACTTTTCTAACCTCAAATAAAGTATGAGATTAATAAATTCATCAAATTTACAGGAGTTTAACGATTAAAAATAAATAATTGAATAACTGTTTTATATATTTGATGAAAATAAGCATCGAAAAACTTATTTATTATATTTTTAATCTATTATTATATTAAACAATAAAGCTAAAAAAAATATAAATAATAAATAATATAATTTAATTAAAACTAGTAGTATTATATCAATATTCAACTGCCCAAACAAACATAAAAACAAAACGAATTATACTAAACGGTTTGTGAAGGTTAGGTCGCGTTCGATCCTGTCAAATCGTTGGAAACAGTCATGAGACGGCGCATGCGCAGTGTAATGCCGCGTCTCCACTGTACGAATCCGTGCGGCGAATGGTGCGTCACGAACAAATGTGCGCAGCGGAGTGATACTGTGCGAACGCACGAATTTCCTTCAAATTTGTTCACTGCGCATGTCCATAGCGCACTTTTTTCTTTTTTTTTTGTTTGAAAATGGGAGGGGGTTTATTTTTAGAATCACGTACCCTGCCGAACATGGTCGAAGCGACACGAAAATTTCAATAGCTTGCGTTCGCGGCGCTCCCACCCGCCGCGAGCAACCCGACGCATCGGGCTGCCGAGAATACCCGAACCGACACTAATAAATTAGCGTCAAAGCGCTGATCAAAAATGTAAATAAGTAAGCAGTAATTAAAATTGATGTACTGATTATAATTTTATCTAACTATTAGTATAGAAAATACATCGTTAATTAAGTTATAGATTTGTTAAAATATATGTATATCCAACTAAAATATATTTTGGTGCACTTTATTTATCATATTTCAGAGTTAATTTTATATCATCATGATATTATCATGTATATATATATATATATATATATACATATATACATATATATACTCTTACTACTTATATGACGTATCATATATTTATAATTAAAATAAATTAAATGTTTCAAAAAAAAATGGTAATATTGTATTATTTGCAATTACGCTAAATATCATTTAAAATCTTATTCATATGCAGACTGAATTATTGTTCTAAGTCTTTTCTGACAAGTATTTATATTTAGAACAGAAGTAATAATTTTTATTCAAAACTGACAATTATTGTTGGTCAGCCTGCATTCTGTATCCGTATCCGTTATTTCTTTGAACTTGTACGTAAACGTTGATCTGTGCTACGGTATAAGTTCAATTGTACAGTGAAGGCATTGAGATATTTCATCTTATCCTCAATTTTGAAAATGGATATGCGTAGAGAAGATGTTATACTTCTTTACACTTCTTATAATTGAACTGTATCAAGAAAAAAAATATTATGGAATCCTAAAAATTTCAAATGTATCAAATTGCTCGCAGTGTGCGTCGCGCACAAGAGCCAACGCATGCGTGCGTCGCGAACAGGATTCGCCGCACGGATTCGTGCAGTGGAGACGCAGCATAACAAATCAGAATGAGTTTGGAAGAGTTGTGGATCGTCACAAACTGCCACTGCGAACAGACTCAAAGTGATAATCGCCGTCATTGACGATGAAAATTACATGGATAAATCGACATGCAGCGCCGCTCGGTAGCGAAAAGCAGAACTATATTCATTCAAATCAGTCGATCAGTGATGGCGATTCGAATTAGAAAGATATATGATTCAAATATTATATTTATATTTAACAAAATTATGTTCTTGATATTTATTAAACTTTATATTCATACATATTATATAACAAATATGTTTTCTGGCTTTATACGAGTGCAATCAAATCAAATAAAGTTTGATTTGAATTAGTTTTTGAAGACTTGATTCAAATAATTTGAATTTATATTTAATATTTAAATAAAATACCAAATTATATTTATTTTATATTGAATATTTAAATAAAATACCAAATTATACTTGAGCAATGTTTATTTTACAATTGTTTTCAGATTATCAAATTAAGTTCCTTTATATAATTATTACATATTCAAATTTAGTCAGTCAGTGATAAAATATAAATTTCAATTTATTGTTAAATAAAATTTATTCTACTCTTGTTTACTCATATGTTTCTTTAACATAACATTTAATTTTTATTATTATAATTTTAGATGTAAAGTAAATTTTATTAGCTTGATATAATACAATACAATATAAAGCTATATAATAAATTTTAAAAATTCAAAAATCATTTGAAAGATGTTGGTTGTGAATCGTACTGATTGGTTTTAAACAAAGATTGACCGAGCTGTTTCTTTGTAATTAACTCTTAACGATTTTTTAAATGTAACTTTGAATAATGATAGATATCATGGTCTTATAGAACATACTAAAATATTACGACTCTACGAGAAGTAGTTTAATTTTAAAAATTCATCAAGGTTTGAAAAATTTTTTTAGTCAAAATTTGTGAAAAAAGTCGCTTTTGTAATGTGTTAAATTAAAATCTAAATTTTACAAGTTTACAAGCCTTTGGAATAAATTCGTTAAGAAAAAGCCGCGACTAGATTTGCAAAAAGATTGTCTAAAAGGTAAGTGACCAGATCGACCAGATGGTGCGCAAGTAACAAAATTTTTCTAGTTGTGTAAAAAATGTTACAATTAATTTAATTGAAAAGTGAATTAATAGAGTAAAGGGAAAAAGTGAATATTAGTTTTTGGCAACTAAGCGTCCGATTTAAATGATTCAAAGAACTTTCTTTGTTTCTTGTTACAACAAAATAATTACCTTTGGAAAAAAAATTTTTGTTTCTATTTTTTTTCCAAAAAATATTTTTGTAATTTTGGATTAAAAATTCAAAAAATTACCCAGGCTAAGCACAGTCTAAGCGCCACTCTGGTAAAAATGTTTACCCAAGTGCGTTTAGAATGCTTATTTACTGGAGCACTTTTCTAATTTTGTAAAAACTATTGGAAAATGTGAAAATGCCGACCAGCCAAGCAGAGTCTAAGAGAAAATGTCACACAGAAATATTTGCAAATGCGTTTAGACTGTGACTATACGGAAGCACTTTTTCAATTTTGTACAAATTAGGCAACTATTTTTTTGAAATTGAATTCGAAATGAAATGAAATGACGATTGTTAATGTTCTGGAGATGAATTGATTTATTTATAATTTACATTGGATTTGCTCAGATATAACAATAGATAGCAAAAATAATGATAGCTACAGTATTTGTAATAATATATTTGATTATTACATTACTGTACGGGAAGTTCCAGCAATTTGCCATAAGGCACGATGCCATACACCCCACTAGTTCATTCCTCAAGTCATCGTTTTTGTGTGAAGGACCCCTTACTTAAACCGCAAAGTCCGATCTATATAGGTAACAAGCATGTCTATGCTTTCCTCAAACGTCATTCCCCACCATCACGGCCTGTCACTAAATGCCCAGGCCACAGATTAGAAACGAGAACGCTTGTAAATACAGCTGGCTTACGCAAATGTCACTGTATATAACAAAAAAAGAGTTAAAATAACCCTCTAAACAACCCCAACATTACCACAAACAACAACAAACCCCAACGCGTGTCATGTAAAATCCTTTACCATGCATCCCTTACAGCATCCCCGGAGAGAAGAAAGTGTTTACATCTTAATTGAAATACTCATCAGTTTAATTTAATTTAGTTCAATTAAAATGTGAGTGGTGTAATGGTGTGATGGTGATTAGTTAATTGAAGAAGAAAATTGTGGTGATAAATATGGAAACGGAAAGTTGTGCTAAATTTTCAAATCATGATTGCTATAATAGATTAGTGGATTATTTTGTGATATGCGGGCTTGATATTGAAGCTGGACTCGAACCTGACAGATATTTTGGTAAGATAACTAATAAATATTATATATATATATATATATATATATATATACTAATTATATAATCTCAATTTTATATAATACTTTTCCCCATGTATCATCCCTTAGTAAGCATTATTAAATTTATCCATCACATTTTTTTATCAAGTTCGTTTCAAAAATAATTTGCAATATTGTGTTATATGAAAAATACTAGATCAAATTTTATTAAATGTAACAATATCTTAATCAGTAAATATATAAACGTTTATCATTTTTAGACTTAATTTTGGTATTTACAAAAATTGAATTTATATGATTACTTATTAACGTACTATATAATTATTGTTTACAAAATTTCTCTAAATATTTCTTTAATGCTCTTAATAAATTTTGCCAGAAATTGCAAAATAGAGATTTCATATTTCTTCCATAAAATTGTTATTTAAAAAATAAACATACAAAATTTTATCTAAAATCGTTATGTCATTAATATCACGTTCTAAAACATAATTTTATATAACACGAATATTTTCTTATCTTTAAAAGATAATACATGAATATTTTTTTAAATATTAAAATTAATTTCTTCATTCTACTAATTATAAATATGGTGTTAGGACAATTTTTTATATTACTTGAAAATTTTGTTCCGGACACTTTTATTTGTTTATATTAGCAAAAACTAGATAAAATTTACTAAAATATAGTATAAATTGTTATATACACTTGCATATTTAAATTTTGAGTAATTTGTAGTTGAAACGCAAATTTGTTATGATGATACTTAAAAATACATGAGTTTCGGTCATTTTTTACATTTTGCCAAAAAACCTGGAAATTTTGTTCCGGACACTTTTATTTATTTATACTAATAAAAACTAGACAAAATTTATTAAAATTTAGTACAATTTATTATATACAGTTGCCTATTGAAATTTTGAGGAAAATCAGTCAAAACACAGACTTAAAAATTGTGGCTATTGCAAAAATATAGTCAGGACATTTTTTTAGATTTTGTCAAATATCTTGGAAATTTTGTTCCGGACACTTTTATTTGTTTATATCACTAAAAACTAGATAAAATTTACTAAAATTTAGTATAAATTTTTAAATACACTTACATATTGAAATTTTGAATAATACTAGTCGAAACGCAGACTTAAGTTTTTTGCTAAGAAGCATGATTGGAATAAAGTCATTTCTCTAGACTTCGTCAAATAACTTGGAAATTTTGTTCCGGACACTTTTATTTATTTATACTAATAAAAACTAGACAAAATTTATTAAAATTTAGTACAATTTATTATATACAGTTGCCTATTGAAATTTTGAGGAAAATCAGTCGAAACACAGACTTATAGATTGTGGCGATTGCAAAAATATAGAGTCAGGACATTTTTTTTAGATTTTGTCAAATAACTTGGAAATTTTGTTCCGGACACATTTATTTATTTATATTAATGAAAACTAGATAAAATGTACTAAAATTAATTATTAATTGTTATATATACTTGCATATTGAAATTTTGAGTAAAATTAGTCGGAACGCAGACTTTTGCATTAATGTAATAACAAAAATATAGATCCAGGACATTTTTTCATATTTTGTCTAATAGCTTGGAAATTTTATTCTGGGCACTTTTATTTGTTTATATTAATTTACTAAAATTTAGTATAAATTGTTTTATACACTTGCATATAAAATTTTTTAATAAAATTAGTCAAAACTCGGACATGTATATTATGGTGATTGCAAAAATATAGAGTCTGGTCATTTTTTTAAATTTTGTCAAATAACTTGAAAATTTTGTTCCGGACACTTCTAGTTGTTTATATTAGTAGGAACTAGATAAAATTTACTGAAATTAAGTATAAATTGTTATATACACTTACATATTGAAATTTTGAATAATACTAGTCGAAACGCAGACTTAAGTTTTTTGCTAAGAAGTATAATTGGAATAAAGTCATTTCTCTAGATTTCGTCAAATAACTTGGAAATTTTGTTCCGGACACTTTTATTTGTTTATATCAGGAAAACCTAAATAAACTTTGCTAAGATATGGTATAAATTATTATATATACTTCTGTACTATTTTTTTCAATAAAACTTGTCAGAACGTAAATTTGCAGTAATATAGAAATATAGAGATCTAAGAACATTTTCTTAATAACCTAAGTTTCATTATGTTAACGATTCCAAATAATTATATCTAAATATTTATTATTAGGTCGAAAGGTAAAAGCTAACTATCTTCAAAAAAATTAATATACTAATAAAATACTAATTTATTATAGTATGTTAATAATTATAATTTGGCTATCAAAAATGATCATTAAAGCCATGCGCACCTAAAAAAATTTACTTATCGGTACGGGAAGTTCCAGCAATTTGCCTTAAGGCACGATGCCATACACACCTAGTTTAGTATTGTTATTTTTCAAGCATAATTTTATATTTTAACTTGATAAATTCTCCTACATTCTATAAGCATGTGTTATTATGATTAATAGAAAACTTTCTCTGATCTCGTTTTGTTGATGTTTTGTTTTTGTGGCAAAGAGAAAAGAAACTGATATAAACTATATGTAAAATGCTCACATTTTATATGTAATTAATAAAAAATTAATATTGATAATTGATAATAATATTTATTTTGTTAAAAACGATATTAAAATATTTTTTTGCAATGTTTTTTTCAAATGAGATGGAGTCAACAACTTAAAGCTCATCTGTTCTTGTTTTAGCTTTTTTGTTTAATAATAAAGATTTTCGTGAATTTTTTAGTTAATTGTAGTGATTTTTATTATTGTATTTATACAAATTTCAATTCACAAAATAGTAAAGTACTTTATAAATTTAGTAAGTAAGTTTAGTAAGTAGTAAATTTAAATAATTTCTACTCCCAACTACAAAATTACGTTTGGTGGCTAAATAACACATTTTTTCCTAATTATTTGGAACCATTGGTATTTTACAACAATTAATTATAAATACAAATGTTCTATAGATTCTACATATTCTATAATGAGAAAGATCACACATTTTTTGTAATCCAGAACGCTCTCTAATCTATTATAATGCAAAAATGTGCGAAAAGTGAAAATTACACTAATGGTACACTTTCTACATTTATGGAAAATAACTTGAAAAATTTGTTCCGGACACTTTTAATTGTTTATATTAGTCAAAACTAGATAAAATTTACTAAAATTTAGTATAAATTGTTGTATATACTTAGATATTGAAATTTTGCATAAAACTGGCCGGAATGCGGAGGAAAAATATAGAGTCAGGACATTTTTTTAACATTTTGTCAAATAATTTGGAATTTTTGTTTTGGACACTTTTATTTGTTTACGTTAGTCAAAACTAGATAAAATGTACTAAAATTCAGTATAAATCGTTATATACACTTGGATATTAAAATTTTGCATAATTTGTAGTTGAAACACGGGCTTCAGTATTTTGATAATTAGCTATAAGTGGATTTGACATTTTTTTACATTTTATCATATAACTTACAAATTTTGTTCTGGGCACTTTTTGTTGTTTATATCAGTAAAAACAAGATAAAATGTACTAAAATTCAGTATAAATTGTTGTTATACTGTCCATACATTTGTATAACAAAATTTTGAACAATTTGTAGTTGAAACGCAGACTTGAGAATTTTGCTAATCTAAAGCTAAAGTCTTTTAGCTATATGCGGATTTGGGACATTTTTTTACATTTTTTCAAATAACTTTAAAATTTTGTTCAGGATACTTTAATTTCTTTCCATTAGTAAAAGCTAGATAAAATTCACCAAAATTTAATATAAGTTGTTTTATACACCTACATATTGAAATTTTGAGTAAAACGAGTTCAAACACAAACTTCTCTATTTCTTATTAACTTCAATCTTTCATGGATTGACAACAATTACATTGCAATAAAATTCCATTGTACATTATCTACTATTTCGATTTATTACTTTTATTATTTTTATATGTAAAAGTGTGTACTTAGTACTAAATAAACACAATCAATCAAAAGCTGCGCCCTTTTTATTCGACAGGAGAGTGTTTACTTTGCAATAAAAACGATTAAGTTATTTTTAGCGAATGCAAATAGTCTATTGAATTTTTAGAGAGGACATTTGTAGAGCTAAAAAATTGCAAATTGCAATTTAACAATTACTGGGCAAATTGTAGCAATAAATGGTAGCTGTAAACTTGAAATATAAATTTTGAAATACGAGCATTTTTAGATACGAGTGTTTTTGAAACACAAATTTTTACACAAATTTTTACACAAATTTTGTTCCAATTAATTGTTGCAATTTATAGTTACAAGTTATTGTTCAATTTTATTGCAAGTAATTTGTTCAAATTTATTGCATGTAATTTGTTCAAATTTTTGTTACAATTTATTTTTACACATGTTTTGTTCAAATATATTGCTACATTTTATTTTTACACATTTTTACACAAATTTTGTACTTCAAATTATTATTGTAATTTATAATTGCAAATTATTGTTCAAATTTATCGCTGCAAATTGCTCTCTGCAAACTGCTCAAACTTATTGTTGCAAATTTATCGCTGCAAATTTATCGTCGCAAATTTATGCGACGCCGCAAATTTATCGTTGCAAATTTATTGTTGCACATTTATTGTTGCAAATTTATCGTTGCAAATTTATCGTTGCAAATTTATTGCCGCAAGTTTATCGTTGCAAATTTATCGCTTCAAATTTATCGTTGCAAATTGTTCAAATTTATTGCTACAAATTATTCAAATTTATTGCTGCAAATTGCTCAAATTTATCGCTAAAATTAAGTATCAAAATTTTGAATAATTTGTAGTTGAAACTCAGATTTGAGTTTGATAAAATTTTGGACATTTTTTCACATTTTGTCAAATAACTCAGTAATTTTTGGCTAAATACTTTGATGTCATTAATTGAAACTAGATAAACAATTTTAAAATTCAGTATAAATTGTTATATTATAATTTTGGTTATTAAAATTTTGATTAAAACTAGTCGGAACGTGGACTTGTACATAATAATGATTGTAAAAGTATAGAGTAGGGGCATTTTTTGTCATTTTGTCAAATTATTTGGAAATTATGTTCAGGACAATTTAATTAGTTTACGTTGCTTGAAACTAGATAAAATTCACTGAAATTGTTATTTACACTTGGATGTTAAAATTTTGAACAATTTGTAGTTGGAACGCAGATTTATACATTATGGTGATAGGAAAAATGAGTTAGGGCATTTTTTCACATTTTGTCAAATAAATAATTTAATCATCGTTGCATTTAATTGCTCAAATGTATCGTCACAATTTATTGCAAAACGCTTGTAAATCGAAAAATTTACTTGTTGCAATTTTCAGCTGCAATTTAATGCAAAGCAGTTCCAAAACTACAAATTATTTATTGTTGCTCGAAACACTCTTATATCAAATTTATTGCTACAATTTATAACTACAAATTGTTCAAATTTATGGCCGCAAATATATCGTTGCAGATTTATCGCCGCAAATTTATCGCAGCAAATTTATCGTTGCAAATTTATCGCCGCAATTTTATCGTTGCAAATTTATCGCCGCAAATTTATCGCCGCAATTTTATCGTTGCAAATTTATCGCCGCAAATTTATCGTTGCAAATTTGTCGCCGCAAATTTATCGCCGACAATTTATCGTTACAAATTTATTGCCGCAAATTTATCGTTGCAAAATTATCGCCGCAAATTTATCGTTGCAAATTTATCGCTGCAAATTTAGCGCTGCAAATTATTCAAATTTATCGCTACATTTATTGTTCAAATTAATCATTGTTGCATTTAATTGCTCAAATTTATCATCACCATTTATTGCAAAACACTTGTAAGTATTTAAAATTTATATACTCTTGGATTGAATTTTTGAACAAAACTAGTTGGTACATGAACTTGATTGCAAAAATACAGTCAGGACACTTTTTCACATTTTGTCAAATAATTTGGAAATTTCGTTCCGGACACATTAATTTGTTAGTTGTTAATATCATTAAAAACTAGATAAATAATTAATATACTTGTATAACAAAATTTTGACCATTTTGTAATTGAAACACAGACTTTAGTATTTTGCTAATTAGCTTATTAGCTTTATGCGAAATTGGGACTTTTTTTACATTTAGTCAAATAATTCGGAAATTTTATTCCGGGCACTTTAATTGAATTGAATAAAATTTATTAAAATTCCGTATGATTGTTATATACACTTGGATATTAAAATTTTGAATAAAAATTGTCGAAAGCAGACTTCAATATAAGAATTTAACGCAATATTTTCAAGTTGCATTATATGTATGTCTTTCTCAGTGCTTTTATATAGAGTTCATGTGCTTTTGTTAAATGGTCACCAATTAGGTCCAATTTAGAATTTATCAAACGTTTTGACCTTAAATAATAAATAAACTGCTCTTTCGACCGAGGGGAAATAAATAAATGCATTCAGGCCTGATGAAAAGACATATTAGAAATATTTTGATATTACACAAAATTAAATTAAAGTCTACCACTCTTTCTTAAGACTTCAGACAAAATTTAACAAAATTTTCAAGTTATTTGACAAAATCTAGATTAATGTCTTAAAACCAAATATGCTTATTAGCAAAATATTTAAGTCTGCGTTTCGACTATTCTTTTTTTAAATTTTATATCCAAGTGTATTTAACAATTGACCCTAAATTTCAGTAAATTTCATCTAGTTTTTACTAACCTAAATAAATTAAAGAGCCCGGAACTAAATTTCCAAGTTATATTAAAAAATATAGAGAAATGTCCTAAATGCAAATAAGCTTATTAGCAAAAAAAACTCAAGTCTAGGTTTGGAGTAGTGTTATTCAAAATTTCAATATCCAAGTGCATATAATAAATTATATTATAATTTAGTAAATTTTATCTAGTTTTTGCTAATATAACTAAATTAAAGAGTCCAGAACAAAATGTTATTTGAAAAAAATCCAAAAAATGTCTTAGAATTGTACACGTATATTATTAATGAGCAAAATACTACGGTCTGTGTTTCGTCTATTTTTATTCAAAATTTTGATATCCAATTATATATAACAATTTATACTAAAATTTTGTAAATTTTATCTAGTTTTTATTGATGTAAAGAAATTAAAGTGTCCGGAACAAAATTTTTAAATTATTTGGCGAAATCTAGAGCAATGCTTTGACCTTAAATAATAAATAAACTGCTCATTCGAGGAAAATTAAATAAAAAATTAAATTTAAGGCTACAACATTTTCTTAAGACTTTAGAGCTACTCGGTATACTCTAAAATAGTAATAAAATCAAAACAAAAAATATATAAAAAATCTTGTTTACAACTTTTAATCCACTATGGCAATATGGATTCGGTACAATTATGCGTTACATCTTCTGTAACTTTTAAACTAATTGATTAATGCAAATGATGTATTCAACAAATTTGTACAAAATTAAACAATCTACAATATTGTCTAATACCATAAGCTCTATATCAACTCGGTATACCCAAAAACTGTTTCAAAAACCCATTAATTTTTTTCTACTCTATTTAGACAATAGTCGGAGACAGTACTATATATTTTACGTGTCCTCTTTCTCGGCGCGAATAAATCTAAATTTAAATTTAAAACTTAACCTTTCGAATTATCTTTTAACCCCGAATATGTTAAAGATAACAAAATGCGAACAAAGTTTATATGAATAATGTAGTACAATTTATATATTCGATTTCAATGTGAGACTCTCTGTTCGATATTGAATTCAAGGCGAACGACATTCATAAAAAATAATTCAGACTTCCTGAGTTAAATTATTAGAAAGGTAAATTAAATATTTTGATAGCTGGTGAATGATAAAATTACAAATCGGAACGTTAGAAATATTTTAATATAAATTTAAAATATTTTATTAAGTTTAAATATTTTATTTGGTTGGGCCAATTTTTGGTAAAATAGAAAGGACCTCAGAAAGTAAATACTAGGTGACTTTTGATGTAAAAAAGATTTAGGGAATTAAAAGACGATATTCAGATAGGGATGTAAAAGTTTAAGAAATAAAAAGTGATAAAATTCATATATCTTTTACAAATATAAACTTAAAATGGTTAGATAAAATCTGGCAGAACCAATAAAAATACTAAACTTTGTTCTAAATATTTGGTTTTAGGATATTTTTTTAAATTTTGTCAAATAACTAGATAAAATTCACTAACATGTAGTATAAATTGCCACCTACACTTATATATAAAAAAATGAATGAATTTAGTCGAAACGCAGACTTGAGTATTTTGCTCAATATTTGGTTTCAGGATATTTTTGTAGATTTTGCTAAATAACTTGCTAATTTTGTTCCGCACATATTAGTTTATTTATATGAGTGAAAATTTACTAAAATATAGTATAAATTGTTAAATACACTTATATATAAAAATTTTGAATAAATTTAGTACAAATTGTTATATATACTTGCAGTTTTAAAAAAAATCTAAATTTCAACTCGAGTGAGTTCTATTATAATTTTGTTAAAAACAAATTAGTCTCCAATTCATGTTATTATTTATAAAGATTCCTTGAAAATGCTTTAGTTATAAATAGACATTCAATAAAAAATCAATATATAAAACCCAACAATACAATATAAGACACTCAGGGTTTCGTAAAATCATAAATATTCGTGTGACACACTTTCTCAATCAAATTTCTCACTTTCTACAAAATGATATAATAATATCGATTGCCAATTAAAGAATTAGATAATCTAGATTTATTTATAAAAAAATCGTATCGAAAAAATCGAATCTTGTTAAAAAGTTTATATTATGGAAACTTTATTAATAAATACCAATTATCTCAATTGGAGTAAAATTATTCCTGACTCCAATTTAAAAATATTTTTATATCTATTATGATATAAAACAGACCTGAGCAATTTTATTGAATCATTTTTTTATTTGTCTGTTGCAGAATTACTCAATTACGATCTCAATTGGCTCAAGTGCTATTTTATTGCAGAGTATTTTTAGTAATCAATATTTATATTAATATATTTATATATATATATATACATATATATATATATATATATATATATATATATATATATTAAAAATATATAAAACAATCTGTATTATAAGAGTGCAAACAAAAAGATTAACTTTTTGGATAATAGAGATTAAACAAAATTCTTATCTATATAATTAGTTCAAGAGTAAATATACATAATTTTATTGTTCGCCAAAAGGTTTATCTTAATTCTTTGTGTATTTATTTATTTTAGTTAAACTAATTGTTTCAAAAATAGAACAAATCATAAAGTAGGAACCTTGTGGATTTTTGCTTTTATTTTAAACTAATGTATACTTGTTTGAAACGCTGACTTTGGAAAATACATGAAACAAATACAGTTAGTTACAGAATTTTTTGGATTTCTTCAAATAACTTGTAAATTTCGTTCCGGACATTTTAAATTATTTATATTAGTGAAAACTAGATAAAAAGTACTAAAATTTAGTATAAATTATTATATTCACTTGGATATTAAAATTTAGAATAAAACTACTCAAAACGCAGACTTGACGCAGAATATTTTACTTATTAGCAATATGTGATTTTAGGACATTTTTTTTAGATTTTTACAAATAATTTAAAAATTTTGTTCCGGGCGCTTTAATTTATTTACATTAATGAAAACTAGATAAAATTTACAAAAATTTAGTACAAATTGTTATATACACTTGGATATTGAAATTTTGAGTAAGACATAGTCGAACCACAGACTTGAATATTTTAAGCATATTCGGATTAAAATTTAAGACATTTAGACATCTAGATTTCGTCAAATAACTTGAAAATTTTATTTCGGGCTCTTTAATTTATTTAGTTTACCGAAAACTAGATAAAATTAACTAAAATTTAGAGTAATTTTTTATATATACTTGCATATCAAAATTTTTAATAATTCGTAGTTGAAACGCTGACTTGCTAAAAAGCTTGATACTTATTAAATTATTCAAATTAGTAAAAAAATACTACAATTAAGTCTGTGATTTTATTTAACAAAAACTTAAGTAACTAAAAAACATGTAAGATTTTTACATCAACAAATAGCTGAAAATATTTCTGTGTTTTGTTTTATTTCATGTTAAAAAATTTCCTGTTAGTAAATTATTTTGTAATGCTTCCAATTATTTTGTAATTTTTTAAATACGTACAAGTTTATTTTACAGTTTTTTTTAATTTAGGTAATAACTAGTTTGTTGACAATACTGGTTAAGAAACTGTTACTCAGGTTACACGGCTTTTCGACTAGTTTTATTAAAAATTTCAATATGCAAGTATATATAACAGTTTGCATTAAATTTTAGTAAAATTTATTAACTTCCCGTAGGGTAAGTTATTGTAATGGGCCGAAAATCGGAATTGAAAATTTTTACATTTCTCGACGTTTTGAAGGTTTCTGAACATTTTGGCATACCTCAGAAAAAATGGATGTGTGTGTGTGTGTGTGTGTGTGTATGTGTGTGTGTGTGTATGTATGTGTGGATACAAATTTCCAGTCACGTTTTAGGGCGCACGGATCAACCGATTTGAATGGTTCAAAAAACATTCGATTCCTATTGATAGGGAAAAGAGCTGATTAGTTTTTGGCAAAGGCAGGTCCAGCCGTTTCGGAGATACGGAGCAAAGAGTGCGGAAAATAGAAATCGAATTTTTGAGTGAACGGAGTATCCGATTTGAATGATCTAAAAAACATTCAATTAGTAATGATTGGGAGAAGTGTTTATTAGTTTTTGGCAAAGGCAGGCCCAGCCATTTCGAAGATACGGAGCTAAATATGTAAAAAATGGCAGTTTTTGAGAGAACTAAGCGTCCGATTTGAATGATTCAAAAAACTTTGTGCTTGTCTTAACAAAATAATTGATTTTGGAAAAAAAATTTTTGTTCCATTTTTTTTTTTTTTTTTTTAGTTTTTTGTTGATACAAATAATTTCAACTTTGCAATTCAGTTTATATAATTCTTATAAAGATTAGACAATGTTACAATATTTATAATAATCTATTTGAAAACATTCAGTATTCCTCGAACATTTCGTTACGGTACGGGAAGTTCCAGCAATTTGCCTTAAGGCACGATGCCACCCACCCCACTAGTTTAGTTTTCATTTATATAAACAAACTAATATGTGTGAAACAAAATTTGCAAGTTATTTGGCAAAATCTAAAAAAATGTCCTGTAACGAAATATTTAGCAAACTACTTAGGTCTGCGTTTCGACTCATTTTATTCCAAAAATCCATATGTATAGCAGTTTATACCTTATTTTAGTAAATTTTATCTAGTTTCTACTTATAAATGTATCTGGAACAAAATTTCCAAATTATTTAACAAAATGTAAAAAAATGTACTGACTATTTTTACAATCACGTTTATATACAAGTCGGCGTTTCGACTAGTTTTATTATTCAAGTTAATTAATAAATTTTTTATATTCAAGTACATATAACAGTTTATACTAAATTTTAGTAAATTTTATCTAGTTTCTGGTAATGTAAATAAAATAAAGTGTCTGGAACAAAATTTCCAGGTTATTTGACAAAATGTAAAAAAAATGTCTTGACTCTATTTTTTTGCAATCACCATTATATACAAGTCTGTGTTCCGACAATTTTTACTTAAAAATTTTATATGCAAGTACATATAGCAATTTATACTAAATCTTAGTAAATTTTATCTAGCTTCTAATGATGCAAATAAATTAAACAATCTTAAACAAAATTTTCATGCTATTTGAAAAATTGTGAAGCAATTTCAATCCATATATGTACTCTTTTAGTTTTTTATATATTTGATGTCTCAATTGTATATTATGTTTATCAAAATTATTATATATAATAACTTGAATATTAAGTATTTTTTTTTAATTTATTTTCAGGTGATAAGTTGCATTGTTCTCCTTTGGAAAGATCTTATAAAAGTGCAGTCCTTGCACATTATCCTGAAAGTGTATCATGGAATCCTTTCGATCCTCATGCAGTCTGCATGGTAATTATAAATAAATAAATATATATATATATATATATATATATATATATTAAATGTTATACGTGCAAAAAATCACGTCATGGTAATTTAATGCAAATAATATCTTAAATAGAGATCTGACACGTTTTTCTTTATTACATAAATTAATTAGATATTAATCAAATTTCATATATAAAATTTATTTATTAACACTTAAATTTAAATTGTCATTATTTTATTAGGTTATTTTCTTTATTATCGAGTTTAGAAGTTACAAAAGATATAATAGATAGAGGCATAAAATCAATTTGTAATTTTGAAGTACAGCATAAATAATAATTAATTATAGTATAGCAAAGTAATAATTAATTGATAAAGAAATAATATTTCTTTTATAATTAAATTATTTAAAAAAATTATATAATTTACAACATAATAATATAATTATAATATATAACTGTAGCAGAGAAGATAATTGAAAAAAATAAATAAATTAAAATTTTAAGCTGTATCTATCAATTGTTGCAGATTTTTCATTCATAATTGCAAATTATTTACAACTACATATTTTGGCCAATTATTATAAAACCTAAGCCTGACATAGTTTTATTTTAATCCTATTTAAATATTAAAAAAAATATATTTAAGTAGTTTATTTTATTATTGTTACAGATTATTATTTTACAATGTTGCAGATTGTTTTTCTATTTATAATTACAAAAAATAATTTTCTCAGCAATCTTCGACCAACTGTTAGACCTGACAATTTGCAAATTCCGCATATTGTTTATAAATTTGCAAATTCTTTAAAGATAAACTATGAAGATAATTAATTCGCAGTATGAAAACGATGGTCGGCTGACTTGACAAAAAACATAAATGCACACATGGGATAATATTCATTCATAATTATAATAATCATATGAATATATATATATATATATATATATATATATATAAAATATATATATATATATATATATATATATATGTTTAATTTGAGTTTAATATTCGGGCGTAACATCAATAAAAATAGTATGAGTTTTTTTAAAAAATTTTATTTATTTAAAATCCATACGTTTCGGCTAGCATCTTAGCCATCATTCAGTGGTAATCAAGTTAACTATAAAAATTGAAACTAAATAAATTATATGAAAGGAAATTTCATGAAAAAACAATAATAATAATAATATAATATTATTATTATTGTTTTTCCATGAAATTTCCTTTCATATAATTTATTTAGTTTCAATTTTTATAGTTAACTTGATTACCACTGAATGATGGCTAAGATGCTAGCCGAAACGTATGGATTTTAAATAAATAAAATTTTTTAAAAAAACTCATACTATTTTTATTGATGTTACGCCCGAATATTAAACTCAAATTAAACATATATATCAACATCAAATTCAAGACTATTCAAAAATATATATATATATATATATATATATATATATATATGAAGAAATCGTTGTGGTGATATGAGTGTATTTTCTTTCAAATGCGTGACTGTCAAAATTAATTGAAAAATGATGTATTATTTTGACTATAATTTGTGGTCTCTAATATTGCCTATAACCTAAGTTCGATATTAAAACACACAGTGAGCCAAAAAAAAATCAAAATCGGTACAGTAGTTTAGGACTCTTTATAGGTCAAACATCCTGACGCTAAATACTTACTTTTGTATTTAAATAGATATGTATTTTTGATACATATGGAATTTTTTTTCCAGCTTTCTCTTCCTCTGGGTCTCCAATTCAAAACCCAGAAAAACTGTTTGGAACCAAGGTTCCATGGGTTCCTGATGACCAAGGAAGATGGAAAGAGGTGCTATGGATTTTCTTTGGTTTTCTACGAAGAAGTACGATATAGGAACATTTGTAATGCCATGCACACCCTACAGGTAATAGATAATTCTATATTTATTCACCAAATCACCCACAACTATCAAACTATTTGTTCAAACTAAATTATGTTTTTGGCAAAATTATTTAAAATTAAATAATACACAGCATTGTCATATGATAAAATACTCTAGAACTACTCGGTATACTTGTAAATCGCATTTGAAAATGAAGATTTTTTTGACTTTATTCATAGCAACAGGTCGACTGCTTACTGGTGCAGAAGTACATTCACTAAATTATCTATAATTATTAAATTATTTGTCGAAACTAAATAATGTTTTTGGCAAAATTGTTTAAAATTAAATGATTCACAACATTGTCATATAATAAAAGACTCTAGAACGACTTGTAGTACATATAAATCCTACTTAAAAATGAAAATTGTTTTGACTCTGGTGACCAGACCAGTCATCGTAACGGGTCACGACTTCTTACTCGTGCAGAAGTGCATTTAATCACTAAATCATTTATAATTATTAAACTATTTGTCGAAACTAAATATTGTTTTTGGCAAAATTGTTTAAAATTAAATAATACACAACATTGTCATATAATAAAAGACCCTAGAACGACTTGTAGTACTTGTAAATTGCATTTGAAAATGAAGAATTTTTTGGACTCTGTTTTTAGCGACGCATCGACTTCCAACCCGTGCAGAAGTACATTTAATCAGTAAATCATTTATAATTATTAAACTATTTGTCGAAACTAAATAATGTTTTTGGCAAAATTGTTTAAAATTAAATTATACACAACATTGTCATATAATATAAGACTGTAGAACGACTTGTGTTACTTGTTAATCGCACTTAAAAATGAAGTATTTTTTTGACTCTGTTTAGAGTAACGGGTCGACTTCTTGCTCGTGCAGAAGTATAAATGTACTTCTGCACGAGCAAGAAGTCGACATCAGTAAATAATTTATAATTATTAAACTATTTGTCGAAACAAAATAATGTTATTGGCAATATTGTTTAAAATTAAATAATACACAACATTGTCATATGATAAAAGACTCTAGAACGACTCGGTATACTTGTAAATCGTATTTGAAAATAAAGTTTTTTTTGACTCTGGTCTTAGCAACGGGTCGACTTCTTACTCGTGCAGAAGTACATATAATCACTAAATAATTTATAATTATTAAACTATTTGTCTAAACTAAATAATGTTTTTGGCAAAATTGTTTAAAATTGAATAATACACAATATTGTCATATAATAAAAGACTCTAGAACGGCTCGGTATACTTGTAAATCGCGTTTGAAAATGAAGAATTTTTTTGACTCTGTTCTTATAGCGACGCATCGACTTCTTACTCGTGCAGAAGTACATTTAATTACTAAATCATTTATAATTATTAAATTATTTGTCGAAACTAAATAATGTTTTTGGCAAAATTGTTTAAAATTAAATAATTTACAAAATTGTCATATGATACAAGACTCTAGAACGACTTGTATTACTTGTAAAACGCACTTAAAATGAAGAATTTTTTTGACTCTGGTCAGAGTAACGGTTCGACTTCTTACTCGTGCAGTAGTACATTTAATTACTAAATCATTTATAATTATTAAACCATTTGTCGAAACTAAATAATGTTTTTGGCAAATTTCTTTAAAATTAAATAATTCAGAACATTATCATATAATTGAAATCTCTAGAACAACTAGGTGTACTTATAATCGCAAAAGAAAAGTGACTAATACATTTGATGTTACTAAATTTACTAAATAATTTATAACTTCCAAATTGTTTTGCGGAATGTAAATAAAATTTATTTATTTCTTTATATAAAATGTCGCTTACACCTAGTTCATTTTTTCTTTTTCAGGCGATGCATCTAACCGAATTATCCAGTGGCCAAGGTATAGTGCGCCCTAAAGGGCCCCACTCAAGATCACTGCCCCGTCATTTGAAATTGATGTCACCACACTCCGGCTCTGCCTTGACTTACTATGATGTTGCCAAAGATAAATTATTCGTTTCCAAAAGCATTGTGATACTTACCCAAGAATGCTACTCTTATGTAGCTGAAATATTCCTCACCAACTTGTACAAGTACGTAGACACTAGGTTTTATACAAAAACCGACATTTCAGAAAACCGGTTTTCGAATTTTAATTATGCTAAAAAAAACGGTTTTATCCGGTTTTCGAATTTTATATAAAAAATAAATTTTTGCTCGAATATTCTGTAATTTATCCGCAAATTTAGTGTGATTTAGAGCAGTATTTGACTGAATTTATTTATTGTTCAATTTTATGGATAGTAAACAAAATTATTTTAAGTTTAATCAGTAGAACTAAGAAATAAGAGGTTATCTTGATTGAATAACTTTGAAAATAATTATTCGTTATTCATGCATCTTTTTCACATATAAGAATGAAAATATTTTTATGATAGTGAAAGTAAAGTTTTCGAATAAATAAAAATAATACATTTTTAAATAAAAAACATTCATTAAATTTAAAAAAAAATTAGATACATGTTGATACATACTTGTTAATATCAATTTTAGTTTTAAAAACAATTAAGTTAAACTCAGGTACTGCTTGTTCCGAGCAATTTTAATTACTTAATTTTAAAGATTCTAATTGTATTTTTTTGTTTAATAAAATATGATGTCAAAAAACTGAGAACGTCTATCGAATTGTTACTGAAATAGAAAATACGCTCATACTTGCGGCTAAATTATGCTTAATTGTTTTTAAAGCCTGATATAATAATTCCAAGCTTTTTGTTCTTTTATTTGTGGCTTCTAGGGTTTAAAACTCTTTTTTTAAGTTTGAGTACTTCTTCTTCAAGAAGAAGTCACACTGATTTAAATTAAAATATACTCTGGTATAAAAATCTAAATTAATATATACAAAACCTTTCTGGGAACGATTGCAGATTGATAAGATATCATATGTTATTGAACCGATATGATTTCAAGAATCAAAACGCTTTCATATATCTTTTATATTTGGCTATATTTGTCATTTTCCATTTATACAGTGAAAACCGCTATAACCGCTAAACTTTATTCACTAAAACCCGGTTTTCGAATTCCATAATTTTCGCCAAAAAATCGGTTTTTAAAACCGGTTTTTGAAAACCGATAAACCCTAGTAGACATCGACAAACACTTCCATTGGAGCAAAAATAAATTTTAATATTTTTTTAGATCTTTACCACGTCAACCTGGTCCAGGTCTGTCTCCAGAGGCGTACATATATAATTTACTCTATGATGCAGCACCACCACATCCTGGAAAATCCGTAAGACTTTTTCTACCGCCTCCAAATCCATCAGGAGCACCTTTGGCTGCTGTTATGCAGAAACCTGGTTTAAACGAGTTACCACCTTTGCATTATCCTTTAAGGACTTTGTTTAAGTTGCTGGGGGTTGAAAATGTTGTTCAGCTGTTCACGTGTTTGTTGCTCGAGAACCAAGTTCTCTTAAGATCCAGTGGTAAGGGATAATTGACATATCGATGCTTTTCTGACGCAACCTCGTATCTCAGAAACTACTACTTTTCAGGAGAGACAAAAAACGTTTTATACCGAATTTTTAAACTGCTGTTAACAATTTTTTTTATAGATTTTAAAAATATTCAACCTTGTGACAATTATTTGAGACAAGTATGATATTACAAACAATTAATCATTATTTTTTCTTCAATTCTTTGAGATACGTGTTTGTCGCACGGAAAAAAATGTAACACACGTGGTTGCGTCATGCTGTTTTCAAATAAGAGTACATGAATAACTTTTTTCAATTGTTTTATTTTGAGAATCGATCAACTTTTTAAATAATCCTTAATAAAAAACAAACATTATTAAACTTGTGGTATATGTTAGTTTATAATTACGACAATTTAGTATCTGGCCATAGTTTAGGTATTTCAATATCTAGGATTTTTAGCTCTTTCATGGATTTATAATTTACTATTTTGTGATTATCATTTTTATTGTTACTTTTATTCTTTTTCGTTCTTATTTCTTTATTTAATGATTTTTTATTTGCGGATGACACGTTATCTAACTCTAAAAAATACAAAATTTAATTTCATGTGAGAATTTATTGTCGGTAAGAATTGATAATAATTGTTTAATTTTTGTTGCTTACTGTGATATTTGTTCTCAACATAATAAAAATATAACTGGTGGTGCATGGCATCGTGCCTTTAAGCAAATTGGTGGAACTTTCCATTCCGTAATTAAATAGAATCGAGGAATAATAAATGATTTCAAATAGATTATTATAAATACTGTAACTTTTGTTATTCGTATTTGAATGACAAAATATAAGAATAAATTGGACAACGACGTTTATGTATGTTTACATAAAAAGTAAGTAAAAGTAAAAAAAGAACATATCTCATATTTCTAAGAATTATATAAACTAATTTGCAAATTTAAATTTATTTATTTGAAGTATATAAGAGAATTTTAGAATTTTAGCTAGCATTAAAATTATTCGAATCATTTTTCATATTTAAACAAAGAAATAATTGTAAATTAAAAAAAATGGACAAGAAAAAATTCTGCTTTCCTAAACTAATCGATTCTTTATACTGCAAAATGTTTTTTGAATCATTCGAATCGGAAGCTTTGAAACGACTGGGCCTGTCTTTTCCAGAAACTAATCACCACGCCATCAATACAAATTGAATGTTTTTAAATAATTCAAATCGGATGCTCTGTTTTCTCAATAGGAAACGATTGTTTTTTGAACGTTTCAAATCGGTTGATCTGTGCTCCCGAAAACGTGGACAGAAAATTATATCCACACACACACACGCACACAAACACATACATCTATTTTATTAAGGTATGTCAAGATATTCAGAAACCTCTGAAACGTTAAATATGCAAAAAGTTTCATTTTCAATTTTCGGAAAATTACTATAACTTGCGGTAAGTAAATAATAAATATATTTATTAATTATCGTTCATTAAGTTTTAATAACAATTAACTTAATTGAATAATAATTTTTATTAGAAGGATTGAACTAAACAACATTGCTGACAGCGAAACTTGTTTATATACGCCACCATGTATTCTGAGATACGAGGTTGCGCTTGGCACATTTTTCTGAATTGAGATATGTGATTGTATTTTCCTCAATAAAAAACGTTCGGTTGATTTTTTTTTACAAAACTTCACAGATCTATGCGTCTATATTTAGTGATTGATTTTCCGATTAAAACTCAAAATCGTCAAAATCGAGTTACGAGGTTGCGTCAGAAAAGCATCGATATGTGTTGGTGATTTGGTTTGGTATTTATGTGTGTTTTAGATTGTCAACGTCTGATGGTAGTCGCAGAATGCATCACAGGTTTACTATTTCCATTCGCCTGGCCTCATGTTTACGTACCTGTTTTACCTGCCTCGTTACATCACTTTCTGGACGCACCTGTACCATTTGTAATGGGTAAGTTGATAAAACAACCAAAATACTAGTTGGTATTTGTATTTTGCCTTGAGGCAAGTTACATGAACTTCCCGATATGTGTAAATAATCGACTTAATCAATAAAATAGAAATTAATTTATGAGTGATTAAAAGTATTCCGAGAGGATTTATTACAAATAATTGAAAACGAACGAACACGTTAACTCGGAATTTTTTTTAGAAGTAAATTTTCAAAGATCAACAATTTTTATATTTGAACAAGTTTCCGCAGGACTTTAATGGTTTAGTATGTTCATTAGGACCAAGTACTCTATCGTTACACCAAGTAAATCGTCTAATTTTAATTTTAACAAACGTCAAAACAACTACTCATTTTCTCAAACTTTGATGAATTTTTAGAATTAAACTACTTGTCGTAAGGCCGTAATATTTCAGTAAGTTCTATAAGACCATGATATATATCGCTAGAAAAAGTTTCATAAAAATCGGCTTAAATTTTTTATTCAACAGTTAATTACAAGAAAACGGCTCGGTAGATTTTTACCTAAAACTAATCAGTATCATTCCCAACTAATATCTTTCGAACAGTTTTTGATTTTTTAAAATCGATTCGGTAGTTTGAACTTAAATGTGGACGAAAAGTTTAAAACTTTTTTTCAAATTACAAAGAAACGGCTGGGCTGATCGTTTCACAAAACTGACAAACGATAGTCCTCATTGAAATACATCAAATGGCTTTTAAATTTCTGAAATCGGTTCAGGCGTTTCTGAGAAAACGTCGATGAAAGGTCTAATTTTGGCAAATGCCAAAAAAACGATACCAATTTTTGCAAACTTTGACGAATGTTTAAAGTTAAACCAATTGTCGTAGGGCCGTAATATTTTAGTATGATCTAGAAGACTATGGTATCTACCGTCAAAAAAATAATCATAAAAATCTTCGAAAAAAATTTTTTAAAAACTTTATTACGAGAAAACGGCCCGGCCGATCTTTACCAAAAACTAATCAGCACGATTCCCAATCAATATCTTTCGAACGGTTTTTGAATTTTCGAAATCGATTTAGAATTGCGGGTTAAAACGTAGACGAAAAATTTTTCACTTTTCTGCGATTTATAAAGAAACGGCTTGGTCGATCGTCGCACAAAACTAACAAACAATAGTCCTCGTCGAGATACATAGAATTGCTTTTAAATTTTTGAAATCGGCCCAGCCGCTTTCGAGAAAACGTCGATTTACGGCAACAAATCTGTTCACACACACACACACACACACACATACTTTTTCCAAATTTGGTCTCATTCGATTCAGAATGGCTTGAAACGTCGAGAAAACATAAAATTAGCGAGTCGGATTTATTGATGAAAACATAAACTTCTCCTTCGGGAAGTTAACTATCACAATTTTTACTATGTCTTTTCCCCCAGGTTTGCATGCAGAAGCTGATTCTATACTGAAAATTGGTTCAGAAGCTGCCTTGTGTTTCGTAGATATAGACAAACCTTTACTCCAACTTCCTGAAGAAATTCCAGTGTTTCCACACAGAAACGCGTTTATCCAGGAACTCCAAGCTGTCTTGGATAAACACCAGGTTGTTTGCCATCAGGATGAGGTTGTCACTAATCAGCAAACTGTTGTTCAGAACCAGTTTGCTGGTGGTAATGCTAAAGTTGATGTTATGACTGCCAGTTGTACTTTACCGTCAGGTGGGAATAAATTTCGATTTTGGTTGGTTGTGGTTTATATTAAAAAATTTTGTTGGTTCAGGTATGCATCTAAGGCGTAAACATTCTCTGCACGATGTCTTGGATTGGGACAGACCCAATTCACCAGATGTCGAGAACCAGAAACCTCCAAAACATGATGGGAAATTTGGACCGAGGTCTGAAGCTTTGCAGAGGGTTAGACGAACAGGTAAGAGAACTGAAATTGCATTTGGAAAACAGGTATCACTCACTTATTTTTTCAGGTGATGTAGATTGTGCAGTTCTTCCGTCATCACCCAAAGGACCTCTACCACCGATGGAACAATATTGTGAAGACATGAGATTAAACAATGCTATACGTGAAATATTTTTGAACAGATTTGTACAAATGTTTGCAGCTTACGAGCACTTTGTGATATATCCTCAAAATACTGAGGTAAGGATAATAGACTCACTTTTTAACTTCCCGTAGGGTGAGAAAATGATAATTTTTGCATTTTTTGGCGTTTTGAAGGTTTCTGAACATTTTGGCATACCTCAGAAAAAATGGATGTGTGTGTGTGTGTGTATGTGTGTGTGTGTGTGTATGTATGTATGGATACAAATTTCCAGTCACGTTTCCGGGCGAACGGATCAACCGATTTGAATGGTTCAAAAAATATTAGATCCCTATTGATAGGGAGATGTGCTGATTAGTTTTTGGCAAAGGCAGGTCCAGCCGTTACGGAGATAAAGAGCAAAGAGTGCAGAAAATACAAATCGAGTTTTTGAGAGAACGGATCATCCGATTTGTATGATCTAAAAAACATTCAATTTGTAATGTTTGGGAGAAGAGGTGATTAATTTTTGGCAAAGACAGGTCCCGCCATTTCGGAGATACCGAGCTAAATGTGCAAAAAATGGCAGTTTTTGAGTGAACTAAGCGTCCGATTTGAATGATCTAAAAAACTTTCTGCTTGTATTGACAAAACAATTGCTTTTGAGGATAAAAAATTATTACATCTTTTTTTTTTATTTTACATAAAATATTTTTGTAATTTTGGATTAAAAATTCAAAAAATTGCCCAGGCTAAGCACAGTCTAAGCGCCACTTTGGTACACATGTTTACCCAAGTGCGTTTAGACTGTTTATGTACTGGAGCACTTTTCCAATTTTGTGAAAAGACAACTATTGAAAAATGTGAAAATATCGCCAAGCTAAGCACAGTATAAGTGAAAATGTCGCACAGAATTATTTGCAAATGCGTTTAGATTGTGACTATACGGCAGCACTTTTTCAATTTTGTTTAAATTATGCAACTATTTTTTTTTTAAATTGAATTCGAAATGAAATGACGATTGTTAATGTTCTGGAGACAAATTAATTTATTTATAATTTACATTTGATTTGCTCGGATATAACAGGATAGCAAAAATAATTAGAGTCACAGTATTTGTAATAATATATTTGAAAACGTTTAAAATTTCTCGTATATTTTATTACGGTACGGAAAGTTCCAGCAATTTGCCTTAAGGCACGATGCCATACACCAGTTATACTTGCAATTATTTACTTAATTATTTGTAGGAACAAGGATCTCCAAACTCATCCCTGCACAGTTTCGACAAAGCGTCATTCTTATCCGACCAGCCTTTACTACACAGACAATTCTTATCGAGGTTTTTGGAAAGTCAAATGTTTGCTTCGCTTATCGATCACAAAGCCCAACCTTCATCAGATCACCCACATCCTAGTCTGGGAGTCTTCGAACACAGACTGAACCTCTTAAAGTATGTCTACACATACACAACTAAATTATTCTGGTACCAAATACCTACAACATATGTCTTTTTCCTCTAGGAAACGTTACGGTGGAGACAGTTTGTCCAGGAGTCCCAATTACGAGCCTTGTACTTGTTCAAGGGAGTCCCAAAGGGCTCTCGATAGAAGGTTGGCAAGTGCTGATTTTGAGGCACCACCTCCGAGGGAATTGCTACCAAATAGACCAGCTTATTTCAGGTCTTTTCCTTTGCTGGACAAAAGTGTACTCAACCAGGACAGGCCTAGGTAAACAGGATAAGTTTTTATATGTTGTGGATTTTTTTATTGAATAGTTTCAACCAAGGGGATAAAATAATAGATTTTAGTTAGTTTTTTAATATTGAACACCCTTTTTTATTGCATTTTTAACTTCTGGTTGAAATTATCTTTTATCAGTCCACACATATGTCAGTATTGATTTTTAGAATTAATAAATGTTGTGTTATCGTCTACTAGGGAATGCAATACCAATAGAAAATTTCAATAACGGTAATTTTTCATTTTAAAACCGGAATACCGGTAAATTACCGTAAAACGTAAACAAAATTGAAAGTTACTAGTACAAATATAAAAAAATGTATATACAACTACAACTATATTCAACTAAACAATAAAATAAAATAATAAATTTATTTTTTTATATAATAATTTAACAAAAGTATATGCAATTTAATTAATTCATTATCACCATCGAGTATATTGAGTACTTTTCACCAAAAACAAACGTATGAGTGAGAAAGACCAAAAACTCATAAAGATCATATTACATTATTATAATAAACTGTATTGTCTGTATCCAATGTGTTAAGTAAGCATAATCTTCAATATTTTAAAAAAATAATTTGTCTACACTAATTTAAGATTAGATTCTTTGTCGAGATAAATAACAAGTTACTATAATTGTTGAGTATTGTTATTTAAGACAATGTGATGCTTCTATAGTATTTTCAAACTTCGAAACGTTTTCGAAAAATAATATTTTATAATTGTAATAAGAAGCAAAATTATTTAGTAATTATCATAATTATTATGTATAAAGTTAGAAAAAAATAAAGATTACGCAGTATGATATAAAATATTTTGGCGCAAATATCACTTAAAAAATCGTTACATTTTTACAAAAGATGAAACAAACTGAATTATCTATCAGTCCTATTCTATTTATTGTAACACGATATGAATCCCTTTGGAAAGCAATAAATATTCAGATTAATGACGAGTTGAGATAATATTTGACATTTGTTTATCTTATAGAATCACTTGAAGATATAGCTGTTTATGCGATTATGGAATTTAAAGATAAATTTGTTCCGAGAAATTTAAACATTAGGGTATTATGTATCAAATAGCGCTAATGTAAAATTACCGAAAATACCGGTATTTTTGGAATAATACCGGGAAAAATCGGGCGGTTTACCGGTAATTCGGCATACCGGTATACCGGTATTGCATTCCCTATCGTCTACTATATGTTGTACATGAATAATTAAATTAATAATTTGATATTAATTAAAAACAAATTTAATTTAATTGTCATGTCTTTTGTATTGGCTTTATTGTATCATTTTGGCTTTTGTACTCGTATAATTGTTGTCTTGTCTTGCCAACAAAAATTATATAATATATAACAGATGCTAATAATAATTTAAAATATTTAATATAAAAGGAATGAAAATTATTATATCTATTGTTAGATGTTAGTAGAAATTTATGCAGTATTTAAATAGAAGAAATTGAATTTCGCATTATTGACAGTATTGAAAATACAATAAGTATTATAACTATCAAGGAAATTAGAGATGAAATTAGCAAAAATAAAGTATTCGGTTTGCATCATTCCAAATAGAATTATCCTTAGGTGGTGTGTACGATGTCACAAAAATTTTATTTAGGTAGTACAAAAAAATTAATAGTATTCTTTAATTATATACTTCTCATAATTAGTGCAATTGTAGATTAAAAAAAGTGTTATGATAATATAAAACATAATATCTTCTCTTAAGGAAATTTACTCGAGTTTTAGAAAATTAGCAAATACTCTTCTCTCTACTAAAATATAATAAATGACCAGTTTATTTTGTTACTAAGTAATAAAGTATTTTTTATATTTATTTTTATACGTTTTATATGTTTTTATTAATTACTGATTTTTTTATAAAAGACTTTTAGATGGTGCTGAAAATAAAAAAAATACTAATGTAAAATTTAGCATGATGACATATAATAATATTTATATTGCAAATAAATTATTATAATTAATAAATAAATAATTATTATATGTTATGCTCAATGTGCAATTTTGTATTAATATATTTTAAATATTTATATTTTATGCTTGATTGTTAATTAATCGAATAGTTTGTTATAAATAAATTTATGTGCTGAATTGAATTAAAAAGGGTTTTAATTATCACCTTTTCACAACACTCTATCTTTGCATCTTTCATATTTTTGTTAATTTCTTTTTCTAAAAATACTAACAAGTAATGAAAATGTAGAATATTAAAATCCTTTTTAAATCATTGGTTAACAATTTAATTATTTTATTTTATAACACAAAAAATCAGATACATAATATTGGTGTAAAATTATGTCAATGCATGTTTGATATTGTAATTTTATATTTTTTATCATGCAAATTTATTTGATTTTTTAATTCATAACAACCACAATTTTTTTGGAGGATATTTTAAACGAAATTTATTAGTTTACATACACATATACAAAAAATGTTATACAATAGTCAATTTATTTCAATTATTTTGTTTGAATAGTTCAAAATTTATAAAACTATTAATTTTAATATTCGTTATCGTATACTAAGTTGTAGTAGGTATTTTTTATCACATTTTTTTAATTTTAAATATTTTTTCTCGTACATCATTAATTTTAATCAAATAGTTCAAGATCTATAAGCGATATATAATTAAATGCATTAGATTTATTTTCCATTTTCGATTGCGATTTTTAAGTATGCCGAGTTGCTGTAGGGTGTTAAGATGCTAGTAAATATTGTAAATAAATATAAAACTAAATATTTCATTCTTATAAAAAAAACCGTTTAAAAGTTACAAGAGATATAATAAATAAATGCACTTCCAATAGAAGACGTCAATACGTAAGCAGGGTTCTCAGATACATATATCTGTTTCAAACCCAATTTTAAGGTATACCAAGTTGTTGTATGGCTTTATGGTGTTAGTAAATATTATAGATAATTCAATTTTGTACAAATTTACCAAATATTTTATTTACTTAAAACAAACCGTTTAAAAGTTACAAGAGATATAGTAAATAAATGCACTTCCACTAAGAGACGTCAATACGTAAGTAGGGCTCTCAGATACATATATCTGTTTCAAACGCGATTTTAAAGTATACCGAGTAGATGTATGGCTTTATGATGTTAGTAAATATTGCAGATAATTTAATTTTGTACGAGTTTTTCAAATATTTTATGCATTTAAAACAAACCGTTTAAAAGTTACAAGAGATTTAATAAACAAGTGCACTTCTAAAAATAAGTCACATAATGATCAGTTGCAATTAGTATCGGAGCTAAAGTAAAAATTTATTATACCGAGATGTTGTATTCAAAATGTATTTATTATTTATCAATTTATTTATATATACAAAATATTTATATTATATATACAAAAAATTTATTTTTTGACAGGAATTTCAATAGTCTCAGAAGGATCAAACAAAGTCACAAAAATCAGGGAATAAGGGAACCCCCGGACGGAAACGAGGACAGTGGTAGTAAATTGTCACTTCCACCTAGCGAATTAAATCCTGCAATCCTTGCTCAGGCTAATTGGACATTTGTCGAAAAACTACTAAAGGTAATAAAAAAAATATAGAAAACCTGATAAATCCTTCCTTTTTTCAGTTCTTGTAATTTTTTTAAGATCTTGCAGAAGACACTCTTAACCATCATACTAAGTAGTCATTCCTTAGAGTTCATGTCTGTGATCCATACTTGAAATTTAGCATTTTATTATAATATTTATTACTCAACATTTTTATAATATTTTCTTATATTTATTATATGCTTTATATATTTATGTACATTTAGTTTTATTTTTTATTGATTAAAAATTGTAAGTAAATCGGTTCAGTGGAAGTTGAGAGATCGTGAACATATCGAAAAAAACAGTTTGGAGAAAAACGCGTTTTAAGACTTTTATTTTTGAAAAAATGTTATGTTGGCTTCATGGATTTCTGGTTCTGTTTTTTATCATTATCAATTTCTGGTTTTTGTCCTTTAGGATTGTAAAAGTAGGACGAAAAGGATGCTCTTAGAGAAATTAGGACCAGAAGCAGGAACTTTGGGTCTAAGCAATGGAGGTCTCGGAGGCGTCGAAGAAAGCACCCTTGTTTCATCCCTTTGTGACCTTCTGGAAAGGATTTGGTCACACGGATTGCAGGTAAATAATTTTGTAGTAATTCAAGGTAAAAAATCACAATTTTTAACTAATTTTGTGTATATTTATTTTAGGATAAAAAGGGCAAATCTGCCCTCTGGGTGCACCTTACAAGTTATCAAGAATTGCAAAAGGGTGATGATCTCAAATCTACTGACCCGAATTTTTTAACACCTGGTAAGTGGTAGATTTAATTTTAAACTAATAAGATTTGATAACAAATTATTGTAAAAATTTAGTATGTTATTTTAATATTATAATATTTCACGCTGCTTAAATAGGATTGTCTTGGTGTGTTTTGAAAAAGCGATTGGATTGTAAGTATTAGATATAATAATTAGATTATAATTAACGAAAATGAAAATTTTTGCATTTTTTCACGTTTTGAAGGTTTCTGAACATATTGGCATACCTGGAAAAAAAAAATGGACGTGTGTGTGTATGTGTGTTTTGTGTGTCCGCATTTTTTCGTCCACGTTTTCGGGCGCACGGATCAACCGATTTGAATGGTTTAAAAAACATTCGATCCCTATTGATAGAGAGATGTGCTGATTAGTTTTTGGCAAAGGTAGGTCCAGCCGTTACGGAGATACCGAGCATAGAGTGCCGAAAATAGAAATTGAGTTCTTGAGAGAACGGAGCATCCGACTTGAATGGTTCAAAAAAACATTCAATTTGTAATGATTGGGAGAAGTGGTGATTAGATTTTGCCAAAGACAGGTCCAGCCGTTTCGGAGATACCGAGCAAAATGTGCAAAAGATGCCAGTTTTTGAGAGAGCTAAGCATCCGATTTGAATTATTCAAAAAATTTCTGCTTGTATTGACAAAACAATTGCTTTTGAGGATAAAAAATTGTAACATCTTCTTTTATTTTCCATAAAATATTTTCGTAATTTTTTATTAAAAATTCAAAAAATTACCCAGGGTAAGCACAGTCTAAGCGCCACTCTGGTACAAATGTTTACGTAAGTGCGTTTAGACTGTTAATGTACTGGAGCACTTTTCCAATTTTGTGAAAGAAATTTTGGAAAAGAAAACTATTGAAAAATGTGAAAATGCCGCCAAGCTAAGCACAGTATAAGTGAAAATGTCGCACACAATTTTGTGCAAATTATTAGGCGACTATTTTTTTAAAAAAATTGAATTCGAAATGAAATGACGATTGTTAATGTTCTGGAGATAAATTGATTTATGATTTACATTTATTGTTTTACAAATTATTTAACATTATTTACAAAATAATGAAAGTTACAGTATTTGTAATAATATATTTGAAAACGTTTAAAACTGCTCGAATATTTCATTGCGGTACGGGAAATTCCAGCAATTTGCCTTAAGGCACGATGCCATACACCACAAGTTTTAAATTTTATTGGCTCACTGTGTATTTAAAGACTTACATCAGAAAAAATGAAAAAAAATATTTATTTATTAATAAATTTCAGATTTATCCACGATGACCATCGAAGACGCCTCGACGAGTACAAAAGACAGTCCCAGGGACGAAACCAAAAATTTAACAGAAAAACAACTAAAACCTTTACCAGAATCTCTAATATTCGATATAAGGTACATAATATAATAACAAACGAAAATATATTATAAAAATATTATAAATATTTTATTTTTAGGAATATCCAAGCAATGACAGACATAAAGACCCACATAGGTTACGCAAGAGCATGGGTCAGATTATCCTTAGAAAAAAAGTTGTTGTCGAGACATTTAAGGACTCTGTTATCCCAAGGATTGCTCCTAAAAACTCTGTACAGACGTTGTGCTTTTTTGAGATGCGAAGACGAACGGGAACAATTTTTGTACCACTTGCTAACACTGAACGCCGTGGATTATTTTTGTTTTACCAATACGTACCCCACAACGAGTAAGTAGAAAGGATATATGGATATGAAATTAAGCTTTGATCAAATCTATTAAAGGACATATCTGCATTAAGTTATCCTTTGATTCAATTTAATTTTGTTTGTTCCAGCTTTACCCTATCGTGTGATAATTTTTCCTTCGAGGAAGTCTAGTGCAGCGAGCAGCACCACTGCCAATTGTTACATCGTGATCTCGGGGACAATTTCTGAAACCCAACACATCCCCATACCTAAAGGCTCTCTAGAATTCGTATTTAATGTAAGAGGAAACAAATCATATACACATTATTACATGTTTTTTTTATATATGAATGATATCGATTTATTATTTTTTTTAGCATAAAAATCTGGGAATTTTGACGACTTTGAGGATAGGTCATGATAGCACAGGTTTATCGGCCAATTGGAAAGTTGAGAATGTTCTTGTACGAAACGAAGTTACTGGACATTCTTATAAGTAAGTTGGGATAAAATACTAAATACTAGGTGTATGTGGCATTTTGCCTTAAAAGGGAGTCCATTAATCTCGTGAGGCTTTTAGGGGGACGGTGGGTTTGACATAAAATGATGTAAAATCGCGTGGGAAAAGGAAGATATCACGTGTATTTATTTTTTGCCTAAATTTTCAAAAATTTTACGATTTTTTCTTAAATTCGAAAAATTTGTTTCAAAAATTTTACGTAACTAAAAATACACGTGATGTTTGTTGAGGGAGGGGGGTAATTTTAAATATCATGACCTAGGGGTCAAAAAATCCTTAAAAAATCGGTCTTGCATTAACCTCTCATAATTTATTTAAAAAACGTGTTTTTTACAACTTTTTTTGATATTTTTTAATTTAAAAAAATAGTAGAAATCTTAATTTGGGGATGAGCGTAGTTTATACTAAAAAGAAGTCTATAAAGAAGAGTTTGTGGAAATTTCAAGTAAATCGGTTCAGTAGAAGTTGAGAAATCGTTTAAACGCGTTTAGAGATTGTTATTGTGGAAAATTTACTATGTCGCCGACATTAATTTAATTTTTTTACATAGATAGATTCTTGATCAGTTAAATTTTGGAAATATAAAAAAATCGATTTCTTAAAAATTCTAGACCAGAATATCCCCTTAAATAAGAATTGAAATTTAGCTAATTTAATTCCAATTTGATTCTAATACAATTTAGAGTTATTAATAATTTTTATTAATTGTCTAAATATATTTTTTATATCTGTGTCACCTTTTGAAACAGTTTATTTAACTTCTCTAATTATGTACAAATATTCTAAGATTTTGCTCTAACTTCTAACTTCATTCAAAGAAGACTTGATTCCTACTTTATTCTAATTATAAGTTTATTCTAACGATATTAAAACTTTATTCCGACTGGATTAACTAAAATATCACTAACAATCACTAATTCTAATCGGATTTTCACAACATTCTTAAATTATAACTTAAATCTTAATAAAACATTACTAAAAATATTGTCTCTGTAACTTAAATTCGACTTGTTTCTTATTAGATTTATAATTCAATCTGACTGGATTCTAACTTAACTTTTACTGAAATTTTTAGGAAGATTCTAACTGAAATGTTACTAGATTCTCAGTAGAATCTTATCAGATTCTACTAGATTTTCTTGAAGTGTAATCGGATTCTAACAATAATTTAGAATTTTATTCTAGAGATTATTGAGACTTCCTCGGATTCTAAATATATGCTTGTCAGAATCTAACAAAATTTTTGCTGAAATCTAATTGAATTCTTCGAATCTGATCGATTTTAACCAAAATCTCGCCGGATTCTTATTGGAATGTGATTGGGTTCTAACTGATTTAATTGCAAAAAATTGAAATCTTACTAAAATGAAATTGGGTTCTAAAAAGCAGCAATGTTAGTGTTACTACTTTCGAATTTAATTATATTATGTTTGGACAAAAAATCGTGAATGATCACGTCGAGGGAGAAAGATTCTAGTAAGATATCACGTGCATTTATTTTTTACCTGAATTTAAAAAAAAATCCAAAAATTTTCAAAAATATTTAAAAAAAAAATACTATTTTGATATTTTGTGGCAGTAGGAGGAGGGGTAATCTTAAATATCACCAAGTATAATCAAGGGGGAAGAAGGGATCCAAAAATTCTTAAAAAATGATCACGTGATCGATGGACGCCTCATGATACAAATCAGGCGAACGAAAATTGCTGAATTATATAAATTAGCGAAAACTTGATTTAACCTTGATTCTAACTTGATTATAACTGAAATCTTACTAAAAAAATTAACGTTATATCTTGTACTAAATTCTTTTTTTTTACTAGATTCCGACTTGACTCTAATTGGATTCTGACTTGACTGCACCTAAAATATTTTCAACATCTTTATAAATATTGCTAAATTCCTGCTAGATTTTTGATATATTCTTGCTAAAATCGTACTAATATTTTACACCTACAACAAGTTTTCTAGTTAAACTATTATTAATTTTTTTTTCCCAGGTTTCCCTGTGGTCGCTGGCTAGGACGAGGCATAGACGACGGTTCCACCGAACGTCTCCTGGTAGGAACCCTGGTGCCTTCGACGGTGCCATCTAAGGACCTCGTGGTCGCCTGCAGCACGCCTCCGAGGTCAAGGTCACCTTGTGCAGCAGGAGGAAGCACCGTCTTGAAACCGTCCGACATTCAAACCATGATAAGTAAGGAGATAGAGGAAATATTTATATTACTCTAAATATATAACACTTCTTCTGGACATTATAAGAGATTTTTGGATTCACATGTTTTTCATAGTTTTTTTTATTTTTAGGTGATTGCGTGAACGTTTTAGTAAAATGGCACTACAAACCCAGTCGGCACAGAGATGTTAGTACTTTAACAACACTTTTGTGCGGAGAAAACGGTCTGGTCAAATCTTTGCAGCAGGCGTTCCTGTTCGGTTTTCGTTCGTCCAGGCTTTTTGGACGCAACTTGTATTTATGGGATTATTTTGGTGAGTACCAAATGTATATAATAAAACTAGATGACCCGACAGATGTTGTCCTGTACCCATGCCTACAATTTTTTAATATAATATACTAATATTTACCGAAAAATAAAAATTATTGTTTTTTAAATTACTCTTCACGACAAAATGCATATACATATATAATATGATCGATGTTAAATGTAGAACTGCTTTAAATAAAATCATGAGTCTCGATTCCCACACTGTAATATTGGAAATTGAAGTTTACTAAACGGTATAACATAACCATAACCATAACCTAATACTGGTACTTCATGTTGGATTAAATTAATTCAATTTTTTATTATTTAAGATATCCAAAATTGCGTCTTAAACTTCTCCTAATAGATATCGTGAATTGTATGTATCCATTTTTACTTTCCCATTTGTTGTTATAAAGTAAAAATTTTACGAATTTTAAAAATATTGTGGAAAAATTAATAAAAGATGTAAAGAAATTATATATTGAAAAAAAGTATACTGAAAATTTAATATCCGAATCTTGTGTTGGCGCCCCCCTAAGGCGTGCGCTCGTATTTTTCGCATGTATCGCATTAAAGGTAGGACCGGCCCTGATTAATGCTTAATTTCATATTTTAAGTGAATTAATTTGTCATATCCTATTCATGTGTGTATCATTCAATCTGCCATACATATACTGTATTTTATATTATTTTAATTTCTGGCACATCTCAGCTGCTTTTCGGCAATAATAATGTAGACATTTCATTTTTCTTATTCATAATCATAAATTTATTACACTAATAATGTCTAGGTTCATAAGTAAATTGAAATTTTTGGCAGATGATAGTTTTCATTTGTTTTCAATGCAAACAATGACATGTCGTTTTTGCAATTTTTGCTATTTATTTCTACAATATTGCACGTACATCCCAGTACTTTATGATCTCATACATCCTTAGAAAATGTCCTTAACAAACTTCAGAAAGATTTATCAAAATCCTAATAATCGTTTAGAAGGAGTGTACAGCGAGTGCTTGTAATTTAATATGAACTTTTTATAATAGCAATAAAGCTCAAATTTATTCTACGTTTTAGTTTGATAACGTTTGTATGAGAATAAGAAAGGCGCTGTTTTTAGGGGTTTCCCGGCAATTATTCGATTTTTTCTCGCCGTAAGAACCATCCTTGGACTTCAACGAACATTTTAAAAAAAGAATTGACCAAATTGGTCCAGGCGTTGTTGAGTTATGCACTTACCAACACATTTTGCGATTCATTTTTATATATAAGATTTATAACAATGTTAAAATGTGTTTTTGTATTTTTTAGTTCGTGTTAAAGAAGAATTCGAAGCGAATCTAGTCGAAGATTCTTTGGCGGCAGTTCGTGGTTCGGCGACTCCTCAGAACCAACAAGAAGTGGCGGCCGTTTGGAGGTGCTACTGCCATTTGGTGGACGAGATACAGAACGCATCACATTGCCATTCTTTGGGCAAAGATGGGAAGTTCCAGCTTTTTATTTGTCTCAGTCTGAGGTAAAAATAATACTAGCGTAATTTTTTTTGCTCTCCAAAAATCCTTTAGTACACCAGGTTAATCATAATTATTTTGTCTGTTATAGGGAGCATTTACTCCACAGAATGTTGCAACCGATGGCTGCAACCAAATTAACAGCAGAAATGTACGAAGAGCAGTCTTTCCTACGTCGAAGAGGCCTTCTAACATTTTTTAGACAAATTTTGGAGCCTTTAGACGAGTTTCATATTGTTTTGGAAAACTCTATAACCCAAGGTATACCTTCACATTGTTAAAAAATAAAATATTATTTATTTCAACCAATTATCGACGCAATAATTTATTATTATTGTCGTTGATAGTTTTAGTGTTAAGTAGATATTTTTTTAGTAGTTTTTTAGTAGAATGTTGGTCCGAAGACATAATTTTCTCAGATATTAAATTCTATTTCGGACTTTTCTATGCCAAATATTAAATTCATACCTCGTCCAAATATATGACTGATTTTTTGTGAAAAAACCTTCAACATTACTAATATTTGAAAACCACCCAGACGTAGAATTAAAATTATTAGTGAAATATTTGGGGATTAAAATAAAAATCAGGAGAAAGCACTTTTTAAACAAAAATTTCGTTTGTAAAAAAAAACCATCGAAGTTATTAAATTGTACATATATATTTGTTTTAATTATGAAAAATTAACAATAATAATTTAAGTTTATATTATTAAAAATGTATCAGTGTATCTTCAATAATTTTACCAATTTTTAATATTTTTTTATGAATCTGTGCTTCCTCCTGGTTAGATTTTTAGAAATATTAGATTTTACTGAACTGTTTTATTGAATCTAATACTAAACTATATATATACTATATAGTAACTCAGGTAATGTCGTAAAAAATAATAATTCAAGACGACATTTATGATTTGTACTAAATTTTACAAAAAAAATATAAATCGAATGCCATTTGTGAAAGTTACCATTTTTGTTAATACGTTAAATATTTATTTTGATCGTTAAATTGTAGAAGAATATATATATATATATATATATATATATATATATATATATATATATATATATAAATAACCAAATTAATATTACCTGGATTGAGTTTTTTATGAAATTTTTTTCAATGTATATAATTTGTGCACGGAGAGTTTAAACACACAAAATCGTTTATAAAAGTTGTTGTTTATGCGGTTCTACATTTAAATATTCACATAAACGAATTATTTATTAAGTAAAGATCAATTTTTGAAATGTTTTCAAAAATAAATAACGAACTGTCAAAGTTTGTTAAGGTTAAATTTTGAATGTAAATATAATTTATGCACAAGTATTTTTAACATATAGGATTTTGCCAACCATACGATTCTTTAAGTTATTTTAAGTTAAAATATTTCCTTATATAAGTTATTTATTAATTAAATATCACTTTTTAAAATATTTTTCATAAATTAATAACGAACCGTCAACTGTCAAAGTTTGCGGTCGCTGAAACTGAATTGAAGTTTGCAACGTTTAACGGACGTTATTTTTTTGATTTTCGAATCACAAATGTTGCAAAAGAATTGTTTTTAAATTTTATTTTACTATTTGCATAAATAAGTTAATATGTGAATAAATATTTGTTTTTATAAGATTATTTTTAAATTAATAACGAAATGTCAAAGTTCGCGGTTGGTTGTAACACTGCGAAGCGCGCGTTGTTCATGGTTGTTGAACTGTCATTCGTTTTACGTTGAAATACAAAAAGTACTGTTTTTATATATTTATTTATATATTTCTTGGCTTTAAAAGTTTGAAAATACGCTAACAAACTATTTGTTCAAAAATTTAAATCGCTATAATTTTCTGTGGTGTTTGTGCAAAAAATATATGAACCACTAAATATTCGTCGAATCGACTTTCGTGATACAAATTTATACAAAAGTATAGTTTTTTATAATTATTTAGCTATTTTGTGACTTCATATGCTGTAAAATGCCTTTAATAAAGGTAAACCGTTTGTTCCAAAAATTTTATAACGTTAATAGTTTTGTGTGATATTTGTGCAAAAAATTGTGGTTAAAGTCGTTTGACGTTTGATAATGGCGGCCAGGAATAAATGATCTGTTTTTTTTTTAACATTCAAAGCTCAGTCCAGGTAATAAATAAATATATATATATATATATATATATATATTTATCTCTGATATCACATCTTGCCAAAATCCAAAAAAACGACAATAGAAGTCATCACCTATATATTTATATTTGAATTTATTTATTTAACTAACTTTGTACATATATATTAAATAACTAAATCCCAGTTTTAGTTTTATAAAAATTCTAGTTTTAGTAGATGCAGATAGATGAAATACTCATTAGTTTTTAAGAACTTTCTTCCAAATTTTAGTCACTTTTAAATATTTTGTTTGTTATTTGAAATTGAGAGCAGTTCAAAATATTATTTAGTAATTAATTTATAGATTTATTTTCCATGATGTTCCTAAATTTTATTTCAAAGTTATTTGTCTTTGCAAATCTTTCTAGAATTTTGTTAGTAATTTTTTACTAGTTACAATACTATTTTTTTGCTTTATAAGCAAATTTTTGCAAATTTCATATAGTTTATATGTTTTTAAACAAAATTTTCAAAGGAATAATATATCATATTAATTATTTCCTAATTTTTGTAGGAAAAGGTACATATAAATACATAACTAAAAACTTTTCAGTTATTAAAATAAAATTAAATTTTTGTTTAAAACATTTTTTCATAAACAATTAAATAATACTTCTGTAAATCTTGTAACAGTATTTTAATTATGTATTGAGTATATTATTTTTTATATATCCTGAAAAAAAATAATTAACTTTTTATTGAAAATTTTGAGTTTCCTATTTTTAAATAAAATATTCCTAATAATTTCAAAATTTAATAGTATTATAATTTAGTTTAAATTTTGTAGTTTTATACACAAAAGAAGAATCAAAATTATTTTAAATAAAATTTAGTATTACTTTAATAACTGGATGGATCATTGTTTAAACTTTTTTTTATTATATATATATATATATTTCAAAGTAACTAGCAGCCCATTCGTCGAAATAAAAAAGGTATAAAGTGTAAATACTTTTATTTATACGTTTCGACACAAGATGCGTGTCATCATTCAGCAACTACAACAATTTGAAAATTTTATTACTAATATAAACAACAATATAGATTAATTGTATATGTTATTAAGTTTAATTTTTTAAAATAAATTTTTGTTGAGTGTTTTTGTCCTGTGGTGTGTATAATGTTTCTCTATGCTACAATTAATCTATATTGTTGTTTATATTAGTAATAAAATTTTCAAATTGTTGTAGTTGCTGAATGATGACACGCATCTTGTGTCGAAACGTATAAATAAAAGTATTTACACTTTATACCTTTTTTATTTCGACGAATGGGCTGCTAGTTACTTTGAAATATGTTTCAACGTCGAAAAAACTATCAAGATATATATATATATATATATATATAAATATAATCTGATTTATTTATAAAAGTTACCAAAGATTATATTCCTTCATATATAATTTTATATAACATATATTTGTGATATTAGTTTTGAAAATTAAAAAATTCAAAAAAGTCCAATATTTTAATTTAGATTTAGAATACATATATGTGTATAGATAATAAGTTAATAATAATAAGTACATTAGATGATGATGATATATTTTATTCAACGTGAAAAATAATACTGATATTATAATTATTATAATAATGTATTTATGTAATATGTACAAACAGATAAAAATATATATGTAATTGTAAAATGGGTTTGTTTGAAACATAAAACAAAGTGGGTAAAAATCTTTAAATTTAAAAAAGTTATATAGGAAAATACACGATTTTTGCGACCTTGCAGTTTACATCATTATTTGCAAAATTATGCATAAATATCAAATTTAATCTAGCTAAAAAAAAGTAATCAGAAATTTTAAAAGCCATTTGATGAAACTAGAAATCGTTTCTTTTAAACTACTTTTATTTTCTTCACAAAAAATTCATTTTCAAGGACGTTTCTTCTTCCTCACAAATTTGTCTCAAAGATTCTCTTCTCGAATCAAGTTTCGTTTCCAAAGACGAAAACAAAAGATATAATAAATAATAATTGCACGTTCTTTCGACCGTAATTACATACGACGATATATGTATGTTATATGTAGTTACCTTGAAGATATTCTTAAATGTTGCAATTGCACCTCCTCGGTCGAAGATTTTATCTTTTGGAATTAAATGAAACAGGTATAAATAATGTATATGAATGGAATGGATTCAAATAGACTAGTTTTTGGCAGAGGCAGGTCCAGCGATTTTGGAGATACAGAACAGAAATTGCAAAGAATATCAGTTTTATCCGATTAGCTGATTCAAAAAACAATTGGTTTGTGTTGACTTTGTGAAGAAGATAGATTTTGAAGATGATAGGTCCGGCAGTTTCAAAATTTTAGAAAAATTTCGAGATTTTCGAAAAATTTAAGTTTTTATGCCAATTATTTTTGATTATTATATATACATATATACAGTGCCGGTCCTGCCTTGCATGCGATGCATGCAAAAAATGCGGGCGCACGCCTTAGGGGGCGCCAAAACGAGTTTCGGAAATTAAATTTATAATATTTTAATAAATTATAATAAACAATCTAACTTAACTAGGGATACGGAGACACAAAAAACATATTTATTTTGCAATGTGATATTAGTAGGAACAATTATCCGATTAATAACTCTGCAAATTAGTAAATAACAGCTCTGTTTATTGCTTAATCTACTTATTCAATATTTTCTTTGTTTGAAGTTACCGTGGAATCGAAAAAGAAATTATTTAGTGTTCAATCCCATATGCGCAAACCTGCGAAAGATTTAATTAATTATTGGGCATTATTGACGAAAAATTGCGAGCTGATTTAGTTGAAACGGAACTTGTTAAAAATATAAACAAATTATAATCGGGAAAAAAATGGGGAGTCAGTTCTTAGAAAATGGCATGTTTATTCTGATTATGAGAAATTGGATTGTAACTTTTGCTTTTGTTCCAAATGTTTCGCTTCTGGTGAATTTTGAATGTTGAAGACATGCGTGATTAGGGTTATGGAAATGGACTAAATCTAAAAAATGAAAGCAAAATTTACTTTGGAACAAAAATCTTACGGCTTTATTTTATATCTAGTGGTGCCCATACTCTAAATTTAATAATTATTAATTATACAGAAATAATAGATATAAAATATAATTAGATTTTTTTTTCAATATAGTTCAAGAAATGTGTATTTTCTTTTTTCATTTTTTACTGATTTTTGGACAATACTTCTAAAATACGTTAAAAAATTATCACAATCACAATTGAAACAATCTGATACTCTGAATGTGACGGGAAAACAGGGATGAATACAATTCGGGTCTTACGATATCAATAAGGAGAATTTTACGCCGCAATTTTTGATATTGTAAATAATGAAAAATTAAATTAAATTAAAATTTAAAAAATCCAACATGAAATACATGCAAGCTAGTTTTTTAGCTCTCCTGGCATGATTTGCTCAATAGAATAAATCGCATAATAAATAAGTAAAATGTTTCAAAATCCAAATATTAATATTGCGTTAAAATACGTTAAAAATAATTGAAAATTTAAAAATATTTGATAATAATCAACCCGCGAATTGCCTCGATTTTCTAAATAAATTTAAAATCAATTTATTTTATACGCTTTTACATTATATCTAATATTTTGTGTACTAAATCCTAAATAATTAAAAATCCTAGATAAAACTAAATCCAGAATAATTAAAAATTAATTTAAAAATAATATGTACATATTTATATAATTTTAATGAAAAACTGTTAAAACAGTTAAAATTAATAGGGAGGGGGGCGCTAGAAAAAAAGTTGCATGCGGGCGCTAAGGACCCCAGGACCGGCCCTGCATATATATATATACATGTCGTCGCCCATTATGTTATATTTACAAAAAATATAAATGATGGAATTTATTGTATTTATAATAAACAGAATAATAATCATTGATTAATTTTTATTTATTATTGATTATTTTTATTTGCCTTAAGGCATAATTCAAGACAACACTGTTCATTATGTTTAATAATATATATTCAGATTATTTTTGTTTATTAACTTCCCGTAGGGTAAATTACAGTAGTCTTTTACGTTTCAAAGCTCTCTGAACATTTTGGCATACCTTAGAAAAAATGAATGTATGTGTGTGTATGTGGTATGTATATGAGCACAGGTCAACTGATTCCCATTAATAAGGTGATGTGCTGATTAGGTTTTGGCAAAGGCAGGCTAAGCCGTTACGGAGACACGGAGCAAATATTGCTGAAAATGAAAACTCGTTTTTTGCAAGAATCGGGCATCCGATTTGAATGATTCAAAAAACATTCAATTCGTAATGATGAAGAGAAGCGGTGATTAGTTTTTGGCAAAGGCAGGTCTAGCCGTTTCGGAAATACGTACAAAATGTGTTAAAAATTGCAGTTTTTGAGAGAAGGAGCAACCGATTTGAATTATTTATGAAACTTTGGTTGGTTGGTTGGTTGTGTTGATTGAACTATTGTTTTTGGGGACAGCGGAAAAAATATTTTTCTTATTTTATTTTGTAGAATTATTTTTTTAATATCGAAAATAATTCGAATTTTAATTTTAATTCTAGCTATAATTCTAAAACTCACTTATATACTTCAAATAAATATTTTTAACTTTATTCAGTTTATATAATTCTTCTAAGTATGAGATAAGATCCTTTATTTTAACTCCCCTTTATTAAATTCTTTTCATTTACTTGGCATGTAAGCTTATATAAAAGGTCATCGTCTAATTTAGCTCTTATACTCTGTCTATAAAATATGAATGATGAAAGTTACGGTATTTATAATAATATATTTGAAAACAATCGAAATTTTTCAAATATTTTATTACAATACAGGAAGTTCCAGCAGTTAAGGGCACAATGCCATGTAGCTCTAGTTTTATTCTTGCGCAATCAAATTGAATGATTTCTTGAATCTGGCCGAAACAATAATGATAAAAATAATTGTACACATTGATTTTTTTGGATATAAATGATAAATTTATACAAAAATTATATAAAGTATATTTTTGTCGGTAATAATTTGCATATTGCACCAAACCAGGATTCCGTAAAATATCTGGGAATACATTTAGACAGTAAACTAAATTGGAAAACGCATATTTTAAAGAAAAAAAAACAAATAGATTTGAAACTGAAGGAAATAAACTGGCTAATGAGAAGATCATCTAAACTGTCTCTAGAAAATAAACTCCTCTTATACAAAGCAATAATAATTCTAATATGGACTTATGGGATAGAGCTATGGGGCTGCGCCAGCAAGAGTAACATTCAAATAATCCAGAGAGTACAAAACAAAACTCTGAGAATGATTTGTAAGGCTCCGTGGTTTATGACCAACCACATGATCCATAAAGACCTAAAAATTCCAACAGTGGCGGAAGTTATTAAGAACAGAAGTTTTATCTTTCAAAACAAATTGGATGCACACGTCAATCCGGAAATGCAAATAGTACAAACAGCCGAAAAATTAAAACGCCTGAAAAGAAAATGGCCCAGTGATCTACCGTCAACAACATAATTTCCCTGTTTCGCACAGGAAAATTTTCAAACAAGTTATTTTTAATTATTATTTATTATTGATTATCGTTTTTATTATTAATACTATTATTTTAATTATTATTTATTCATTCATTTATTCTATTTCTTTTCTTTAATTTCCTTTATTCTATTTTTTTTTCTTTTTGATTTTGATTTTCAATACCATAACTTTTAACTTATAGATTGTATTGTAATCTGATTGTTAAAATTAACAGAAATAAAAAAAAAAAAAAAAAAAAATATTTTATTTGCATTTGTTCTGTGTAAAACAAAAAAATCTCAAAAATATTGAAAATCTGTTCAACTTTTGTTTAAATTTCGCGCCCAATCAATAAAAATAAAACTATATATCGATACCATCATTGTGGCCAACTATCGATTTCCCGAGCGAAAAGAATTTGTAAAGAAACTCGCCCGTCGGCGCGTTTCGACTATCCCCCGCTAGATGTCTCCCCCATCGCTTGTATTGTATTGTGATACTCGAGTTGCCTTTGCAAACAAAATGGCGTAGCATAATGTGAAAGGCAACTCGTTGTTTGATTTTAATCGTCGTTTCAAACGATAAAAACGCTCTCAAATACTAATTAATTAATTGCGCGAGTGACGATTGCATCCCCGTTGTGTTTGTTATGTTAAATTGTGCAGATACGTGCGCGTTCTGAGTCAAAATCGTAGACAATCACAGGAACCGAAAACGAATACGAGTACGAAGCCATATTTATGATGTTATCAAGTTTTGTGATTATTATGTTTTGAAGGAAAACCGGGAACGTTTTGGAAGTGTGCTAGAAGATTAATCGGATGTAAGTTGTTTAATGGATTTATTGTTTTGTTGTGGAATGTTTTGGTGTGGTGGATATTTGGCGGCGTTTTTGTGAAGTGGCAAGGTGGACGCGGGGTCTTTTGTATTGTAATTATGTAGCCATTCATTTCATTCCGGTAAGGATTACATTGTTACAATGTACGTTTTTAGGCGACGAAAATGTTATTTGGGAATGGAAAACGTTACATTTGTGGGCTACAATGGGAAAACAATTAATCATAATTGTATATGTCACTTTGGGTTACATGGCTAACTTTTTGTGTACGAATTATCAAACAGATAGAACACTTGCACAACTTTATTGTTTATTGTTTTTGATCGATACGAAATTTTTAGACGAAACAATATTACATAGGTAAATTGAATAAACAATGTGTATCTAATTAAATATATTATATGAACATATATTTATTTACATAGAGGTATATTTTTATATCTTTTTTATTTAATAATACAAGGATATCACAATATTGCAAAGAGGACTTTCAAAGCCCTCTTTCTAATTATAAACATTATGCTTGATTTCATTTATTCATTTTGTTCTTTTTTCAAATTATGGTGTTCTGTATTTTTTGCTTTGGTTTTTAAGCTATTTGAGACCTTTTTTAGGAAAAGAAACCAGTATCATAGACGAAGAAAATATTTTATAAAAGAAGTATCTGTCTAAAAAAAATCTAAATTATTGATTGAAGTCAAAATTAGCATATTCAGAGATTTTATAAAAACTATTAGCTATTATTAACTGTGGAGTTTTACTTATCGAAGGAAAATAAATTTAAAAAGTTGTATGTCAACTCCATCGATGTTGTAAGATTAGAAGTTATTTATTTCATATTTATGTAAATATCATATTTTTGGGTACAAAACTATACTCATTAAACAAATTACTACTTTAATTAAATTTGTTACAGTAAAATGTAAGTTGTTTTATAAGATTAAGAAGAAAATTCAAATGGGATCTTCTTGATAGTATGCGAGTTGAAGATAAATCAAAGTTTGCAGTTTTTATTACAACTGGATTGATTTTTACAATTTCATTGCGTACAATTTTTTTTTTTATATTAATTATTGAAATTTTACTTTCATGAGTTTTGCTTATTTTATGTGGATTAACTTTTTAATAACTTAGCCGTTTACTGCTCTTCTTCTGGTTTTAAATAAAAAAAATTAAATTTAAATCATTTGTATCCAAAACTTGTCAATCTAATGTTTGTATGTATGCGTATATATATATATATATATATATATATATATATATATATATATATATATATGTTATTTGTATCAAATTCATCAAGGCATATCAAATTCAAAAAAAAATATTTTATATAACTTTTTCTCCAATGTTTTGAAATATTATCTTATGTTATCTTCAGTGGTACTAAAAATTAAAGAACAATACAAATATAAACTAACTAATATAAAATCACATAACATTGTGAATAACATTTAAATTTGAAGACTTTATTTAGTTTAATTCTATTTTAGATACTAAAATTTTATTTATTTTTATCAATATTTTTACTTTTTACTTATTCTATCTTTTTGTTACTTTTTACATTTTTATTAAATTAATTACTTTGTTTTTTGGTATATTTTATTAATTGTTGTGTTATATCAATAATTATCTGTTTATATTTATAAAAAATAATTGATTTATGCTTTTGTGAATATATTTCAATTTTTGTATGCTCCAGTTTATATTATCATTAAAGATGACATAAGAATATATCAAAACCTTTGAGAGAAACAAAGATACTTTATAAAATCTTTAATTGTTATTTCATGTGTATTGTCCTAAAGAATTTGATAAACATATTTTGACATAAAATTATTATAAAGAACTCAATATATATTGTGTGTGGGTCTATAATAGAATATTTAATATAATTTCTAATGAAACAATTTAATGGCTTTTATATATGTGGAGTCTCAGTTTGACTCTTTCAAATGATAAAACAATTTATAAAATAATCAACAAAAAGTATTAAACAGTGACACAACCAATATTAAAAAAAAATTTATATACAATTAAAAAATGAAGCTTGAAACGTATAATTAAAATTGAGACTCAAAATGTATGGAAGATACATTTTGAATAAAATTTCAAAACATTCTTGAGTTTCTCTTTTTAACAACTTAATGTAAATGCCTGTATAATTTTTGTGTTCATAATTATATATACAGAAGCATTTTATTGTTTTATTATCTAGCTATTTTCAACTCATATTTTTCATTTTTCAGATTTTCCCGTAAGTTACCTCAATAGAAGCAGGCAGTTACCATTGCCGAAGGCGAAACTTGTATTTATATAGAAATCTTTTCCTGCAACACAAGGTCAGTAAGTGTCTATCTTGGCCTGACGTATTTTGCCTAAGTTAGGTATGTACCTGGTTGGCGATCCGAAATACGGCGCAAAATTTAACGCCAGTCCTTGCGTAAGGGACGACATTTGTGGAAGATGAATAATTAGCAACGATATTTAAGATAGCACTAGATATCGTCAACAGTTTATTTTGGTTATTTCCAAAAGCACTATGGATCCAGTGGGACCATGGTCTGCCTACGCTTCGTACAACCGATTGACGGGCGTACAGCCTGGTTCTACCGGCGGGGATTTTCACCATCACCTTGCCGCCAGCGGAGCCACGGGGTTGACGCACAACGCGGCCAGCGGAGTCCCTTCGACCACTTCGCAGCTGCTGTTGCAAGCGGCCCACACGACTGCCTCGCTGGCCGGACAGCTTGGCAGCTCTACGGCGTCTCCATTCAATCCGGGGACCTTTCTGTCACCACCCCCAGTGGCCTATGACGCAATGTTTTCGCCGCTATTTCACCACGGCAATCCGAAACCGGCTCATTACAGTTCTACCATCAATGCCCAGCATCGGCAGGCTTTGGCCCAAGCTCAAGCAGCTGCGGCCTCGAAACAGGCCAGTGTCGAATCTGATCTATCCACATTGCGTGAGAATTACAACCAGCATCATCAGTCGCTAGCCGCTGCTCAGAGCAGTGGCTTCTTTGACCAGTCAACGGCCTCGGCTCAAGCTGCCTCGTCAGCTTTGGCCTGGCAAAGTAACAATCAGTTACCCAGCCCATTTGGCATTTTGCCACATGAGAGTGTAGTGCCCTCATCCCCTGGGCCTCCTAATACAACGAAAGCAACTACGGCGGTGTATGAGAATTTCAATGCACATTTTGCAGCAGCACAAACTTTAAATAATCATATCAACACACAAATAGTGTCGGCAAACAATAAAAGTGCAAGATCAGCATCACCTCAAGTAGTCAATCCACCAGTGAAACCTGTCGCATCACAGGCATCGAGCAACAGTGCGTCCTTTTATCAAGCACCTTCTAGTTTCGGATCTTCAGAGCCTCTGACGAGTTACAGTGGGACTAATGCAGCTAAACAACAACAAGAATACCAATCAGGGAGTGGAAGTAAGTCATTTTCATCGAGCAGTCAACAACAAAATGCTAGTTCGTCTTCTCATATATCACAGCAGTCTTGTATAGTGTCCACTCCTCCCTCTGTCACATCCCCGTCAAAAGAATATCGTGTCAATAGATCTTCAGTTACTTCCAATTCAATGTATAGTTCCTCAGTTACATCACGTTCCTCTGATAAAGTATCTAATTCTCGTTCAACGCCTTCTAGTAATTTTGTACCACCTTCTAGTAAAAATTCATCATCTCAAGTTCAGACCAAGGCTCAGGCAAAAGTGTATCCTGAGTCTAGGTCATCTGAAGAAAACGCTCAGCCCCAATCATCCCCAATTAGTTATTCCATAATGGATGCCCCCGGTAGGTTAAGTTATTCAGGTAGTAATAGTTCTTCCAAAACTAGTTCAACTAGATCTATAGTTTCAAATCAATATCAATCAGCACAACCTTCATCTTATCGTCATTATCAATCTGGAAATAACCCAGATCCTGAGTATCATTCAAGAAATAAAAATTCTAATACCGATAGTCAGTATTCAAATAGTTCGAACCAGCAAAATGGGCCAGATTGTGGAGTTGTAGTCCCAAGAAGGCCCAGTCCATTGCAAGCCCGTTCACAAGCATCTCCCTTAGGTCATGTTCCCAGTCCTGCTTATCCCATGTATAATAGTCCTATGAATTCAATAGCATCCCCTCAGCATGCAGAACAATCCCAAATGTCCACTTACAATAAGAGTTCTGTAGCGCCTAGATCTCCATTAGATGTAACAGTTTCAAGACCTGCCTCTCAAGGCAGTCAGGTAGCATATCCCTCTGTCATAACTCGAGCTTTGGGCATTGATCAGGGTAAATCGAATGCCGGCTATTCGGAATCGACAAATTCGAGATATGACAGAAATCCAACACCCCAATCTTCACAAAGCCAACAAAATTGCTGGGACAATAATGATAACCGTCAAAGAAAATACACTTCTTACAGTAGCACTAGTACAAATTCCGATATTCAAAATGTTAGAACGATAGAAATACAATCACAATTAGTTATACCTCCTTCAGTTAACCAACAAAATATAGCACAACAGGTGGTGCAGCAGAGACCTGCCGTTGCCGCCGATTCTAATAAACAACAAGCGTATTACGACGGACAGACGAGCAACGCTACCACTTTGCAAGATTTGTCGAGTTGCCGAGGCGATCCTATGAGCATTGTAAAAAATTTGCAAAATTTACAGCAGCAAAGCTGCCAGGTTCAACAGCAGGTCGAAGTTAAACCTGTTGCAGCACCTGTTGTGGAAAAGGTTACAGTTTCACCCGCACCTACGGCTGCAGCGTCCAAGCGAAGGAAAAGTAGTGAGAAACCTAATCTGAACGAATTAGCTGGAGCTGCCATGGCCGAATATTTCACGAATCGGGTACCACCTCCTGCACACAGCTCTACGACTAATCAGCCCCAACAGAACGGTACATATTTCGATTTCGAACGGTGGAATTTACCGCCTCCGCCTCCCAAAATGTTTACGGGGGCTGCTTCCGCGTTCGGTTCTCATTCGGCTAATTTCAATAGCCAACACCAGAGCCTGATGGTGCCACATCCGCATACGCACCACGCGCCGCCTATTCCATACTTTTCGTCCTTTCACTTGGCACCGCATCATCCTTCGTCCGCCGCGAGTAGTGAATTTCACAATTCTTCCACTGCCAGTAATTCCTCTGAACAGCAACTCCCTTACGAAAATCCGAATCAGTCGTCCAATAATTCCCAACAACAGACTGCTGCATTTGCTGAATCACAGCAACGTGAAGACGAACAGCCCAAAGTTGTCGTTCCGAATATAGAGGAAGAACTTGGATTTCTTGCAGAAAACAATCGAAATCAACACCAACAACAACAACAGCAACAAGCGAACGCCGGCGGCGCAGGCATAGTCCAGCAGGGGCAAGCGAACAGTATGCCGGTGGCGCAGCAACAGCAGGGCAACGACATGGTGCCCAAGATCCAAGAGAAGAAAGTGACTGTGCCCGTGACGAGCGGTTCGGGGTTCATGGCGAGCTATTTGAAATTCTTACAAGGCGAACGCGACTCGTCGCCGCCGCCTGCGTCACGCGGAGCTCGCAAGACTAATACGTGGTCTCGGCCGACTCCGACGGTGACCAGTTCCGCATCTCCTGCTCCGGTCGTGACAGCAAAACCCGCCGACAATCTGGCTAGCAACGGCATGCAGCAGTCGTCGCACCAGCAGCAGCAGCAGCAGCAGCAGCAGCCCACTCCTCACCAGAACATAATCGCTCAGGTGAAGAGCAGCGAGGACGACCCGCGCTACTTTCCGCTGCCCAAGGAGCGAAAGCGCAAAGGCTTCGACAGTTCGGACGACGGTTTCGACACGAGCGACGACGACGGCGGCCTCGGCCGTTCGCGCATGAAGCCCGTGCTGAACGTGCCGAGCGGCATGCCGGCCGAGAAGGCCAAGAAGCCGGGCAGGCCGCCGATGGCGCAGAACAAGCCGTGCGCCGCCACTGCCCAGAAAAAGTCGCGAACCCCGAACCCTCCGAACGCGCCGGCACAGTCGCAAATGCAGGGCCAACAGTACTATCAACAGCCGGCCGAAGAAGGTGCGTTCAATTTTCTAGATTTCCACTTCCGAAACCGACAGAGGTGGTGAAGTTATGTCGTTTGTTAATTGTTTTCATAAAAAGTTGCCATTTTCTCGCTCGAATACGAATCGTTTTCGAACATAGGCCCGGGGGGTGCTACCAGGTATAAAATCACTACTGTGCAGTATTGTTATTAATCGAAATGGAAAGTAATTAATTAATGAAATGAAAATTAATTTTTAGTGTCTTACATATTATAATTATTAAAACAAATGGTGTCCTCCTACGCCGTACTTTGTACAAATCTTAACCCAGTGCTGTATCGGACAGACAAACAGACTTTATTATGTATATAATAACAAACAACCATGTGTATTTGAATATGGACAGTATTCAATGTTTTTAGTTAGGCCTTAGATATATATAACAGACACACACACACACCCACACACATACACAAAAAAAACTCGAAAAATGATATTATTAATCATACTTTTAATGTAGCTTTGAAATAAAGAAAATACATATTTTTATTGATGCTAAAGACATAAGTAACTATTGCATAGGACAAAAGGCAGCCAATCAATTATATACGTATAAAATAATTTATATGCATATAAAAATGTTGTAAAATATATGCAACACACAACTCTGTATATAGTATTTCATAACGCATATATGCTACCTAAGTAATAATTGTACATTTTTGCAACAATAATTTTTAATTATTGACTATATGAAAGTATTATTGACGCTCAAATTGAGCTAAGACATTTAATTTTTTCTAGATATTTTATTTGACAAAATTCTATTTAATTATTGTTATTTGTTCATGCACGATGATTCTCTAATAATATTATGTAAATACTTTTGTAATATAGTTGATATCAAATCAGAAAATAAAATACAAAGTATATGAAAGTCTTTATATATGGAGTTTGCTGTATACTGTTCTCTGCGGACTGTGAATTTATCCTTGGTAGCACCCCACCATACGTTTGGAAGACAATATGATACGAGATAAAAAAATCAAAACAAAAACAGACATCATGTACATTTAATGAAGACAACAGACAAATATATGCGAGCTATGCACACCCCCGAATGGAACAGCATCTGATCGATGAAGATCACCAGTGAGATAATATTTTGATTATTTTTTTTTTAAATTATGTGCTCGAAGATGATGTTTGATGACAGGGCTTGCCGTTGTGTGCATAGCTCTGTGTTTTTTGTGTGTCGTTGATAATTGTACATGATTTACTGAGTATGTATTGTTTTCTCAACTCCTATGACATCCTATCCTTGCCTATAATACTCACATTATTTTTCAGAAATTTTAATATAATTTTAATTTCACATATTTGCTTGTCTCATAAACAGAGACATATTAAAATTTAATTAAAATTCATTTCAAGAAGATGGTCAACTTAAATCATATTTTTTATAATACATTGTGTGGAGGAAAATCATCACAGGTAAATTTCTTTTCTCATGGCTTTTGCATGCTGACACAACTAACTAATCTGATTAATTTCAACAAATCTTTTATCCATTTATCCATTATTATGCAAATTGTTATTTGAGTAGCCGATCCATTATTGTTGCCCCCACGGAGAGAGACTTCGAAGAGGAAGGCCAAGGAGCGCAACAATATTGCCCAATTGATCGACAGACAGGCTGCAGGTGATATGGATGACCCTGAGGAGCCCCCAGAGTTTGTTGATTCGGATTCGGACCCTGCTTGGACCCCACAAGCCACGGTAAGATAATAGATACATATTTATAAGATTTAGATTTTTTTGTTCGGCGTTGAGTATCATCTCAGCGATTTTTTTATATATATACAGTACCTAAAACAATTGTAACAAAGTTTAAAAAAGATTAAATTTAAAGATTTCTTTTTAATGAATAAAAGATTAATGTTTTTTAAACTTTATAAAAATTCTCTTAAATACTGTATAAATATCAAAAAAAAAGCTGAATGATGACACACATACCGTGTCGAAACGTATAAATAAATAAGAATTATTTATTGTTGTTTTAACTCCACGATTGGCTGCGAATATAACATTCAAGAAGACATATTTATATAAACATACATGTAATATATTAAGATTTTAAAATTTTGAATTAAAAACCTCCTTTTTCCAATTTAATTTAATTTTTTTAATTCACTTTAATTTTTACATTATTTCATATAACGTTTTGCGAATATGGAATGTCATCTTTTTCTTATTAATTTTTTTTAATAAATATTATACAGTTTATACACACAATTTAAAAAATTTATTGCTTCAAAATAAAATCAGTTTCTTTGTCAAGAAAACTTAGATTTCGTTAGTCTGTATAGTTTTATTTTTGTATTATATTTAAATTGTCTTGAGTAAATTAATTAAACCTTTTTTTAAAAAATTGTGAAGGTTTTACAAATTTTTAAAACATAAATACAGCTAATTGGATTTTTTCTAGCTTCAATTATTAACTAAGTGGTCCCGCACCAAAAACTAAAATTTTTAAAAAAGATTCAATTTTCTTTTAGAACTATGTAAAAAATCGATTTCTGCGACTTTTAAAATTTTTGTAAAGAATTGACCTTTTATGAAAAATTGATGTGCTTTAAGGCAAATTGCTGCAACTTCCCGTACCAAAATTTTTTTTTTAATTTGAGATCTTTAAAATTCTTGATATAAATTGACCTTATTTGAAAAATTGATTTTTTAATACTTATATGTATATATTGGCAAATATTTGGAAATTTTAGAAGCGCGTGGTCGCAATATACCGGGTGAACATTGGTACGGAACCCATAAAAAAGTCTAACAAAATTTGTTCTTGTTATTAAAATTTCTATAAAATATGTGATAATTTGATGTGCATATGTCTAATGATCATTGTTGTCCGCTAAATGACTTTTTTTTTACTTTTTTTTGGATCTCCGAAACCGCTAGACCTGCCTTCCCAAAAATTTCACCAGTTCTTCATTTCGCCAATACAAATAAAATATTTCTTGAATCATACAAATCGGACGCTCCGTTCTCTTAAAAACTGAGTCACCATTTTTGTCACTTTTTGCCCTGTATCTTCGAAACGGCTAGACTTGCCTTTGCTAAAAACTAATCAGCACGTCTCCTTATCAATGCGAATCGAATGTTTTTTGAATCAGTCAAATCGATTGACCCGTGTTCCCGAAATACATCAATTCACACATAACATTCATTTTTTCTAAGGTATGCCAAAATGTTCAGAAACCTTTGAAACGTAAAGATATGCAAAAAATGTTATTTTCGATTTTTTGCGATTACTATACTTACCCTACGGGAAGTTAATAATAATAATTTATGTTCCCTCCTAGCTAATAGAATTTTCTAGCCCTAATTATTATTAATAATGATTTTTTCCTCCCAGGCTGATGAAGATGGTCTACCAGCAGTATCAGGAGTTGGCCGAAAGAAGAAAAAGAGCAAAGTGCCTAATCAGGGACGGAAAGCAAGAAGATCCAATATATTATCAGGTATAAATAAAATTTTACTTGATATAAAATCATTCATAATTGCTTTGGGTGTTTAATCCAAGAAACTTGGATTATAATTGTAAAATTCTAAGGCATGTTAACAAAATTATTTATATATTTAATATGTGTTTTTATAATGAGCATATGTGTTTTTCACGCTTTCATTGATGTTTGCTGTTGGACATTATTGGTAAATAAATTTCTGTTTATATATTCTGAGATTTTAATAAATATTTGTACAAATTGCACATGGTTTGCTTAAGGGCGCATTCTAGTGTAGAGCAATAAATTTTAGGTCATTTTTAAAATGTCGTAAAAGAAAGCAATGAATGTTTTTACTATCCATTATTTTTACCACTTGTTTACTAATATTATTAAAATACAAAACAAAAATTTAAAAAAAGTTGAAAATTGAAAAAACTGTCGGCTGATGAAGTGGGGGGTCTCAAAAAATTGTCACCTCATTCTTGACATGATTTCAGCCCTCCTAGCCATCCGAAATAAAAGAAATAAAAAGATTATTAATCTACAATGATGTCGCAATCGCCCGAACTAGCGATGAGTAAAACAATTTTTTTTTACAAATTGACGACTGTTTGAGAAAAAAGTGTCTTTTTTGACTGTTTTTTGAGTTTCTCGAAGTTTTTAAAAACAGTAAAAATTGGAATTTGGGGATACTGCTAGTTCGGGCAACAGATAGGTCTATAAACAAGACTCTCTGAAAATTTCAAGTGAATCGGTCGAGTAGAACTCGAGAAATCGTGTCAACAGTGAAAAAGCCTGTTCTGAGAAAAACCCATTTAAAGTTTTGCGTAAAGTTTTTTGCTGTCAAAGACATAAAATGATATGTAATACTTCTTTTATTTAATCTGCCGTTCCTGCTTCATGCATCGGACCTTCTTCTACTTCAAAAAAAACTATTTTCTGCATTTCTCTCCTCCAATCGAGCAGTTCTTTGAAGCGTTGGATGTGCGTATTTCAGATCGTTTCAGATTGTCTCGTCTTACAGCAAATGAATGAGTTTCTGGCCCAATTTGAATTACCATAAGGGTCATCATTTTTAAAATCGGAAAAAAACCTTCACTGAATTTGCAAACAGCAATAAATGTTGCTTTTCAAATACCCGAGATCGGGAATGAATATGTTTCGGCGCGAAAATCCAAAACAACGAGTTTAGAGACTCATTATTGTTCTGAGTTTCTGAACCTATACATCGAATTAATAATTCATCTGACGATAAACTGTCTTAAATTGGTCTGATGACTTCCTTATGCCTTATGTCCGATTGGACCCTGCCAAACCAGTTTGGAGACCGGGTCAATAAAATGCCTATATCTCCGAAAATAATTCAAATTTTCAAAAATCTTTTCGTACCCATATTTTTAGATAGTTGTTAAACTTTGAAAATATGAAACAAAAAAAAACAATTTTTTGGAATTCTACACTAGAATACCCCCTTAAAACTTCGGTTGTCTGCTACTTACATATCAAGACGAGGATAAGCAATTTGTAATAAGCTGTTAATTTCCACTAATTTGAAATCCAATATTGAGATGTTATATACAACACCATTAAAATTAACCATTTTCCCAAAAACTTCTTTTCACAATTTTCAATTACAAATGTGCATTTATTATACAATACTAATTATTTCCTCTATTCCTAGTTGCCGCCCAAGGAGCAGGCATAAACGACCTCGACTATTCGTCCGACGACGACGACATCCCTCCGCCGAAGCAGCGAGTCGGAGTCATCCAGCAGATGCAGCCCCAGCACCATCAAGTTAACACGAACTGCCAGCAGCAGCAGCAGCAGAATGTCATCCAGCATCAACAGCAGACGATGCCTCAGCAGCAGAACGTCATAATGCATCATTCGCAGCAACAGCAGCACCATGTTCAGCATCAGCAGCAGCAGAACATGATGCAGCAGAGGCAGAACAATGCCATTATGACGAATGTCATTCAGCAGCAGCAGCAGCCTGCGGGGGATCATTTCAAGGTGATAATGGATACATGGAGTAGTTGCTTGTTGCATCATTGTTTTTGCTAGATAGTAGAACTATTTTAATTAATTATTTATTCATAAGCAAGCCGTAATCAATAATAATAAATATTATTTTAGGCTTGTATTTTTTTTGTTATTTTCAATTAGAACTGGAACAGTCTTATTATAAACAAATATTCAACAAATTTTAATACAGAACAAATAATTTTTAACAAATCTTTGGCATAGAATTTTTTTTCAATTACAATATTTATTACAACTGTTAAAATAATAACATCTAGTAATAATAATAAACAATGATATAAATTTAAATAAATAAGAGTACAAAGGATATAATTTACATTAAAATGATATCCTAAAATGTAGTATGATGATTTAAAATAAAATAAAATCAAATAATAATAATAATAAAATTAATAAATAAGATAAATGAAATTGCATAGAATAAAATAAGAAATGAAAAACGATTTTGCTTTTAAAGGTTTCAAATTAATTTTATAACATTCTTTCTTCATATTTTTCATTTCAAAACATTCGTATTTTTAACAAATTTATTTGTATATCAAAAGTTTTATTTGATTTTTGTTGGGATCAGTATAAATTATAGTCTAATTAAAAAGAAAATACTTTGTCGACTTAGACTTCGAATTTTTATGAAGCAAATTATAATGTTATTAATTAAATAAAATAATATTTATTGTTCACGGCTTGCTTATGAATAAATAAATAAATGTTTTATATTTGTCCTATCAAAGTTTTTGTAAAATTAGATTTTTGTACTTTGAAAATATTTTTTGCATAATTTCATTTATTAATCCGTTCATTAACTCATTTATTTATTAATATATTTATTTACTTAGTTATTACATCTCATTATTACAGTTTTTTTTACTTTAAGAATATATACTTTATAATTTATTTTGATAAACAACTTTTAAATTTTTTGTTTGCTAGTTGTTATGCTGCTTTATCAGTTATTTTTTTTGTAAATTTTGATTTTTTTAAATTCTAATTTATTTTAAAAAACAACTCTTAAATATTTGTTAAAAATATTCTTTGTATACTTTCTAAATAATTTTTTAGAAACAACTTTTAAATTTTTGTTTGTTAGATTTATATATTATAGTTTTTTTTGTACATTTTTATTTTTCTTCCTTAATAAAATGTTTTTTTTGAAGACTTTCTCATCTAATTTATTATACAAATTATATTTCTGCACAATTTGTGAAGTAGAATTTTAATCTTCGCTTCCTGCACGTTTTATGATTTCAAACTATTTCAATGATTTTTTCATTTTTTATACACTTTCTGTATCCAGTTACTCGAGTTTCAGCTGATTATTTCTTACTAAAACAATGTGTATATTAATTTGTATGCATAATGCTTATTTTGTTACCAATATTATTTTAGTTACTAATATTATTATTTAGTTGTAGATTTTTTGCATGCCTTGCTTTTGCTTTAAATGTATTTTTCTGTAACATTTCATGTAGTTTGCACGGCCGAGGAGTAAATATCATCCACAGGTTTCTATTTATGTAAGTTTTTATATAACAAATATTTAATAATAATCATTATATATATATATATATATATATATATATATATATATAACAACATAGTTTCATAAGAATAAATTAGTAAAAATATGAATTTTTGTCAGTAATTTTACATTACCTTTACTACATACATACATTTGTTTATAACTATTTATTCTAAATTAAAATATGTTCCAAACAATCACAATCATTTACTACTTCTCATCTAGATTTTATATAAATTTTCTTATACTATTACTAAACTTATGTAATTTTTTTTAGCACGATTCCTTTGTGATTGCAAGAGCTGATTTGGTACACGAAAGGCCTACTCTATGGCGTGTGGATGGAAAGTCGCTGTTGCAGAAGTTTGAGCCATTTGAGAGAGATGGCACACTGCTTTATAGGAATATATCTACTGTAAGTGTTAGAATTGTAATTTAATATGTATATATACATATATATATATATATATATATATACATATATATATATATATATATATGTATATATATATATAATTTTTTTTCCAGTATGCGGCCTGGGTCCCAGAAAACAGGCGCCTGTACGTAGTGGCCCCCGTTAGAATCCTCAGCCACACGCACCAGGAAACCATCGTCGAATTTCTGCGCAACATGCTCGTCCTCAACGACCAGCAGCAGGAGCACCAGAACAACACAAACGCTCCCAACAATCCACCGACTGCTCCACCACAGAACGTTGTAAACAATCAACAACAACAGCAAGTGGTGGTGCAGGGAAACAATCAGCAACAACAGCAACAGCACCAGGTGATTGCGAATAACCAGCAAGTGCATCAGATTGCAAACAATCAGCAGCAGCAGGTGATTGCGAATAATCAGCAAGTGCAGCATGGTGGTGTTGTGAGAGCCGGTGGAAGGGATAATGATTTTATACAGAGGTGTATGGATTCGACGATGGTGTATCAGGATAACTTTGAGGTTTATATACAGACGCTGATTTCGCAGTCGTTGGATTCGAACTTTTTGACGGAGATCTTCCAAGAACAAGGTAATAATAGACACATGGCAAGTTGTAAATTGAAATACAGTAGAACCTCGATTATCCGGACCTCGGTTATACGGATTCGCGATTATCCGGACATAATCGCGTCGGAACTTGCATATTCTGATGTGCATATATGCATTAATACGTTCTCTGTTTTGACGTGCATTTTATATACAGTTTTAAAGGGTGGTATTATCTCTTAAAGATAAAATAAATATTTAGAATCATTAAAATGGCGAAACCGGCCGTAAGTTAGCTAATAGGTATGGTGTAGTGTAGATATATCCACTATAAGCGATATTAAAAAAAATGCCGATTCAATTTTGTCGTACATTTGCAAGTTAGATAGTGAAGAGGGGAGTGAAAATCGGAAAATGATGAAGAAACGGAAAAATTAACTCTTAGAAGAAGCTTTATATTATTGGTTCTTACAAAAACGATCAACTGGACAGCCGATATCTGTGAAAAGGCATTACAGTTAAATGAAAAATTAGGCGACTATGAATCGTTTGTGGCAAGTAGAGGATTGATTTTTGTTGATATCTATGTATGTATTTGTTATTTTTGATAAACAGAACATTATTCTTCATAATTTGGATTATCCGGATTTTCGATTAACCGGATGCCTATCGACAACAATTAGTCCGGATAATCGAGGTTCTACTGTATTGTTAATTTGTTTGAGTAACAGTTGTTTTTTTTATTAACTTTCCGTACGGTAAGTTATAGTAATGGGCCGAAAATCGAAAATGAAAATTTTTGCATTTCTCGACGTTTTAAAGGTTTCTGAACATTTTACTGGCATACCTCAAAAAATTAATGTGTGTGTGTGTGTGTGTGTTTTATATGTCCGCATTTTTTCGTCCACGTTTCCGGGCGCACGGATCAACCGATTTGAATGGTTTAAAAAGCATTCGATCCCTATTGATAGGGAGATGTACTGATTAGTTTTTGGCAAAGGCAGGTCCAGCTTTTACGGAGATACGGAGCAAAGATTGCAGAAAATACAAATCGAGTTTTTGAGAGAACGGATCATCTGATTTGTATGATCCAAAAAACATTCAGTTCGTAATGACGGGTAAAAGTGGTTATTAGTTTTTGGCAAAGGGCAGGTCCAGCGGTTTCGGAGATACAGAGCTAAATGTGCAAAAATGGCAGTTTTTTGGAGTACTAAGCGTCCGATTTGAATGATCTAATAAACTTTCTGCTTGTATTGGCAAAACAATTGCTTTCGAGGATAAAAAAATTATTACACTTTTTTTTTATTTTCCATAAAAGATTTTTGTAGTTTTGGATTAAAAATTCAAAAAATGACCCAGGCTAAGCACAGTCTAAGCGCCACTTTGGTACAAATGTTTACCTAGGTGCGTTTAGACTGTTTATGTACTGGAGCACTTTTCCAATTTTGTGAGAAAACCATTGAAAATGTGAAAATGCCGCCAACCTAAGCACAGTATAAGTGAAAATGTCGCACAGAATTGTTTCCAAATGCGTTTAGACTCTGACTATGAAGGAGCACTTTTTCAATTTTGTGCAAATTAGGCAACTATTTTTTTGATTTTGAAATTGAATTCGAAATGAAATGACGATTGTTAATGTTCTAGAGATAAATTGATTGATTTATGATTTTCATTTGATTTGCTCAGATATAACAAAATAGCAAAAATAATGAAAGTTACAGTATTTGTAATGATATATTTGAAAACGTTCAAAATTTCTCGAATATTTCATTACGGTACGGAAAGTTCCAGCAATTTGCCTTAAGGCATGATGCCATACACCACTAGTTTATTTTTTATTTTACAAGACTTCAATACAATAATATTATTTTAACAAGGCCCATGACAATATTTTACAAAATTTTATATAGTTACATTGATATATTTAATATATATATTTATTCTTTTTTTTATCAATTTTATTTAATTTTAATTTTATTTTTATAAGCTTACATTATAAGTACATATATTTTTTTATTAATTAATAAGTATTCTTACAATTATTATTTTTTTACTTCTATTAAGTTATAAGTTTACTCCTAATAATTTTCTTTTACTTAGATGAGTATTTCCTGAGCAACGTTAAAACGGTAGACGATCTAACAAACGACCGAAGGATCTGTCTAGTGAACATCAGTCGTATACCTAGAAACCTAGAATTATCTGTGGCCACCTGGCCTTGTTTTAATATTATAACTGAATTAGGGGTGCAACAAGGAGCCCAATGTATTGTTTGTCAAAATTTGTTGAGGGACGGAGGACAAGCCAGGTTGCTTCTGTTTGGACAACCTTATAATCAGGTCACGCTTGAAGGCTGTCAGCCTGATGGAAGTATCAGAATGGAAAAGGTAATAGATAGATATATGTAAAATATCAGTAATTAAAAACAGTTTTATTGAAAGAAAATACAATACATTTGTTTATTCTGCGTTTGTTTCTCATTTTTATATACTTTTACAATATATATTAGTTATAAAACAAATTTATTAAATTGATTAGATTTATGTTTTTTTACATGTTTTTATTTATATTTTTCTGTAATTATGTATTTTTAACTTCCCGTAGGGTAAGTTATTGTAATGGGCCGAAAATCGGAATTGAAAATTTTTACATTTCTCGACGTTTTGAAGGTTTCTGAACATTTTGGCATACCTCAGAAAAAATGGATGTGTGTGTATGTGTGTGTGTGTGTGTGTGTATGTATGTGTGGATACAAATATCCAGTCACGTTTTAGGGCGCACGGATCAACCGATTCAAATGGTTCAAAAAACATTCGATTCCTATTGATAAGGAAAAGAGCTGATTAGTTTTTGGCAAAGGCAGGTCCAGCCGTTTCGGAGATACGGAGCAAAGAGTGCAGAAAATAGAAATCGAATTTTTGAGAGAACGGAGTATCCGATTTGAATGATCTAAAAAACATTCAATTAGTAATGATTGGAAGAAGTGTTTATTAGTTTTTGGCAAAGGCAGGCCCAGCCATTTTGAAGATACGGAGCTAAATATGTAAAAAATGGCAGTTTTTGAGAGAACTAAGCGTCCGATTTAAATGATTCAAAGAACTTTCTGCTTCTCTTAACAAAATAATTGATTTTGGAAAAAAAAATTTTGTTCCATTTTTTTTTTTTTTTTTTTTTTTTTTTTTTTTTTTTTTAGTTTTTTGTAAATCGAAAACATTTCAGATTTTATTTTTAATTCTGACTATAGTTCTAATATACTTTACAAATAATTTCAACTCTGCAATTCAGTTTATATAATTCTTATAAATATTAGACAATGTTACAATATTTATAATAATCTATTTGAAAACATTCAGTATTCCTCGAACATTTAGTTACGGTACGGGAAGTTCCAGCAATTTGCCTTAAGGCACGATGCCATAATTGCCTCAAGACAGAATTCCACTTACAGCTAGTTATATTGTTTTAAATTGTAACCCTGAAATATTTAATTGTAGCACTGAAGATGGGTCAAATCAAGACCCAAAACGTATGTTTTCTTAATAAAAACATTTTCGTTCAATAAAACTTTTTAATTACTGAATTGATGTCCAAGAACTATTTTATCATATTATTTCACCATCTGAAAAACCTCTCGCTTTATATATATATATATATATATATATATATATATATATATATATATTAAATAATTTGTGTCTCCTAGTAATTATAGATTTAAGTCTAAAGGGTAAGAATAATTTGTTAAAATTTGTAAATGAAATTTGCAAATAATTTATATAACAGCCCACTTATTTGTTATTATTAACTTCCCGTAGGGCAAGTTATAGCAATCGCAAAAAAATCGAAAATGAAAATTTTTATATATCTTTACGTTTCAGAGGTTTCTGAACATTTTGGCATACCTTAGAAAAAATGGATGTATGTGTGTGTGTGTGTGTGTGTGTATGTATGTGCGGATACAAATTTTTGTCGACGATTTCGGGAACACCGATCAACCGATTTGAATAATTCAAAAAACAGTCGATTCGTATTGATAAGGAGACGTGCTGATCAGTTTTTGGCGAAGGCAGGTCTAGCCATTCCGAAGATACGGGGCAAAAAGTGCCGAAAACGGTAACTCAGTTTTTAAGAGAACGGAACGTCCGATTTTAATAATTCAGAAAACATTTTACTTGTATTGACAAGGCGAAGAACCGATCAAATTTTCATGAAGGCAGGTCTAGCGGTTTCGGAGATCTAATGAAAAAAGTAAAAAAATGCCATTTGGCGGTCAAAAATGATCATTAGACATATGCAAATAAAATTATCAGATATTTTATAGAGATTTTAACAATAAGTATACATTTTGGTTTACATTTCTATGGGTTCCGTACCAATGTTTACGCGTTAGACGTCGACGCGGCGCTTACGCGCTTCGATATTTCGTCTTTATGCAGTTAAAGCAGTACGATTGCTTTGAAAAAAAGTTTAGATCTTTCAAAATATGTCAAAATAAAGAAAACATTTTTTTTTTCAAAAAAAATAATAAAAAAAAAATTTAAAAAAAATTTTTTTCAAAAAAAAGTAATTTTTTGTCCAATTTATAGTTTCTCAAAAATCTTATTTTTTCGAAGTAAATTTTTTTCAAAAATGTTAACCGTTTTTAAAAAAATAATATTTGGTACGGGAAGTTCCAGCAATTTGCCTTAAGGCACGATGCCTTAATTGCCTTAAGACAGAATTCCACTTACAGCTAATTCATTTATTTTCTCAAATATAATTAAGTTTAATGTCTAAAAGAACAAGTCCATTATCTCCATTATCTTTAACTCAACTATAAATTGTAACTTTTAATTGAATTTGTTGTATATTTTTTATCTTTTTATTTTTTATTCTCTTATACTATTGTAATATATTTCGGAAGTATGAATTTTATAATAAATTTCCTTTTCCTCTAGGACTTTTTGCTGTGTCGAGATTGCTCACCACGAATTGAACTTCTGAATAAAGTGGTGCATCAGAAATATTTGATGTTTATTGAATGTGCAAAACGTGTTACTGAAAAACGCACTCAGGACCCCAACAAGGACACCACTGTTATTCTGAATGAACTGCTGGCCGATGAGAATTGGTTGAGCCAGGTAAGAAATTTAAACATTCATTTATATCAATTTATATATATTTATTTTCTCGATTGAATTTATAAAATTATATATATATATACAGTAGAATCCGATTAGTATGCCGCCGGATATATTGACAACTGCTTAATATGACGTAATCGCACTAGAAAGTTTGGTTTCCATATAAAGTTCCTTAAAAAAACAGCTGTCTAGTCGGATATATTGACATCGCTTACATTGACATGTCGCTTATAATGACCCATTTTTGCAAAAAAATATGTCCAATTATAATGACCGACATGATTTTACATGATGTGGCCAAGTCTACGAAAGCAATTGCTATGTCTTTTGTGCACAATAGCACCAGGGACTGTTTTTACAATAAAATTATGTAAAGAAATCAATCAAAAATTACTGATTACTTATATTAAAAAAAAACACATTTGTATGTTTATGGGTAGGGTAGATTAATTATTAATGGCCCACCACGGATATCTCGTAAACAAGCAAAATTAGATTTTTTTTAACAAAAATATTTGATAGTAGAGGGCAAAAAATGTATAAACTCATAACCAGCCGTCACCTTTATTCTTATGACTTTGCTATCAGAAGATAAGCGGCACATAACTGCGATAAAAAGGACCAGCTGAACCTTTACTTTAGGTGTAAGCAATAAAATAGTAAAGTTTTTAAAAAAAGCAATTTTAAAAGAGATTAATTGAATAAATTGTTATTCCGGCTCTTCTGATGAATATTTCTGACCAATAGCAGGTCAATGTAATATACTGTGTTGTCCTTGTAACAAATGTACCCACAAAATTAATTAATTAATAGAAGAAATTGCATCTGTTTGCCTCCTGGTTGTTTCACTTTACCCCGTATGTGAAGTAAAATGGGTCAGATACCAAATATTTAAAAAATAGTAAAAAATATAATATTTATATAATTAAGAATTATGTACGTATGTATGTAACTTTTTCTGAACATAGTTCGATAGATGCTTTTTTGATGTATGTTATGTGTTGTTCATTGGGTTTAGACAGTATAATTATCGTAAGTCAAATTGGACCGTTGTGCTCCCGCCCTATCCTATGTCAATTTTATTTTATATTAAATTTAAATATGTGTCATTTTTATTTTTAATTAAAACGTTTGTATAGGCTTTTCTTTTAAATTACTGAAACATGTTACATATTTACATATTAAAAAGTTTTTCTTCAGTATGCTTAGTATGACGACCGGTTAGTATAACAAGATTTCGGCGTCCCTTCGATGTCATACTAAGCGGATTCTACTGTATATATATATATATATATATATATATATATATATATATATATATATATATATATATATATTCCGAACAGTAAATCCAATAATAAAAAACAATTTGTTTTTTGAAGATGTGAATTTGAAGATGAAAAAACAATTTGTTTTTTGAAGATGTTTAATACGACGTTTCGGAACTAGGTACGTTCCATCATCAGGTTTATTCTGTCAAATACAATGTTTTTTTTTAAATATTGATTAACATTAATTAATGATGGTCAATACAGATTAATTAGAAAAAAATTTTATAAAGGAATGGAAATTTTTTTCTAATTAATCTGTATTGACCATCATTAATTAATGTTAATCAATATTTTTAAAAAACATTGTATTTGACAGAATAAACCTGATGATGGAACGTACCTAGTTCCGAAACGTCGTTATTACACATCTTCAAAAAACAAATTGTTTTTTAAATTTGGATTTACTGGTCGGAAAAGAAACAATCAATATATTGAAAAAATCCAGGACTTATCTATTGAATATATATATATATATATATATATATATATATATATATATATATATATATAACACTTCAGATTTAACTGCTTTTTCTATATACAAATCTGAAGTTTTGACCTAATCTGTATTTACATAATTTTTAGAAAATCTTTGTCATTTGAATTTATTATTAAGAATGTTGCTCAATTTAAAATATTTTTGTTTTGAGACAGAAAGGTTTTTTTTGGTTTTAAAATATTAAAAACTAGCTAAATGTTGAATACTTGATTATTAATCTTATGAATCTGTAAAAATTCAATTAAATAACAATTACTCAGCATTCTCTATTAATTCAATATACTATTAATTTTATTAATAACTCTTACTTACTCTAGTTGTTCCGAGACGTAAGAAGCACCTGGGCAGAAGTGGACCACATGGAGCACCAGTGGCGCCTGTCCAGACAATGATTTCCCACTTCAAACGGTGTGTGTTTTATCGATGACAATTTTATTTACCGACTGCAAGACGTTTCTAGGTAGGCAGTCAAAGTGATAATTTTATTATGCTTTTGAATTATGATACACAATATTAATCTATTTACAAACAAACAAACAAACAAACAAACGGTTTATTTTGGACATTTAAAATTTGAAACAAGTGTTGTTGTAATGTTTTTTTTATATTAGCTTAAGAGTTTTGTTAATAAAGTTAAAACGTGTTAAGCTTTAATTATAGTTTTATGCTGAACATGTATGTACAATTTTACAAAAAGGCGTATTTATTGTATTTAAGTAAGTTTTTTTAAAGCATTTTGATCAGGGAACGGTTAGACATTTTTACAATTTTATTTTTGTGATTTTATGTACAATTTTACAACATATTTACTTTACAAAAGCATATTTATTATGTATTAATATTAAGTTTTAAAAGCATTTTAATTAAAAGGCTACATTTTTATGTACAATTTTGGATATAAGATACAACAAATCACCTTTTAGGCTATTTTATGAATTAAATTATTATTATTAAGAAGCACGTATAGAAATAGTTGTTTGTTTACAATGTTCTCGGTTTGTAATATTTATGAACATTCCAATTGTGTCTACTTGTGTTTCTATGAATGTAGCTATAAGGGAGCATTGTAATTCACAAAGATGCTTTTTGTTGCTAAAGAGGAAATATTTTAAAATACTCAATACGAGATACAAATTTTACAAAGTTTTCTATTTGAATTTAGCGCGTGAGCGCGCATAAGTTAGTTTGTAAAGTAATGTAAAATATTTTATAGCTTTTAATGTGGACACTTAACTTGTATTAGCCCCTTGATTATGAAATCATTATATATATATATATATATATATATATATATATATATATATATACGTGTATATATATATATATATATTTATATTTATAAACTATTTATTTAAATTATTTTTGGATTTTTTGCAAAAATTATACAGTAAAACCTCTTTATTCTTGCGTAGCTTCTTGAGAAATTCGTATTTGGGTCTTTGAAATTTATTTTGTGATATGTCACACGTTAAATACAGTTTGCCTATCGGCCAGTTGCTGTTTTTTAACAAAATTTATCCACAAATTCAGTTTTCAACTAATATAGATATTAAATTCGTGTTCGTCTAATCGAGATCTATTTTTTGATACGTCGCATGCAAAAAACGTGTTCTAGTTTTGCCTTGGGGCAAGTTGCTGTTTAACAAATTCAGTTTTAAACGAAAATAGATATTAAATTTGTGTTCAGCTCTTCTAGATTTATTTTGTGATATGTCATACGTTAAATACAGTTTGACTATCGGCGAGTTGCTGTTTTTTCAACATAATTTATCCACAAATTCAATTTTAAACGAAAATCGGTATTAAATTCGTATTCGGCTCATCGAGATCCATTTTTTGATACGTCACATGCAAAAACGTGTTCGTGTTTTGCCTAAGGGCAAGTTGCTGTTTTTTTTTACTCACATAATTTGATTGGAATAAATTTTACATAGAATTTTAACAGTTCTGAAGCAAAACAGATATTAAATTTGTGTTCGGCTATTCAAGATCTATTTTTTTATGTGTCTCATGTCTAAATATACAGTTTGAGATTTACCTATAGGCAAGTTGCTGTTTTTCTTCAAAAGTTATCTACAAATTCTTTTTGAAACGAATATTGATAATAAATTCGTATTCGTCTCTTCGAGATCGTGATCTATTTTTGCGAAACGTGATCTATTTTTGCCTTAGGGCAAATTGCTGTTTTTTTTTTCATATAATTTAATTTGAATAAATTTTACATGAGATTTCAACAGTTTTGGACGAAAACAGATATTAAATTCGTCTTCAGCTCTTTAAAATCTATTTTTTTATGTCACACGTCTAAATATACAGTTTGAGATTTGCCTATGGGCAAGTTGTTGTTTTTTTTTTCACTTAATTTAATTGGAATAAATTTTACATCAGATTTCAACAGTTTTGGACGAAAACAGATATTAAATTCGTCTTCAGCTCTTTAAAATCTATTCTCTTTTTGTCACAAGTCTAAATACAGTTCGAGATTTGCTTATGGGCAAGTTGCTGTTTTTAAAAAAAATCACTAATTTAGTTTGCAACGCAAATAGATATTAAATTCGTGTTCTGCTCTTCAAGTTCTATTTTTTTATATGTCACATAATGGATACAGTTCGAAATCCACCTATGGGCAATTTGCTGTTTTTCCATGAATTCGATTTATTATTTTGTTACTAATTAAATATTAATGAAATTTAAAAATTGATTTAAATGGTGCTGTACGAATCTGTTTAATCCTAGTAGCAATTTGCTAATTTTACAATTTTGTTATAAAAATCTAGCCGGCATATTTGGTTTTTAAACGATAAAATGAATTAAAATTGATATTAGATTCGTATTCAGCTCTTCGAGATCTATTCAATGATATGTCACATGATAAATGTAGTTCGACATTTGCCTATGGGCAAGTTGCTTCACTTAATTTTTCCGCGGGTTCCGTTATATTATTTTGCTTATTAATTTTACACAAGATAACAAAATAAATTATACCTGTTATTATTCTATTTGAAGGTATTTGTAAATGATATAGTTCTTCAAACTTACTTTTTATTATAAATATCTATCGTCGAATATTGGAGCTAAAAGAAATCAAGTCAAGATTTTATGAACGTTTCATGTTTTCCCAGGATTTTTTCCAGTTTTGCGCGCAACCTGGAACGACCGCTTATTCTAGGTTAAGCGCACATTGCCCGAAACGCGGACGAAATTATTTAACAAAATATAATAATTTTGGTAAAGTTATATTTATAATAAATGTTGAATTGTATAGTTATTGGAGTCCGTTTATTATATATGTTGTTGTTACTTAATAGATTTACGAATAAAGAAATATTTACCCGCAAATTTCGTAAATTGTCCGCATTTTTTGTTTTAAATTCGTGAATAATAAAGAGCTTTTACTTTGTAATGACTTTGTGCAAAACTAAATAGAAAGTTTATAAGAATTCAAAAATAGTTATATATATATATATATATATATATATATATAATGAAATAAAGGTACATGTTATTTAAAAATTAAATCATGTTTGCTTGCAAGTAAAATTTATAACTTCATAATATAAATTTGTTCAAAATTAGTTTGTAAGATTTTATATTTGGTTCGACACTTTAAAATATTTTTGGGCTAATAATAATTTATGAATTTGTCTTGAGAGATAATAGTACTTATGAAATAATTTGGGATATAATTTAACTACATTATTGTTTGCACAAAATCTAATGTTTTTTTAAATTATTTTTTTACTGTTATCTCTCCAGCAAGTGTGTGTGTGTATGTACAGTAGAAAGTACAGCAGTTCTTTCTGGTTTAGAAAGTAGTATGCTGCATTGTATATAAATTCATAACCAGGCTGTAGACGATCTTTATATATATAAACAAACAGTGTTTTAATATCAATAATGACAGATATATTTATAATATGTATAGTATGTACACTACAAATACAATTATGATGATTACTATTAACAAACATCCATAAGTTACACATTAATGCTATTATAGAAATGATTGGACATGAACGAAGAGTGTTGTCATGTAATGTGCATATATAATTAAAAATTATATTCTTGTTATCGAGTGATTTATTTTTTTAATTATTTAATATGTATTAATTATATATATATATATATATATATATATATATATATGATTTGTAGGTTTTTAAACTCAGTTATTAATTATTGATATTAATGATGATTTTGCATAAAGTACAAATTTAGAAATTACATGCAATTGTCTTGCGCATTTATTAAAATAATGTAAACTAGTTGTAAGTGGTACTTTGCCTTAAAGCAGGTTGTGTGAACTTCCTAATACTTAATCAATAAGAAATTATACTTATATATTTATAATTATATATATATATATATATATATATATATTTATATATATACACCAGGAAAGGATATATATATATATATATATATACATATATATATATAGAATTTTATGATATGAGTGGAACGAATATTAATTGTTTAATATGAACAAAACAGCACTCAGATTTTTTTATCACAACTTTATTTTATTATTACAAACGTTTCGAGACTAAGGTGTGCCTTATCATCAGTGTAATTTCAATAACAGTTATTTATTACTAAACATTCTTTTAATATTTTATTTAAAACTAAATTTGGACTTTTTAATATAAGTTATATTAATATAAGTAATTTTAATATAAGTTAAATTTAAAACTAAATTTGGACTTTTTAATATAAGTTATATTAATATAAGTAATTTTAATATAAGTTATATTAATATAACTTATATTAAAAAGTCCAAATTTAGTTTTAAATAAAATATTAAAAGAATGTTTAGTAATAAATAACTGTTATTGAAATTACACTGATGATAAGGCACACCTTAGTCTCGAAACGTTTGTAATAATAAAATAAAGTTGTGATAAAAAAATCTGAGTGCTGTTTTGTTCATATTAAACAATTAATATTCGTTCCACTCATATCATAAAATTCTATATATATATGTATATATATATATATATATATATATATATATATCCTTTCCTGGTGTATATATATTTATAAATATATATATATATTATTATATCCTTTCCTTGTATATATATATATACAAGTATGGAATTAATAATTTTATATATTTCAATTAAATATATATTTATTATTATTTTGATTCTGGGTGATTAAAATAATTATATCTGGAGGTTCATACAACGTGCCCTAAGGTAAAATGTAACTTATTTCTAGTTTGTATTTTAATTGTATAAAAAAATAAATTTTGAAGTATTGTATTTCTTTATAGCAAGTATAATTATTACTCTTCGATTGTGCTGCATATGTTCGAGTACACAAGCTGAGCTGTTCAAGGTATGTCTGAATGAAATATATTAAATGCCAAAATTAAATAAATTATAATATATATACATATATATATATATATATATATATATATATATATCTCCATGCATTCATGCTTCTAGGCGCAGTCCATATACTATATATATGGTCCGTGCATGATATATATATATTTATAATTTATAATATAACAACGGTCCCATATATAAAAGCCAGTATATAAATCCATGGATAGATATTCACGGATTTTCATAGACACTTCTCATATATATAATTATATGTGAGATATAATATCATTGATACTCATATATACACCTCTATAATTCTATGAGCGATATATAAATTCTTATAAGAATTTCTCATAGTCCACGTTAGTTCCGCTCGAAGCCACCGAGTTTAGAGTAGCGCCAGCGTCTATGAACATTGTGTATGTGTGCGTGTATTGAATACACGTGATTGGTGGATTCAAGAATACGTGTGTATTTTAGGGAGTCCATCGACAGTTATATATCAGTATATAGAGAGATAGTTGCGAGCGCAGACGACTCGTTGTCAATTTGAAGGTGACTGTACCAATTTTATTAGGGAGGCCATCCACTGCCCAATAAATATATGAATATTTAAATAGTTAGGAGGATTTTATTGTTGACAATCAATTTAGATTGATTAATTATTTAATTTAAAACAATTAATTTTATTTATTTCAAATAGTTGATACTATAATAAATAGAATTTTTATGAACGAACATGAAGAATATATATATATATATATGATGAAAGTTTTTTTAATTCGACGGTTGGGCTGAAAAATTTTTTACAAATATATATATATATATATATACGCCTCTTTAATTATAGGAGCAATATATAAATTCCTATAAGATTCTTTGAGCGATATATAAATTCCAATAAGATTCTCATAGTCCACGTTAGTTCCGCTCGAAGCCACCGAGTTTAGAGTAGCGCTAGCGTCTATGTCGTCGTAGGGAAATAGATGTACGCATTGTGTATGTGTGAGTGCATTGAATATGTATGTAGTGGTGAAATCATGAATACGTGTGTGTTTTAGGGACTCCATCGACAGTTATATATCAGTACATATAGAGATAGTTGCGAGCATGAACAACTCCTTAACAATTTTGTGGTGACTGTACCAATTTTATGAGGGAGTCCATACACTGCCTAATAAATATATGAGGGTGTAGTAAATATTTAAGAGGACTTTTTTGTTGTTTGATTAATTATTTTAATTAAAAAATGTGGCAAAACTGAAAAAAATATATACATAGACTCTATTTAAGTCTTAATAAAATACAAATTAAATTATATACCAAATTTTATTAAATATACAAAATATAAATAAAAGAAATTTATGCATTTTAATTTATATATTTATTTAAATCAACATAATATCAGTTTACAAAATATTAAATATTAAGCAATTATATATTTAATACATATTATAACAATAATAATTTTAGGTCCAATTTTTATAAGCTCAAACATACTCAATTAATTCATATATTGTATAAAAATCAAATCAATCAATTATATGCATAAACTATTTGTTCAATGATTGCTAATTGTATATGTAATTGCCACTCTAATTACTATAAAAGAGAACATTAGGGTTTGAACAACCCCAAATACGCTTGAAATTTTTAAATCATCATTTTGGGGTGTTCTGAGCAAAAAACGGACAAAATTCTCCCCCCTGGAACCCCCCGCGTGAAACCCGTACAGTCCTGAAGAATCGTATGCCATCATTTTGCAACCCCTCCGGCAACTTTTTCAATTTCCAGTATTTTTTCACCCTCGTATTGGCCAGAAATCCATTCTCAGTGTCCTCCCATATAGTCGACGGCCATTTTGCTTCTCGGTAGCTGAATCGGCTGAAGGACTTTACTAATATCATCAGTTCAGAAGTCCAGGGTGATCCAGTTCGAATCCAAGTCCTGATGGCGTGGTTTTAGTCCAGTTGTTCACATAAGACTGTTTGGCCTCCAGGAGACTAGAATGAAACTGTAAGAAAATAAACGATGAGTTGTTGGATAATTAATAAAATATCAAAGACAAAATAGAAGTCGTTATGAGAACTCAAACACATGTTTTGTGAAGCAACTGAGTGGACAAGGTCGTTTAGTATCATTTGTTCGATGATGCACTCTGTAGTTCGAATTTCCTAAACGATAAAGAAGAAAATAACGTTTATTTTTCATAAAGTTCAGTACCTCGAACTAGACAAAAAACTTTCCTATTAAAAATTTTTCGATTGAGAATTGAATAGCCGAGGTCGTTAAGTAGCAAGAGCAGTTATCCAGCCCAATGGTGCTGTAGTTCGAATCTTCAGATAATAGATAAAAACTAGTTGCATTAGAATGTATAGAACAGTGCAAGTTCCAGGCGTAACAACGATATTCAATTTTCAAAAATCTTTAAATCCTCGAAATAGACAAAAGGCATTCCCATTAAAAATAGTTATTGTCAAACGACTAAATAGCCAAGAGCGTTAAGTGGTCGTCGTGGTAGTTGGATGTTCTTCGGATCGATCCCAGAAGAAGTAAATGTATGTGGATGAAAAATAACTCGTGTAAAGTTTTTCAAAACGATCAAATGTTAGTCCAAAGAAATAAATTCAGATGGCGGATTGATTAAATTTAAATAACTAGAGTTGAGCGCCTGATGCAAAGATCTTCACAAAATACTTGAAGCTGTCAAATTTCAACAGTCCTTCCTGAATTAGACAAAAGCGTTTCCAAAAAAAAATTGGTGTTCTGTATTAATCGGATAGCCGAGAGCGTTTAGTTGTCGACATCACATTGACTGGCTAAAGGTCCCTCGGATCGATTCCCAAAGACTCGGCTGAAAAATTCGAATCCTAGTTTTTCGGAATCTTCAAATATTAGTTCAAAAATTCAATTGTAGAGGGCGCATTTCGACCTTGACACTTAGAATATTTCTGAAA
>NW_020537758.1:2901650-2925482 GCF_003426905.1 Ctenocephalides felis | reverse complement strand
AACTAGTAAAAAATTACTAACAAAATTCTAGAAAGATTTGCAAAGACAAATAACTTTGAAATAAAATTAGGAACATCATGGAAAATAATCTATAATTAATTACTAAATAATATTTTGAACTGCTCTCAATTTCAAATAACAAACAAAATATTTAAAAGTGACTAAAATTTGGAAGAAAGTTCTTAAAAACTAATGAGTATTTCATCTATCTGCATCTACTAAAACTAGAATTTTTATAAAACTAAAACTGGGATTTAGTTATTTAATATATATGTACAAAGTTAGTTAAATAAATAAATTCAAAATAAAATATATAGGTGATGACTTCTATTGTCGTTTTTTTGGATTTTGGCAAGATGTGATATCAGAGATAAATTATATATATATATATATATATATATATTTATTTATTACCTGGACTGAGCTTTGAATGTTAAAAAAAAAACAGATCATTTATTCCTGGCCGCCATTATCAAACGTCAAACGACTTTAACCACAATTTTTTGCACAAATATCACAAAAACTATTAACGTTATAAAATTTTTGGAACAAACGGTTTACCTTATTAAAGGCATTTTACAGCATATGAAGTCACAAAATAGCTAAATAATTATAAAAAACTATACTTTTGTATAAATTTGTATCACGAAAGTCGATTCGACGAATATTTAGTGGTTCATATATTTTTTGCACAAACACCACAGAAAATTATAGCGATTTAAATTTTTGAACAAATAGTTTGTTAGCGTATTTTCAAACTTTTAAAGCCAAGAAATATATAAATAAATATATAAAAACAGTACTTTTTGTATTTCAACGTAAAACGAATGACAGTTCAACAACCATGAACAACGCGCGCTTCGCAGTGTTACAACCAACCGCGAACTTTGACATTTCGTTATTAATTTAAAAATAATCTTATAAAAACAAATATTTATCACATATTAACTTATTTATGCAAATAGTAAAATAAAATTTAAAAACAATTCTTTTGCAACATTTGTGATTCGAAAATCAAAAAAATAACGTCCGTTAAACGTTGCAAACTTCAATTCAGTTTCAGCGACCGCAAACTTTGACAGTTGACGGTTCGTTATTAATTTATGAAAAATATTTTAAAAAGTGATATTTAATTAATAAATAACTTATATAAGGAAATATTTTAACTTAAAATAACTTAAAGAATCGTATGGTTGGCAAAATCCTATATGTTAAAAATACTTGTGCATAAATTATATTTACATTCAAAATTTAACCTTAACAAACTTTGACAGTTCGTTATTTATTTTTGAAAACATTTCAAAAATTGATCTTTACTTAATAAATAATTCGTTTATGTGAATATTTAAATGTAGAACCGCATAAACAACAACTTTTATAAACGATTTTGTGTGTTTAAACTCTCCGTGCACAAATTATATACATTGAAAAAAATTTCATAAAAAACTCAATCCAGGTAATATTAATTGGTTATTTATATAATATATATATATATATATATATATATATATGTATATATATATATATTCTTCTACAATTTAACGATCAAAATAAATATTTAACGTATTAACAAAAATGGTAACTTTCACAATGGCATTCGTTATTTTTTTGTATAAATTTAGTAATTTCAAATGATCATAAATAGTCGTATTTGATTATGTATTTTTTACGACATTACCTGAGTTACTATATAGTATATATTAGTTTAGTATTAGATTCAATAAAACAGTTCAGTAAAATCTAATATTTCTAAAAATCTAACCAGGAGGAAGCACAGATTCATAAAAAAATATTAAAAATTGGTAAAATTATTGAAGATACACTGATACATTTTTAATAATATAAACTTAAATTATTATTGTTTAATTTTTCATAATTAAAACAAATATATATGTACAATTAATAACTTCGATGGTTTTTTTTTACAAACGAAATTTTGTTTAAAAAGTGCTTTCTCCTGATTTTTATTTTAATCCCCAAATATTTCACTAAATTTTAATTCTACGTCTGGGTGGTTTTCAAATATTAGTAATGTTGAAGGTTTTTTCACAAAAAATCAGTCATATATTTGGACGAGGTATGAATTTAATATTTGGCATAGAAAAGTCCGAAATAGAATTTAATATCTGAGAAAATTATGTCTTCGGACCAACATTCTACTAAAAAACTACTAAAAAAATATCTACTTAACACTAAAACTATCAACGACAATAATAATAAATTATCGCGTCGATAATTGGTTGAAATAAATAATATTTTATTTTTTAACAATGTGAAGGTATACCTTGGGTTATAGAGTTTTCCAAAACAATATGAAACTCGTCTAAAGGCTCCAAAATTTGTCTCAAAAATGTTAGAAGGCCTCTTCGACGTAGGAAAGACTGCTCTTCGTACATTTCTGCTGTTAATTTGGTTGCAGCCATCGGTTGCAACATTCTGTGGAGTAAATGCTCCCTAAAACAAAAAAATAATTATTATTAACCTGGTAATAATTTTACTCTTGTATATTTTTTTACCTCAAGCTGAGACAAATAAAAAGCTGGAATTTCCCATCTTTGCCCAAAGAATGACAATGTGATGCGTTTTGTATCTCGTCCACCAAATGGCAGTAGCACCTCCAAACGGCCGCCACTTCTTGTTGGTTCTGAGGAGTCGCCGAACCACGAACTGCCGCCAAAGAATCTTCGACTAGGTTCGCTTCGAATTCTTCTTTAACACGAACTAAAAAATAGAAAAACACATTTTAACATTGTTCTAAATCTTATATATAAAAATGAATCGCAAAATGTGTTGGTAAGCACATAACTCAACAACGCCTGGACCAATTTGGTCAATTCTTTTTTTAAAATGTTCGTTGAAGTCCAAGGATGGTTCTTACGGCGAGAAAAAATCGAATAATTGCCGGGAAACCCCTAAAAACAGCGCCTTTCTTATTCTCATACAAACGTTATCAAACTAAAACGTAGAATAAATTTGAGCTTTATTGCTATTATAAAAAGTTCATATTAAATTACAAGCACTCGCTGTACACTTCTTCTAAACGATTATTAGGATTTTGATAAATCTTTCTGAAGTTTGTTAAGGACATTTTCTAAGGATGTATGAGATCATAAAATACTGGGATGTACGTGCAATATTGTAGAAATAAATAGCAAAAATTGCAAAAACGACATGTCATTGTTTGCATTAAAAACAAATGACAACTATCATCTGCCAAAAATTTCAATTTACTTATGAACCTAGGCATTATTAGAATATGTGTAATAAATTTATGATTATGAATAAGAAAAATGAAATGTCTACATTATAATTGCCAAAAAGCAGCTGAGATATGTCAGAAAATAAAATAATATAAAATACAGTATATGTATGGCAGATTGAATGATACACACATGAACAGGATATGACAAATTAATTCACTTAAAATATGAAATTAAGCATTAATCAGGGCCGGTCCTACCTTTAATGCGATGCATGCGAAAAATACGAGCGCACGCCTTAGGGGGATTCGGATATTAAATTTTCAGTATACTTTTTTTTCAATATATAATTTCTTTACATCTTTTACTAATCTTTCCACAATATTTTTAAAATTCGTAAAAATTTCACTTTATAACAACAAATAGAAAAGTAAAGATGGATACATACAATTGGGATTACGATTATGATTAGGAAAAGTTTAAGATGCAATTTTGGATATCTTAAATAACAAAAAATTAAATCAATTTAATCCAACTTTAAGTACCAGTATTAGGTTATGGTTATGGTTATGTTATACCGTTTAGTAAACTTCAATTTCCAATATTACAGTGTGGGAATTGAGACTCATCATTTTATTTAAAGCAGTTCTACATTTAACATCGCTCCTATTATAAATGTATATGCATTTTGGCGTTAAGAGTAATTTAAAAAAAACAATAATTATTATTTTTAGGTAAACGGTAAATATTAGTATATTATATTAAAAAATTGTAGACATGGGTACAGGACAACGTCTGTCGGGTCATCTAGTTTTATTATATACATTTGGTACTCACCAAAATAATCCCATAAATACAAGTTGCGTCCAAAAAGCCTGGACGAACGAAAACCGAACAGGAACGCCTGCTGCAAAGATTTGACCAGACCGTTTTCTCCACACAAGAGAGTTGTTAAAGTACTAACATCTCTGTGTCTACTGGGTTTGTAGTGCCATTTTACTAAAACATTAACGCAATCACCTAAAAGTAAAACGAAACTATAAAAAACCTGTCAATCCAAAAATCTCTTAAAATGTCTAGATGAAGTGTCATAATATATTTAGAGTAATATAAATATTTCCTCTATCTCCTTACTTATCATGGTTTGAATGTCGGACGGTTTCAAGACGGTGCTTCCTCCTGCTGCACAAGGTGACCTTGACCTCGGAGGCGTGCTGCAGGCGACCACTAGGTCCTTAGATGGCACCGTCGAAGGCACCAGGGTTCCTACCAGGAGTCGTTCGGTAGAACCGTCGTCTATGCCTCGTCCTAGCCAACGACCACAGGGAAATCTGGGGAAAAAATAATAATAGAAGTAATTAAAAGTTTGGTATAATTTCCAAAATTTAGTAAGATTAGAGCAAGATTCTAGCAATTTATAAATATGTTAAATATTTCAATATGAATTAGTTATAGTCAAGTATTGTAACTGGTAAAAAATCTCAAAAAAACTCTAGAAACATTTTTTTGTGAAGAATAATAACTTTGAAATAAATTTTAGGAACACCTTTGAAAATATATCTACAAATTAATTACTTACAAATATTTTCAACTACTCTCAATTTTACATAACAAAATATTTTGCACCATTCACGTAATATTTAAAAAAAAATCTCGGGCAAATAGTGACTAAATTTTGGAAGAAAGTTCTTAAAAACTAATAAATAATTAATCTATCTGCATCTACTAAAACTAGAATTTTTATAAAACTAAAACTGGGATTTAGTTATTCAATATATATATACACAAAGTTAGTTAAATAAATAAATTCAAATATAAATATATAAGTGATGACTTCTTGGTAAAAATGTTGTAGAATCTTGGTAAAAAATATTTTTTAAAAAGTCCTTTCTCCATTATATCTTCAACCAGTCTACGAACAACACACTATCCAATTGTGATTTTTTAAATTAGTATTTTGTGGAAATATTGTGTAATTACAAGTTTAATATTTATAATACATAGTGTAGTGCATTACCATATCCTGATACCATGGATTATTAAAATTTTAAAATTTAACAATAAGATTAATTAAGATTAATTAACTAATTAATTAAAATAACAATAAGATTAATTAAGACTAATTGTAAGTACTATTTACTATTTTATTTTTTATTTTCAATCCAATTCAATTGTTTTAGTTTTTAATTTTATTTTTAGTTTCCACTGCATGAAGGCTAGGATTACAGCCGAAACGTATGGATTTAAAATAGATTTTTGAAAGAAATTAATGTTTTTTATTGATGTTATGCCTGATTACTAGACTTTGTTAATACATATGTCAACATCAAATTCAGAATCTTGTATATATATTTATCGCCTGTTTGAGTAGTCAAATTGGAATCAAATTAGAGTTAAGGGGACATCCATTAATCACGTGATCGTTTTTTAGGGTTTTTTTTTTGGACATCCCCTTCCTCCTTGGTGATATGTTGTGATATGCAAAATTAACCCATCCCCCTCCCCCACCAAACATCATGTGTATTTTTAGTTACGTAAAATGTTTCGAACAAATTTTTCGAATTAACGAAAAAATCGCATTTTCTTTTGAAAATATGAGTAAAAAATATATACTGATATGATATCTTACTGATTCCTCATTTTTTGTCAAACCGCCCTCCCCCTAAAAGTCTCACGTGATTAATAGACGCCCCCTAATTAGAAATCTAATTAGAATAATAATTTAATCATATTTTAGTAAGATTTTAGTTATACTCAAGTGAAAATCAAGAATGAAATTTGAGTCTAGTTCGAATCAAGTCATAGATGTCAGAAAATTTTTAGAAATTTTATTTGTAATTATGTCAGCACCTAGTTAGAATCCGATCGGATTCCAATAGGAATTTGGTATGAACCCGATTTAAATTGGGTGAGTACAACTTAGAATTGTGTTAAAATCTCATTAGTATATGGTGAGATCTCACTAATGATTTAAAATTTAACTCTAAATGTCACAAATAGAATCTAGTAAGAATCGTATTAGGATCTGGTAAAATTAAAACTTAGAATCCAATTACATTTCTAACTAGATTCTGCCAATAATCCAGTTTCAATCTAATCACTTTCTTCTAACTCATGACATTTTAGTAAATATTAAGTTAGAACCAAGTCGAATTAAATTAGATATTTAATTAGAACCAAGTCAAATTCAAATTGCAATTGCAATATTCTTAGTAATGTTTTATTAAAATCTTAGTTATATTTAAGAATGTCGTTGAAATCTGATAAGAATTAGAAAATTACTAGAAATATTTTAGTTATAATTAAAGCAGAAGCTTGTTAGAATTGACTTATATTAGAATCAAGTTAAAACAAAGTCGGATTAGAGTAAGAATAAAAAAATCTATGTATTATATGTATTATGTGTGTTATAAATATGTATTATAAACCTTGAATGAAGTTGGAACTTCTAGTTACATAACTAGAGAAGTTAAGTAATCTGATTCGGAATCAAGTTAAAATCTAGATAAAATTTAAGAAGATATTTTTTTAGTAGTGCGTATAAAAATGTATGCATGTAGAATGTTTTATGAATATTGAATTGTTGGTCCAAAGACTTTCTCAGATATAAAATTCTATTTCGGACTTTTCTATGCCAAATATTAAACCTTGTCCAAGTGACTGACTGATTTTTTGTCAAAAAAACCTTCAAAGTTACTAATATTCAAAAACCACCCAGAAGTAGAATTAAAATTATTAGTGAAATATTTTCTATGCCAACTTACTTATAAGAATGTCCAGTAACTTCGTTTCGTACAAGAACATTCTCAACTTTCCAATTGGCCGATAAACCTGTGCTATCATGACCTATCCTCAAAGTCGTCAAAATTCCCAGATTTTTATGCTAAAAAAATAAATCGATATCATTCATATATAAAAAACATGTAAAAATGTGTATATGATTTGTTTTCTCTTACATTAAATACGAATTCTAGAGAGCCTTTAGGTATGGGTATGTGTTGGGTTTCAGAAATTGTCCCCGAGATCACAATGTAACAATTGGCAGTGGTGCTGCTCGCTGCACTTGATTTCCTCGAAGGGAAAATTATCACACGATAAGGTAAAGCTGGAACAAAAAAAAATAGATATGTCCTTTAATAAATTTAATCAAAGCTTAATTTCATATCCATCCTTTCCACTTACTCGTTGTGGGGTACGTATTGGTAAAACAAAAATAATCCACAGCGTTTAGAGTCAGCAAATGGTACAAAAACTGTTCCCGTTCGTCTTCGCATCTCAAAAAAGCACAACGCCTGTATAGAGTTTTTAGGAGCAATCCTTGGGATAATAGAGTCCTCAGATGTCTCGACAACAACTTTTTTTCTAAGGATAATCTGACCCATGCTCTTGCGTAACCTATGTGGGTCTTTATGTCTGTCATTGCTTGGATATTCCTAAAAATAAAATATTTATAATATTTTTAAATATATTTTCGTTTGTTATTATATTATGTACCTTATATCGAATATTAGAGATTCTGGTAAAGGTTTTAGTTGTTTTTCTGTTAAATTTTTGGTTTCGTCCCTAGGACTGTCTTTTGTACTCGTCGAGGCGTCTTCGATGGTCATCGTGGATAAATCTGAAATTTATTAATAAATAAATAATTGAGAGAACGGAGTATCGGATTTGAATGATCTAAAAAACATTCAATTTGTAATGATTGGAAGACGTGGTTATTAGATTTTGGCAAAGACAGGTCCCGCCATTTCGAAGATACAGAGCTAAATGTGCAAAAATTGGCAGTTTTTGAGTGAACTAAGCGTCCGATTTGAATGATCTAAAAAACTTTCTGCTTGTATTGACAAAACAATTGTTTTTGGGGATAAAAAATTATTACATCTTTTTTTATTTTCCATAAAATATTTTTGTAATTTTGGATTAAAAATACAAAAAATGACGCAGGCTAAGCACAGTCTAAGCGCCACTCTGGTACAAATGTTTACCCAATTTTGTGAAAACTATTGAAAAATGTGAAAATGCTGCCAAGCTAAGCACATTATAAGTGAAAATGTCGCACAGAATTATTTGCAAATGCGTTTAGACTGTGACCATACGGGAGCACTTTTTCAATTTTGCGTAAATTAATTAGGCAACTATTTTTTTGAAATTGAATTCAAAATGAATTGACGATTGTTTATGTTCTGGAGATAAATTGATTTATGATTTACATTTGATTTGCTCACAATCAGATATAACAAGATAGCAAAAATAATGAAAGTTACAGTATTTGTAATAATATATTTGAAAACGTTTAAAATTTCTCGATTATTTCATTACGGTACGGGAAGGTCCAGCAATTTGTCTTAAGGTACGATGCCATACACCACTAGTTAATGTTTTTCTGATGTATTTTTTAAATGCACATGGTGAGCTAATAAAATTTAAAATTATAATCTAATTATTATATCTGATACTTACAATCCAATCTCTTTTTCAAAACACACCAAGACAATCCTATTTAAGCAGCGTGAAATATTGTAATATTAAAATAACATACTAAATTTTTACAATAATTTGTTATAAAAAATTTTTAGTTTAAATTAAATCTGCAACTTACCAGGTGTTAAAAAATTCGGGTCAGTAGATTTGAGATCATCACCCTTTTGCAATTCTTGGTAACTTGTAAGGTGCACCCAGAGGGCAGATTTGCCCTTTTTGTCCTAAAATAAATATACACAAAATTAGTTAAAAATTGTGCTTTTTTATCTTAAGTACATCACTACTGGTTAATTATTTACCTGCAATCCGTGTGACCAAATCCTTTCCAGAAGGTCACAAAGGGATGAAACAAGGGTGCTTTCTTCGACGCCTCCGAGACCTCCATTGCTTAGACCCAAAGTTCCTGCTTCTGGTCCTAATTTCTCTAAGAGCATCCTTTTCGTCCTACTTTTACAATCCTAAAGGACAAGAACCAGAAATAGATAATAATAAAAATCAGAACCAGAAATCCATGAAGCCAACATAACATTTTTTCAACCATGAAAGTCTTGAAACGCGTTTTTCTCCAAACTGTTTTTTTCTATATGTTAATTTCGATTTCTCAACTTCCACTGAACCGATTTACTTACAATTTTTAATCAATAAAAAATCAATACAAAATAAAACTAAATGTACATAAATATGTAAAGCATTAAATATAATAAATATAAGAAAATATTATAAAAATGTTGAGTAATAAATATTATAATAAAATGCTAAATTTCAAGTATGGATCACAGACATGAACTCTAAGGAATGACTACTTAGTATGATGGTTAAGAGTGTCTTCTGCAAGATCTTAGAAAAATTACAAGAACTGAAAAAAGGAAGGATTTATCAGGTTTTCTATATTTTTTTTATTACCTTTAGTAGTTTTTCAACAAATGTCCAATTAGCCTGAGCAAGGATTGCAGGATTTAATTCACTAGGTGGAAGTGACAATTTACTACCACTATCCTCGTTTCCGTCCGGGGGTTCCCTTATTCCCTGATTTTTGTGACTTTGTTTGATCCTTCTGAGACTATTGGAATTCCTGTCAAAAAATAAAATTTTTGTATATATAATATAAATATTTTGTATATATAAATAAATTGATAAATAATAAATACATTTTGAATACAACAACTCGGTATAATAAATTTTTACATGAGCTCCCGTACTAATTGAGTTATGAATTGATCACTTACTTATTGTAAGTGCGTTTGTTTATGAAATATCTTGTAACTTTTAAACGGTTTGTTTTAAGTAAATAAAATATTTGGCAAATTTGTACAAAATTGAATTATCTATAATATTTACTAACACCATAAAGCCATACAACAACTTGGTATACCTTAAAATTGGGTTTGAAACAGATATATGTATCTGAGAACCCTGCTTACGTATTGACGTCTTCTATTGGAAGTGCATTTATTTATTATATCTCTTGTAACTTTTAAACGGTTTTTTTTATAAGAATGAAATATTTAGTTTTATATTTATTTACAATATTTACTAGCATCTTAACACCCTACAGCAACTCGGCATACTTAAAAATCGCAATCGAAAATGGAAAATAAATCTAATGCATTTAATTATATATCGCTTATAGATCTTGAACTATTTGATTAAAATTAATGATGTACGAGAAAAAATATTTAAAATTAAAAAAATGTGATAAAAAATACCTACTACAACTTAGTATACGATAACGAATATTAAAATTAATAGTTTTATAAATTTTGAACTATTCAAACAAAATAATTGAAATAAATTGACTATTGTATAACATTTTTTGTATATGTGTATGTAAACTAATAAATTTCGTTTAAAATATCCTCCAAAAAATTGTGGTTGTTATGAATTAAAAAATCAAATAAATTTGCATGATAAAAAATATAAAATTACAATATCAAACATGCATTGACATAATTTTACACCAATATTATGTATCTGATTTTTTGTGTTATAAAATAAAATAATTAAATTGTTAACCAATGATTTAAAAAGGATTTTAATATTCTACATTTTCATTACTTGTTAGTACTTTTAGAAAAAGAAATTAACAAAAATATGAAAGATGCAAAGATAGAGTGTTGTGAAAAGGTGATAATTAAAACCCTTTTTAATTCAATTCAGCACATAAATTTATTTATAACAAACTATTCGATTAATTAACAATCAAGCATAAAATATAAATATTTAAAATATATTAATACAAATTGCACATTGAGCATAACATATAATAATTATTATTTATTAATTATAATAATTTATTTGCAATATAAATATTATTATATGTAATCATGCCAAATTTTACACAATTTTAGTCATTTTTTTCAGCACCATCTAAAAGTCTTTTATAAAAAATCAATAATTAATAAAAATATATAAAACGTATAAAAATAAATATAAAAAATACTTTATTACTTAGTAACAAAATAAACTGGTCATTTATTATATTTTAGTAGAGAGAAGAGTATTTGCTAATTTTCTAAAACTCGAGTAAATTTCCTTAAGAGAAGATATTATGTTTTATATTATCATAACACTTTTTTTAATCTACAATTGCACTAATTATGAGAAGTATATAATTAAAGAATACTATTAATTTTTTTGTACTACCTAAATAAAATTTTTGTGACATCGTACACACCACCTAAGGATAATTCTATTTGGAATGATGCAAACCGAATACTTTATTTTTGCTAATTTCATCTCTAATTTCCTTGATAGTTATAATACTTATTGTATTTCCAATACTGTCAATAATGTGAAATTCAATTTCTTCTATTTAAATACTGCATAAATTCCTACTAACATCTAACAATAGATATATTAATAATTTTCATTCCTTCTATATTAAATATTTTAAATTATTATTAGCATCTGTTATATATTATATAATTTTGTTGGCAAGACAAGACAACAATACACGAGTACAAAAGCCAAAATGATACAATAAAGCCAATACAAAAGACATGACAATTAAATTAAATTTGTTTTTAATTAATATCAAATTATTAATTTAATTTTTCATGTACAACATATAGTAGACGATAACACAACATTTATTAATTCTAAAAATCAATACTGATATATGTGTGGACTGATAAAAGATAATTTCAACCAGAAGTTAAAAATGCAATAAAAAAGGGTGTTAAATATTAAAAAAATAACGTTTCCACAAAATCTATTATCCCCTTGGTTGAAACTATTCAATAAAAAAATCCACAACATATAAAAACTTATCCTCTTTACCTAGGCCTGTCCTGGTTGAGCACACTTTTGTCCAGCAAAGGAAAAGACCTAAAATAAGCTGGTCTATTTGGTAGCAATTCCCTCGGAGGTGGTGCCTCAAAATCAGCACTTGCCAACCTTCTATCGAGTGCCCTTTGGGACTCCCTTGAACAAGTACAAGGCTCGTAATTGGGACTCCTGGACAGACTGTCTCCACCGTAACGTTTCCTAGAGAAAGACATATGTTGTAGATATTTGGTAATAAAAAGACTTTGCTGTATGTGTGTAGACGTACTTTAAGAGGTTCAGTCTGTGTTCGAAGACTCCCAGACTAGGATGTGGGTGATCTGATGAAGGTTGGGCTTTGTGATCGATCAGAGAAGCAAACATTTGACTTTCCAAAAACCTCGATAAGAATTGTCTGTGTAGTAAAGGCTGGTCTGATAAGAATGATGCTTTGTCGAAACTGTGCAGGGATGAGTTTGGAGATCCTTGTTCCTACAAATAATTAAATAAATAATTGCAAGTATAACTAGTGGTGTATGGCATCCTGCCTTAAGGCAAATGCTGGAACATCCCGTACCGTAATAAAATATACGAGAAATTTCAAACGTTTTCAAATATATTATTACAAATACTGTAACCATTACAATATCTGAGCAAATCAAATGTAAATCATAAATCAATTTATCTTCAGAATATCAACAATCGTCATTTCATTTCGAATTCAATTAAAAAAAAAAAAAAAAAAAATAGTTGCCTAATTTACACAAAATTGAAAAAGTGCTGCCGTATAGTCACAGTCTAAACGCATTTGCAAATAATTCTGTGCGACATTTTCTGCTTCATTACATGAACAGTGTAAACGCACTTGGGTAAACATGTGTACCAAAGTGGCGCTTAGACTGTGCTTAGCCTGGGTCATTTTTTGAATTTTTAATCCAAAATTACAAAAATATTTTATGAAAGATAAAAAAAAGATGTAATAATTTTTTATCCTCAAAAGCAATTGTTTTGTCAATACAAGCAGAAAGTTTTTTAGATCATTCAAATCGGACGCTTAATCCACTCAAAAACGGTCATTTTTTGCACATTTAGCTCGGTATCTCCGAAATGGCGGGACCTGTCTTTGCTAAAAATTAATCACCTCTTCTCCCAAACATTACAAATTGAATGTTTTTTAGATCATTCAAATCCGATACTCCGTTCTCTCAAAAACTCGCTTTGTATTTTCTGCAATCTTTGCTCCGTATCTCCGTAACGGCTGGACCTGCCTTTGCCAAAAACTAATCAGCACATCTCCCTATCAATAGGGATCTAATATTTTTTGAACCATTGATCCGTGCGCCCGAAAACGTAGACGGAAAAATGCGGACATTCAAAATACACGCACACACACATACACACACACATCAATTTTTTCTGAGGTATGCCAAAACGTTCAGAAACCTTCAAAACGTCGAGAAATGTGAAAATTTTCATTTTCTCACCCTACGGGAAAATAAAAAGTGAGTCTATTATCCTTACCTCAGTATTTTGAGGATATATCACAAAGTGCTCGTAAGCTGCAAACATTTGTACAAATCTGTTCAGAAATATTTCCCGTATAGCATTATTCAATCTCATGTCCTCGCAATATTGTTCCATCGGTGGTAGAGGTCCTTTTGGTGATGACGGAGGAACTGCACAATCTACATCACCTGAAAAAATAAGTGAGTGATACCTGTTTTCCAAATGTAATTTCAGTTCTTTTACCTGTTCGTCTAACCCTCTGCAAAGCTTCAGACCTCGGTCCAAATTTACCATCATGTTTTGGAGGTTTCTGGTTCTCGACATCTGGTGAATTGGGTCTGTCCCAATCCAGAACATCGTGCAGAGAATGTTTACGCCTTAAATGCATACCTGAACCAACAAAACTTTTCAATATAAACCACAACCAACCAAAATCTAAATTTATTCTCACCTGACGGTAAAGTACAACTGGCAGTCATAACATCAACTTTAGCATTACCACCAGCAAACTGGTTCTGAACAACAGTTTGCTGATTAGTGACAACCTCATCCTGATGGCAAACAACCTGGTGTTTATCCAAGACAGCTTGGAGTTCCTGGATAAACGCGTTCTGTGTGGAAACACTGGAATTTCTTCAGGAAGTTGGAGTAAAGGTTTGTCTATATCTACGAAACACAAGGCAGCTTCTGAACCAATTTTCAGTATAGAATCAGCTTCTGCATGCAAACCTGGGGGAAAAGACATAGTAAAAATTGTGATAGTTAACTTCCCGAAGGAGAAGTTTATGTTTTCATCAATAAATCCGACTCGCTAATTTTATGTTTTCTCGACGTTTCAAGCCATTCTGAATCGAATGAGACCAAATTTGGAAAAAGTATGTGTGTGTGTGTGTGTGTGTGTGTGTGTGTGAACAGATTTGTTGCCGTAAATCGACGTTTTCTCGAAAGCGGCTGGGCCGATTTCAAAAATTTAAAAGCAATTCTATGTATCTCGACGAGGACTATTGTTTGTTAGTTTTGTGCGACGATCGACCAAGCCGTTTCTTTATAAATAGCAGAAAAGTGAAAAATCTTTCGTCCACGTTTTAGCCCGCAGTTCTGAATCGATCTTGAAAATTCAAAAACCGTTCGAAAGATATTGATTGGGAATCGTGCTGATTAGTTTTTGGTAAAGATCGGCCGGGCCGTTTTCTTGTAATAAAGTTTTGAAAAAAAATTTTTCGAAGATTTTTATGATTATTTTTTTGACGGTAGATACCATAGTCTTCTAGATCATACTAAAATATTACGGCTCTACGACAATTGGTTTAACTTTAAAAATTCGTCAAAGTTTGCAAAAATTGGTATCGTTTTTTTGGTCAAAATTAGACCTTTCATCGACGTTTTCTCAGAAACGCCTGAACCGATTTCAGAAATTTAAAAGCCATTTGATGTATCTCAATGAGGACTATCATTTGTCAGTTTTGTGAAACGATCTGCCCAGCCGTTTCTTTGTAATTTGAAAAAAAGTGTTAAACTTTTCGTCCACATTTAAGATATTACTTGGGAATGATACTGATTAGTTTTAGGTGAAAATCTACCGAGCCGTTTTCTTGTAATGAACCGTTGAATAAAAAATTTAAGCCGATTTTTATGGAACTTTTTCTAGCGATATATATCATGGTCTTATAGAACTTACTGAAATATTACGGCCTTACGACAAGTAGTTTAATTTAAAGAAATCATCAAAATTTGATAAAATGAGTAGTTGTTTTGACGTTTGTTAAAATTAAAATTAGACAATTTACTTGGTATAACGATAGAGTACTTGGTCCTATTGAACATACTAAACCATTAAAGTCCTACGAAAACTGGTTCAAATATAAAAATTGTTGATCTTTGAAAATTTACTTCTAAACAAAATTCCGAGTTAACGTGTTCGTTCGTTTTCAATTATGTGTGATAAATCCTCTCGGAATACTTTTAATCACTCATAAATTAATTTCTATTTTATTGATTAAGTCGATTATTTACACATATCGGGAAGTTCATGTAACTTGCCTCAAGGCAAAATACAAATACCAACTAGTATTTTGGTTGTTTTTCCTACTTACCCATTACAAATGGTACAGGTGCATCCAGAAAGTGATGTAACGATGCAGGTAAAACAGGTACGTAAACATGAGGCCAGGCGAATGGAAATAGTAAACCTGTGATGCATTCTGCGACTACCATCAGACGTTGACAATCTAAAACACACATAAATACCAAACCAAATCACCAACACATATCGATGCTTTTCTGACGCAACCTCGTAACTCGATTTTGACGATTTTGAGTTTTAATCGGAAAATCAATCACTAAATATAGACGCATAGATCTGTGAAGTTTTGTAAAAAAAAATCAACCGAACGTTTTTTATTGAGAAAAATACAATCACGAATCTCAATTCAGAAAAATGTGCCAAGCGCAACCTCGTATCTCAGAATACATGGTGGCGTATATAAACAAGTTTCGCTGTCAGCAATGTTGTTTAGTTCAATCCTTCTAATAACTAGCTGTAAGTGGAATTCTGTCTTAAGGCAATTAGAGCATCGTGCCTTAAGGCAAATTGCTGGAACTTCCCGTACCAAAAATTATTATTATTTTTTAAAACGATTAACATTTTTGAAAAAAAATTACTTTGAAAAAATAAGATTTTTGAGAAACTATAAATTGGACAAAAAATTAGTTTTTTTTGAAAAAAAAAAAAATTTTTTAAAAAAAATTTTTTTTAAAAAAAATTTTTTTTTTTGAAAAAAATTTTTTTTTTCTTTATTTTAACATATTGTGGAAGATCTGAACTTTTTTTTCAAAGCAATCGTACTGCTTTAACTACATAGGGACAAAATATAAAGCGCGTAAGCGCCGCGTCGCTGTCTAACGCATAAGCATTGGTACGGAACCGATAGGAATGTTAACAAAATGTATACTTATTGTTAAAATCTCTATAAAATGTCTGATAATTTGATGTGCATATGTCTAATGATCATTTTTGACCGCCAAATGGCTCATTTTTTTACATTTTCCTCTATATCTCCGAAACCGCTGGACCTACCTTCATGAAAGTTGTATCGATTCTTCATCTTGTCAATACAAATAAAACGTTTTTTGAATTATTAAAATCGGACGCTCCGTTCTCTTAAAAACTGAGTTACCGTTTTCGGAACTTTTTGCCCCGTATCTTCGGAACGGCTTGACCTGCCTTTGCCAAAAACTAATCAGCACGTCTCCTTATCAATACGGATCGAATGTTTTTTGAATTATTCAAATCGGTTGATCCGTGTTCCCGAAATCGTCGACGAAAATTTGTATCCGCACATACATACACACACATACATACATACATACACACACACACACACACACACACACATACATCCATTTTTTCTAAGGTATGCCAAAATGTTCAGAAACCTCTGAAACGTAAAGATATATAAAAATTTTCATTTTCGACTTTTTTGCGATTACTATAACTTGCCCTACGGGAAGTTAAAAATTATTATTCAATTAAGTTAATTGTTATTAAAACTTAATGAACGATAATTAATAAATATATTTATTATTTACTTACCGCAAGTTATAGTAATTTTCCGAAAATTGAAAATGAAACTTTTTGCATATTTAACGTTTCAGAGGTTTCTGAATATCTTGACATACCTTAATAAAATAGATGTATGTGTTTGTGTGCGTGTGTGTGTGTGGATATAATTTTCTGCCCACGTTTTCGGGAGCACAGATCAACCGATTTGAAACGTTCAAAAAACAATCGTTTCCTATTGAGAAAACAGAACATCCGATTTGAATTATTTAAAAACATTCAATTTGTATTGATGGCGTGGTGATTAGTTTACACGACAAAAGACAGGCCCAGTCGTTTCAAAGCTTCCGATTCGAATGATTCAAAAAATATTTTGCAGTATAAAGAATCGATTAGTTTAGGAAAGCAGAATTTTTTCTTGTCCATTTTTTTTAATTTACAATTATTTCTTTGTTTAAATATGAAAAATGATTCGAATAATTTTAATGCTAGCTAAAATTCTAAAATTCTCTTATATATTTCAAATAAATAAATTTAAATTTGCAAATTAGTTTATATAATTCTTAGAAATATGAGATATGTTCTTTTTTTACTTTTACTTACGTTTTATGTAAACATATATAAACGTCGTTGTCCAATTTATTCTTATATTTTGTCATTCAAATACGAATAACAAAAGTTACAGTATTTATAATAATCTATTTGAAATCATTTATTATTCCTCGATTCTATTTAATTACGGAATGGGAAGTTCCACCAATTTGCTTAAAGGCACGATGCCATGCACCACCAGTTATATTTTTATTATGTTGAGAACAAATATCACAGTAAGCAACAAAAATTAAACAATTATTATCAATTCTTACCGACAATAAATTCTCACATGAAATTAAATTTTGTATTTTTTAGAGTTAGATAATGTGTCATCCGCAAATAAAAAATCATTAAATAAAGAAATAAGAACGAAAAAGAATAAAAGTAACAATAAAAATGATAATCACAAAGTAGTAAATTATAAATCCATGAAAGAGCTAAATATCCTAGATATTGAAATTCCTAAACTATGGCCAGATACTAAATTGTCGTAATTATAAACTAACATATACCACAAGTTTAACAATGTTTGTTTTTTTATTAAGGATTATTTAAAAAGTTGATCGATTCTCAAAATAAAACAATTGAAAAAAGTTATTCATGTACTCTTATTTGAAAACAGCATGACGCAACCACGTATGTTACATTTTTTTTTCGTGCGACAAACACGTATCTCAAAGAATTGAAGAAAAAATAATGATTAATTGTTTGTAATATCATACTTGTCTCAAATAATTGTAACAAGATTGAATATTTTTAAAATCTATAAAAAAAATTGTTGACAGCAGTTTAAAAATTCGTTATAAAACGTTTTTTGTCTCTCCTGAAAAGTAGTAGTTTCTGAGATACGAGGTTGCGTCAGAAAAGCATCGATATGTCAATTATCCCTTACCACTGGATCTTAAGAGAACTTGGTTCTCGAGCAACAAACACGTGAACAGCTGAACAACATTTTCAACCCCCAGCAACTTAAACAAAGTCCTTAAAGGATAATGCAAAGGTGGTAACTCGTTTAAACCAGGTTTCTGCATAACAGCAGCCAAAGGTGCTCCTGATGGATTTGGAGGCGGTAGAAAAAGTCTTACGGATTTTCCAGGATGTGGTGGTGCTGCATCGTACAACAAATTATATATGTACGCCTCTGGAGATAGACCTGGACCAGGTTGACGTGGAAGACTTCTATAAAAAATATTAAAATTTATTTTTGCTAGAATGGAAGTGTTTGTCGATGTCTACAAGGGTTTGTCGATTTTCAAAAACCGGTTTTAAAAACCGATTTTTTTGGCGAAAATTATGGAATTCGAAAACCGGGTTTTAGTGAATAAAGTTTAGCGGTTATAGCGGTTTTCACTGTATAAATGGAAAATGACAAATATAGCCAAATATAAAAGATATATGAAAGCGTTTTGATTCTTGAAATCATATCGGTTCAATAACATATGATATCTTATCAATCTGCAATCGTTCCCAGAAAGGTTTTGTATATATTAATTTAGATTTTTATACCAGAGTATATTTTAATTTAAATCAGTGTGACTTCTTCTTGAAGAAGAAGTACTCAAACTTAAAAAAAGAGTTTTAAACCCTAGAAGCCACAAATAAAAGAACAAAAAGCTTGGAATTATTATATCAGGCTTTAAAAGCAATTATGCATAATTTAGCCGCAAGTATGAGCGTATTTTCTATTTCAGTAACAATTCGATAGACGTTCTCAGTTTTTTGACATCATATTTTATTAAACAAAAAAATACAATTAGAATCTTTAAAATTAAGTAATTAAAATTGCTCGGAACAAGCAGTACCTGAGTTTAACTTAATTGTTTTTAAAACTAAAATTGATATTAACAAGTATGTATCAACATGTATCTAATTTTTTTTTTTTAATTTAATGAATGTTTTTTATTTAAAAATGTATTATTTTTATTTATTCGAAAACTTTACTTTCACTATCATAAAAATATTTTCATTCTTAAATGTGAAAATGATGCATGAATAACGAATAATTATTTTCAAAGTTATTCAATCAAGATAAACTATTATTTCTTAGTTCTACTGATTAAACTTAAAATAATTTTGTTTACTATCCATAAAATTGAACAATAAATAAATTCAGTCAAATACTGCTCTAAATCACACTAAATTTGCGGATAAATTACAGAATATTCGAGCAAAAATTTATTTTATATATAAAATTCGAAAACCGGATAAAACCGTTTTTTTTAGCAAAATTAAAATTCGAAAACCGGTTTTCTGAAATGTCGGTTTTTGTATAAAACCTAGTGTCTACGTACTTGTACAAGTTGGTGAGGAATATTTCAGCTACATAAGAGTAGCATTCTTGGGTAAGTATCACAATGCTTTTGGAAACGAATAATTTATCTTTGGCAACATCATAGTAAGTCAAGGCAGAGCCGGAGTGTGGTGACATCAATTTCAAATGACGGGGCAGTGATCTTGAGTGGGGCCCTTTAGGGCGCACTATACCTTGGCCACTGGATAATTCGGTTAGATGCATCGCCTGAAAAAGAAAAAATGAACTAGGTGTAAGCGACATTTTATATAAAAGAAATAAATAAATTTTATTTACATTCCGCAAAACAATTTGGAAGTTATAAATTATTTAGTAAATTTAGTAACATCAAATGTATTAGTCACTTTTCTTTTGCGATTATAAGTACACCTAGTTGTTCTAGAGATTTCAATTATATGATAATGTTCTGAATTATTTAATTTTAAAGAAATTTGCCAAAAACATTATTTAGTTTCGACAAATGGTTTAATAATTATAAATGATTTAGTAATTAAATGTACTACTGCACGAGTAAGAAGTCGAACCGTTACTCTGACCAGAGTCAAAAAAATTCTTCATTTTTAAGTGCGTTTTACAAGTAATACAAGTCGTTCTAGAGTCTTGTATCATATGACAATTTTGTAAATTATTTAATTTTAAACAATTTTGCCAAAAACATTATTTAGTTTCGACAAATAGTTTAATAATTATAAATGATTTAGTAATTAAATGTACTTCTGCACGAGTAAGAAGTCGATGCGTCGCTATAAGAACAGAGTCAAAAAAATTCTTCATTTTCAAACGCGATTTACAAGTATACCGAGCCGTTCTAGAGTCTTTTATTATATGACAATATTGTGTATTATTCAATTTTAAACAATTTTGCCAAAAACATTATTTAGTTTAGACAAATAGTTTAATAATTATAAATTATTTAGTGATTATATGTACTTCTGCACGAGTAAGAAGTCGACCCGTTGCTAAGACCAGAGTCAAAAAAAACTTTATTTTCAAATACGATTTACAAGTATACCGAGTCGTTCTAGAGTCTTTTATCATATGACAATGTTGTGTATTATTTAATTTTAAACAATATTGCCAATAACATTATTTTGTTTCGACAAATAGTTTAATAATTATAAATTATTTACTGATGTCGACTTCTTGCTCGTGCAGAAGTACATTTATACTTCTGCACGAGCAAGAAGTCGACCCGTTACTCTAAACAGAGTCAAAAAAATACTTCATTTTTAAGTGCGATTAACAAGTAACACAAGTCGTTCTACAGTCTTATATTATATGACAATGTTGTGTATAATTTAATTTTAAACAATTTTGCCAAAAACATTACTTGGTTTAGACAAATAGTTTAATAATTATAAATGATTTAGTGATTAAATGTACTTCTGCACGAGTAAGAAGTCGATGCGTCGCTATAAGAACAGAGTCAAAAAAATTCTTCATTTTCAAATGCGATTTACAAGTACTACAAGTCGTTCTAGAGTCTATTATTATATGACAATATTATGTATTATTTAATTTTAAACAAATTTGCGAAAAACATTATTTAGTTTCGACAAATAGTTTATTAATTATAGATGATTTAGTGAATGTACTTCTGCACGAGTAAGAAATCGATGCATCGCTATAAGAACAGTCAAAAAAATTCTTCATTTTCAAATGCGATTTACAAGTACTACAAGTCGTTCTAGAGTCTTGTATCATATGACAATGTTGTGCATTATTTAATTTTAAACAATTTTGCCAAAAACATTATTTAGTTTCGACAAATACTTTAATAATTACAGATGATTTAGTGATTGAATGTACTTCTGCACGAGTAACTAACAAGTCGACCCGTTGCTATGACCAGATTAAAAAAAAACTTTATTTTCAAATGCGATTACAAGTATACCGAGTCGTTCTAGAGTCTTTTATCATATGATAGTATGTTGTGTATTATTTAATTTTAAACAATTTTGCCAAAAACAATATTTAGTTTTGACAAATAGTTTAATAATTATTCATAATTTACTGAATAAATGTACTTCTGCACGAGTAAAAAGTTGAACCGTCGCTGAGAACAGAGTCAAAAAAATTCTTCATTTTTAAGTGCGATTTACAAGTACTACAAGTCGGTCTAGAGTCTTTTATTATATGACAATGTTGTGTATTATTTAATTTTAAACAATTTTGCCAAAAACAATATTTAGTTTCGACAAATAGTTTAATAATTATAAATTATTTACTGATGTCGACTTCTTGCTCGTGCAGAAGTACATTTATACTTCTGCACGAGCAAGAAGTCGACCCGTTACTCTAAACAGAGTCAAAAAAATACTTCATTTTTAAGTGCGATTAACAAGTAACACAAGTCGTTCTACAGTCTTATATTATATGACAATGTTGTGTATAATTTAATTTAAACAATTTTGCCAAAACATTATTTAGTTTCGACAAATAGTTTAATAATTATAAATGATTTACTGATTAAATGTACTTCTGCACGGGTTGGAAGTCGATGCGTCGCTAAAAACAGAGTCCAAAAATTCTTCATTTTCAAATGCAATTTACAAGTACTACAAGTCGTTCTAGGGTCTTTTATATATGACAATGTTGTGTATTATTTAATTTTAAACAATTTTGCCAAAAACAATATTTAGTTTCGACAAATAGTTTATAATTATAAATGATTTAGTGATTAAATGCACTTCTGCACGAGTAAGAAGTCGTGACCCGTTACGATGACTGGTCTGGTCACCAGAGTCAAAACAATTTTCATTTTAAGTAGGATTTATATGTACTACAAGTCGTTCTAGAGTCTTTTATTATATGACAATGTTGTGAATCATTTAATTTAAACAATTTTGCCAAAAACATTATTTAGTTTCGACAAATAATTTAATAATTATAGATAATTTAGTGAATGTACTTCTGCACCAGTAAGCAGTCGACCTGTTGCTATGAATAAAGTCAAAAAAATCTTCATTTTCAAATGCGATTTACAAGTATACCGAGTAGTTCTAGAGTATTTTATCATATGACAATGCTGTGTATTATTTAATTTTAAATAATTTTGCCAAAAACATAATTTAGTTTGAACAAATAGTTTGATAGTTGTGGGTGATTTGGTGAATAAATATAGAGTTATCTATTACCTGTAGGGTGTGCATGGCATTACAAATGTTCCTATATCGTACTTCTTCGTAGAAAACCAAAGAAAATCCATAGCACCTCTTTCCATCTTCCTTGGTCATCAGGAACCCATGGAACCTTGGTTCCAAACAGTTTTTCTGGGTTTTGAACTGGAGACCCAAAGGGAGGGAAAGCTAAAAAAATACAAACATATTAAAAAAAATAGTAATTCATAATATCCATTTTAAATCTAATTTTATTTTAAATATTTTAAGAAACCTACAGTATTTATTCTATATGTTTCGAATAGTAATTTCTGGTCTTCGTCGTTTTTTTGTAGTAGATAGAATTTAGTTATGAAAATAAAATAGTTGTATTTTTTATAGCATATAAATTAAATTTATGGATTTATTGATTGTTCATTTTTTTGCAATTTTAATATGAATTAAATATTTGAAAAATTGGTAGAAATTCATATAATTTATAACATTTCTGCAAATATAGTTGTCACATTTTAATTCCACCCCAGATAAAAATAGCAAAATATCTATTACCATTTTTTCAATCGTTCATTCCAATTGGCGAAAATTTATCATCTACAATCGCAAAAAAATAATTTCCTATCCTCGGCCAACTAATTAAAATTGAAACCTGACAATTTACAAATTCCATATATTGTTTATAAATTTAAAAATTCTTCAAAGATAAACTATAGAGATAACTAATTCGCAGTAATGTCAGCAAAAAGAAAACGACAGCTGGCCGGCTGACTTGACAAAAAATTAAAATGCACAAATGGAATATAT
>NW_020537758.1:2877934-2900650 GCF_003426905.1 Ctenocephalides felis | reverse complement strand
CCACATTTGCCAGAAATCCATTCTCAGTGTCCTCCCATATAGTCGACGGCCATTTTGCATCTCGGTAGCCGAAACGGTTAAGGGACTTCACTAATTTCACCAGTTCAGAAGTCCAGACTGATCCAGTTCGAATCCAAGTCCTGATGGCGTGGTTTTAGTCCAGTTGTTCACATCAGACTGTTTGGGCTCCAGGAGACTGAATGAAACTGTAAGAAAATAAACGATGAGTTGTGGTTGGAAATTAATAAGATATCAAAGACAAAATAGAAGTCCTTATGAGAACTCAAACACACGTTTTGTGTAACAACTGAGTGGACAAGGTCGTTTAGTAGCATTTGTTAGATGATGCACTGTGTAGTTCGAATCTTCTAAACGATGAGAAAAGAGAATAACATTTATTTTTCATAAAGTTCAGTACCTCAAACTAGACAAAAGACTTTCCCATTAATTTTTTTCTGATTAGATAGAATAGCCGAGGTCGTTAAGTAGCAAGAGCGGTTATCCAGACAATGGTGCTGTAGTTCGAATCAGATCAATAATAATAAACTAGTTGCATTGGAATGTATAGAACAGTGCAAGTTCCAGGCGTAACAACGATATTCAATTTTCAAAAATCTTTAAATCCTCGAAATAGACAAAAGGCATTCCCATAAAAAACCTTTCGTCTCAACCGACTAAATAGCCAAGAGCGTTAAGTGGTCATCGTGGTGGTTGGATGTTCTTCAGATCGATTCCAGTAGAAGTAATTCTGTGTTAATGAAAAATAACTGGTCTAAAGTTTTTCAAAATGATCAAATGTTAGTTCAAAGAAATAAATTCAGATGGCGGATTGATTAAATTTAAATAACTAGAGTTGAGCGCCTGATACAGAGGCCTTTACAAAACACTTGGAGCTGTCAACCTTCAACAGTCCTTCCTGAATTAGACAAAAGCGTTTCCAAAAAAATTAGTCTTCTGTATTAATCGGATAGCCGAGAGCGTTTAGTCGTCGACGTCGCGTTGACTGGCTAAAGGTCCCTCGGATCGAATCCCAAAGACTCGGCTGAAAAATTCGGATCCTAGTTTTTCGGAATCGTCAAATATTAGTTCAAAATATTAAATTCAGGTGGCGCATTTCGACCTTGACACTTAGAATATTTCTGAAAAACTCAAAGTTCGCACTTGACTGTAAGAGAGATACATAAAGAGAGAAATGACGAAGGTAGAGGAAGAACTGGGGAAAGAGAAGGGTAGAGGCAGATGGTGAATAAGAGAGATATGTGGTATGAGACATATTCTTTATTAAAATTCAATATTAATACAATATGAGAATGAAAATAACTTTTATCATCAATAACTTAAATAGCCGAGTGGTTCAAGGGACCGCATACTCGGTGAAGTCACTCTGGAGGCAGGCACAAGGTGAGCAGGATCGAATCCAGCTGAAGGCGACGACGAGCAACTCTGATGCAGGAAAAATGGAGCAGTGCTGGTGAATGGCTGTTGGCGAGCGCAAAGGGTCCTGAAACGAACACACCAAGTGATGGCCAACCTGAGGTCCATGATGCGAGAGGTTACACGCAGAGAGAGACACATTGCGGAAGATGCATGCCGAACCCAGAAATCTACCCAAAAATCACAACATGCGAAAAAAACACCAAAAAAGGAAAAAAATGTGAAAAAAGCGAAAAAAAAAGAGAAAAAAGGGGGAGGAGGAGGAGGAAGGAGAAGGTGGAGAGCCTAAAAAAACCCCTTAAGTCCCAGATCAATTTTTCTCTTTTCTGTTCAGCGTTGAAACTTTTTTATGTTTTTTAGTGTTCCCTCACACCAATTCCCAAAGTCAACACTCGAATGAAGTAAAGTCCACGTTGAAATTTTCACAACAAGAAAAAATTACTGGGACTTCGTTAAAATTTTTAACTTTGCCCCAATAAAATTTTCTCGTTGTGAAATATTCAACGAGAGCCTCATTCATTCGAATGTTGGCTTTGGGATAATTCAGCATGCATAAATAACTCGTCTGTCTTAATTGAAAAGGTTTCAGAAAATTTGGACTTAGAAAAAAAAAATATCTAAAAGGACTTAGAAAAAAAAAATTATCTAAAAGGACTTAGAAAAAAAAAATTATTCGAAAGAATTATAATCAGAAAATTTGGACTTGGAAAAAAAAATTATTCGAGAGAATTATTTAATTAATCGATGAAATGAAATGTTATTAATCGAATCAAAATTATTTATACGACTTGATAAAACATGTGAAACCTTTACAATTAATCGAGACAACAACAAATTTAGTTGATTTGAACTCAACAAAACTTTAAAAATGAAAATTGAAAATTATGAACTTTTACTAGCAATGAAAAAACTTTAAAAATCACTCATTACTTTTAAATCGTTTCAAAATCAAATAAAAAAGTCTTTAAATTTAAATATTGAATGAAATGACGATAATGTTTTGTTTTATTCAAACCAACTCTTCAAAACTTTAATCAAACTACATCAACTCGAATAAGAAAATAATTACATTAATAGAACAAAAGTATAAATATTGAGAAAATGTCTCTTAAACATATAAAAAAAAGTATAAATATGTAGCCAAAGCAATTGTAAAATAATTAGTTCAATAATTTTTAAAGCAAACTTATTCGACTATTGTATTTATATAAAAATCTATCGAGTTGATGCAGTATTAATTAAAGAGTTATCATCAATAACAATGAATATGCATGCAGTTAATATCGCCACAGGGAAAACACATGACTCTTGATAATAGTAATTTAATCCTAAAATTCATGTAAAAATGTAAAAAATCTCTTTAAAAATATAATGATACCAGCTAACAACATCCACAAAGTGTTGTAAAAAAAATATAATTTTGTAATAAATAACTTTTTCTTTACAAAATAGTAAAAAATCTTTGCTAACGTGAGATATTATTGCTGTTGAGATGCTATCTGATAAACAGACTCTTCAGAACTAGAGTTCAATCTGAAATACCATTAATTTAGGAGTTCCTCAAGGGTGTATGCTAGGACCCCTTCTGTATATCCTATACACAAATGATATTCAGATGAAACATTCGCTGAAGATGATGCAGTCATCAGGATAGCAAATTAACAACAATATTATCAAAGAATGGACCATCTAATTAAATGTAAAAGAACTCAATAAATTCAATTCAATGAACCTACACAAAGTCATTCAAAATCAGCTCATAGTCTTATTTATAAGATAACATAATATTCAGATTGACTATTTATGGAACTATAATAAAAAAAAGAATTTAATTTCAATGCCTTTGATACATAAGACAAGTGTTATAACTATTATTTTATATTGATATAATATATTTATATATTGCACTTGCTTCAATAAATAAAAGAATTCAATCAATGTGTTTTCCCCATAACAAATTAAATTAATAAACAAAAACTTTTACACATATGTCTGCCAAATTAATTTTAAATCGCTAATTCATATAATGCTTAAATTAAATGAACAAATGATGAGTTGCATATTATTCATTACTAAAATTTTAAAAACAACAAATTAATATAGTAAAGTTTATCAAAAAATAATTGAAACTATATTATCAGCAGATATATGTGTATACAATAATAATAGTTTATGAGCGAGCAAATATATCACTAGAATACATACAGGCGCTGCTTTGATTTAAATATTATCTTACTCATTCATTATATATAAGAGTACATAATAAATATATCTTAATTGTCCTTTTCCTCATTGAAAATGTTTAAAATAATAAATAATTCTAGATGATGTGTATAATTTTCATTTAATTTATTAAATTTTCATTGTTATATTGATGTAATGTTATTACATGTTCAATTTTTATCTGAAAGATGTGATATATGTAGTTTTGTATAAATAGTTGTTTTAATGCATTTGATTTAATAAAATGGCATTGGATATATCAATAGTTAAATATTGAATTCATTTAAAATACTATAGGTGCATCTAATATATTACGATAAATGCCTGTATATATAATCAGAAATATATTCTTTGACTCACTTTATATAAAACATGCTTTGCACTCACATTGAGCTATATCCTCTACAGCAACTGCTCGAATACAAAACCAATACAAGAACCACCTCTGGAGCATCTGCCAGAAATCTCAAGTACTCGACACAAAATCACTACTTTAGAACCACTACATAACTTTGTCTTTTACATGTCTATTCGACATGTTGCAATTGTCCGAGTAAAGTCTTTGCACAATACACGACACACAACTTACTTAGAGACTTTTGTGAACTTAAAATTCGATAATAAACAGATATGTGGTGGAAGTACTCAAATATAACGTACAAAAGCACATTTTACAATGGCATATATATAAATAAAGGATACATTGACGCTGTAAATGAATGTTTAATTATAAAATTGATTCAAAATGATATAACTTATACATTTTACAATTGCATATATATAAATAAAGGATACATTGGCGCTGTAAATAAATTGTTTAATTATAAAATTGGTTCAAAATGAAGGCCCTGAAAGAGATACTTATAACTATTCAAGATACACCCAAGCACTTCCCCACATATCCATTTTTTTGGCTTTTAATTAACGTTTCACGATAAATTTATTATATCAAATTGATCTACTAAATTAATTACACATTTTGATGTATAAATTAATTAAAACTAATCAAGGATTTAATTAAAAAAAACTCTTAATTAACCCGACCACATGCTAATTCACAGAAATCTCTTTGACATTTGAAGTGACTGAAGTTAGCAGCATGACAGCTGACAGTGCTTGTACAATTTAAAGCGCGAAATTCAAACAGAAAATTTAAACTTTGTGAAATTTACTTATATTTATCAATATTTGTTTAAAGTGACAAATATATAACTATTTGGTAATATTATTAAAAAGTGGTTGAAATTAAATGTTCTGATTGAATTTCAGTCAATTTTACTCTTTATACATATTCTTGTCAATTATTTTAAAATTGATAGTACTTATAATTAATTATATATATATATATATATATATATATATATATATATATCAAAATATATAAATAACTTGAGAATTATATTTATTATCATTAATATATTATTTATATATTCATAACAAATCATTTTTACAACAATTTTAACTTTAACATTAAATAAATAAATAAATAAAATGAACCACTTAATTAAATAGTATACTAAAAATTAAAAACATTATTAAATAAATTTAACTCTATTAAATTTACAATAATTTCAATTTACTCAATTAGTATTGATTAATACAGTTAGAATGAAGAAATAAATACGATGCAATGCAATCTTAAATATTAGGATGATTTTAATTTAATGAATTTTATGAAATTTTACCCTATGAAAAATTTGTCAGTGCATTTCAACTTGTTGTTTCCGTCGTTTCCGATTCAGTTTGCGTCGTTTCCGTTTCAGTTTGCGCCGTTTCCGTTTCTGGTGCCTTTCTGGTTGTCGCCGGTGTTGTCATTGTTGCCACCTGGGTAAATAATAATTAATTAGTGTTATATATATGTATAAATATATATATGTATATATATATACAGTGCTGGATTTACACTAGGGGCAATCGGGGCTACTGCCCAGGGCGGCAAATTTTGGGGGGCGGCAAAATTTGGATAGTGAGAAAAAAATTCTATACAATATAATCAACTTTTTTTAACAACATTTTTTATTTCAAAAAATATAATTAACAAAACATAATACGATTGCAATGCGAAATTTGGGTTGAAATAAACGATAACTAAAATTTATTATTTTGCCTTGCCTCCCTCTCCGAACGTAAATTATCAAATTGGTTAATAAGTTATCAAATTTGGCAATTTGGCTAATATAAAGATCCGTAAACAAGCTGAAAGTTTAAGAAAAATATTTACTTCAGTTCTCGAGCCCTCTTATTTGTGCACTTCCAAGCTTATAGCGTCGAAAAAAAATTTTAACTATTGACTCATGGCATTGTGTCTTAAGACAAATTACTGAAACATCCCGTACTGAAAATACATTTTATAAAGAGTTTTAAATTTTATTGAAAAATGAAAAAAAAACTTCTAAAACACATTTTTTGTATTTTGAAATTTTTCGAAAATTATGAACTTTTTGCAAAGCAATCGCGCTGCGTAGCTGTTTTAGAGAAACATATCAAATTCAATTACCATTTTTCGTAATTGCCTGTACCAAAAGCTAATCAGCACGTTTTCCCATCAATACAAATCTAATATTTTTTAATTATTCAAGCCGATTTCGAGAACACGGATCAACCGATTTCTGATTCAATTCCTATTGATAAGGAGACGTGCTGATTAGTTATTGGTCAAGGCAGGTCCAACTGTTTTGAAGATACGGGCCAAAATGCCAAAAATGATAATTCAGTTTTTAAGAAAAAAGCGTCCAATAACATTAAAAAAAATACAGGATAAATAACTGGGGGGCAGGTTTAGCGGTTTCGATGATCCAATAAAAAAATTTGAAAAAGAAACATTTGGCAGACAAAAGTGATCATAAGACATATGCACATTAAATTATCAGATATTTTAAAGTTATTATAATAATAAGTATAAATTTTGTTTACATATAGGTACAATATAAGTTCTGTAACATTGTTTATTTGTTAGACTGCGACGCGGCGCTTACGCGCTTCCATATTTTATCCCTCGCAGCTGAAGCAGCGCGATTGCTTTAAAAAATAGTTCGAAAGTTTGTAAAATTTCAGGGTTGGGGCGGCATTTTTGTCAGTGCCCCGGGGCGCCAAATTTCTAAATCCGGCCCTGTATATATATATATATATATATATATAAATTATAAAATTTAACTAATAAAATTTAACCAGTAAAATAGTAGCACAATACTTGACGTGGATGCTATAGCATTCATCACACATAACGATTGAAATATGATAATCTGTAATTATTATACCTGTCAAGGTAATGACTAACGGATTCTATAAGTATTTTTGTATTATCTTATCATTTTTCATAGTCACTATAATTTGCTTGGGCATAAAGTAGTAGCACAATGCTTGACGTGGATGCTATAGCATACATCATGATAATTTGACTGTCTTTATTAACCGTATTTAATCAAATTTTGGATATCACAACTAATTTTATTAACCAATTTAATAAATCAATTTTCCACGAACGCGTTAATACATTTTCTAACAAATAAGAAATAACTTAAATTAGTAATTTAAATATTTTTAAAAAATATAACTTATATGCTGAATGCTTAATAAAATAAATAAATAAATATACAAGAATGAATAAATTATTCAATTAAGTGAAAAAGTATATAATAAAAAAACATTCAATAAATCTTTAGTTTGAAGAAATAAAATAAATATATAAATAAAATCAAAATGTAAATATGTCATATAATTCAAGGCACTAATTTAAAAAAAATAAACAAGTTTAAGTTTAGGATACCATTATAGATTGCCAATTCTTACTAAATTATTTATTTATTATATCTCTTGTAACTTTCAAATAATTAGTCTGATTTAAAGACAATATACAAAAATTACGTACCAAACTTAATTTTTTTTTTCACTCTATATAAAATAAAATCGCTAATTAAATCGAAAGTGTTAATACAGTATTTTACCACAAAATAAACAAGTTCAATTAGCAAAAACCAAATTTCCAAGTAAAACATTTAACATTTTACCTTTTATATTCCCTAGACCAGTTTTAAATATTTGTCAATGACTTTCAAATTTTTTATTTATATTTGTATATTTTGGGCTACTGGTATTATTTATTTTACACAAAACCCTTTTAACACGTAAATAATAAAAAGTAATTATATATGTAATATAAATTTGAATGTTATATATACATGCATATATATATATATATATTTATATATATATATATATAATGTATATATATATATATATATATATATATTTATATATACATATATAAATTACGTGCATTTGAAACTTCCAACTAAGCCTTAAAGATTTTGTAATTCCTAAATTTATAGTCAAAAAATTACATTGAGAGTCATAAATTTGAATATATATATATTGAAATCTGGCATAAACTAAAAGTCTAATTTTTTGATAAAAAATTATATATTTTATATTTTATATTTGTTATTTAAATTTTTTTATTTCATATTAATCTTTTATTTTTATTTATTAATTTTATTTTTATTATTATTTGCTTTTATTGTATATTAAATCATACTATGGATATCATTTTAATGTAAATTCTATCTTTTGTACTCTTATCTATTTAAATTTATATTATAATTTATTATTATTTCTAGATGTTAAATTATTTAACAGTTGTAATAAATATTGCATTTAAAAAATATATATTTGTCTTTTAATTTTTTTTAAATCATTGTCGTCGTGCTTATAAAAAAATATAAGAAATGAATATAAAATATATAAATTTCTTTTAATTTGATTTTTAGTTTATATCAGATTTCAATGTATTTTTTTGTTGAAATTTATGACTGCCAATGTAAGGTTTTAACTATAAATTAAGATATTATATATTATATGTGTCTATTACAATTTACCTTAGAATGTCCCTCGATGGTTTCTATTAAACTACCAGTCGGTGGAGCATATGTCCTGGTGTAGGTCTGGTTGAGATTTAGGAGGTTCGGCTGCGTCGTCAGAGGCGCCACTGTGGTCTCCTGCAGAGCCTCCGCCTTTGGAAGGGGCACCGAGGGACTCGTTATGGCCAAATCGTTCACTAGATAAAAAATTATATATTAATTAGGTGTTAAAAAAAAAACTAGCTGTAAGTGGAATTCTGTCTTAAGGCAATTAAGGCATCGTGCCTTAAGGCAAATTGCTGGAACTTCCCGTACCAAAAATTATAATTTTTTTAAAAACGATTAACATTTTTGAAAAAAAAATTACTTTGAAAAAATAAGATTTTTGGGAAACTATAAATTGGACAAAAATAACTTTTTTTTGAAAAAAAAAATTTTTTTAAAAAAAAAATTTTTTTAATTTTTTTTTTTTGAAAAAAAAAAAATTATTTATTTTGACATATTGTGGAAGATCTGAACTTTTTTTCAAAGCAATCGTACTGCTTTAACTGCATAGGCACAAAATATAAAGCGCGTAAGCGCCGCGTCGCTGTCTAACGCATAAGCATTGGTACGGAACCCATAGGAATGTTGACAAAATGTATACTTATTGTTAAAATCTCTATAAAATATCTGATAATTTGATGTGCATATGTCTAACGATCATTTTTGACCGCCAAATGGCTCATTTTTTAACTTTTTCCTCCATATCTCCGAAACCGCTAGACCTACCTTCATGAAAATTTCATCGATTTTTCATCTTGTCAATACAAGTGAAATGTTTTTTGAATTATTCAAATCGGGCGATCCGTTCTCTTAAAAACTGAGTTACCGTTTTCGGCACTTTTTGCCCCGTATCTTCGGAACGGCTAGACCTGCCTTCGCCAAAAACTAATCAGCACGTCTCCTTATCAATACGAATCGAATGTTTTTTGAATTATTCAAATCGGTTGATCCGTGTTCCTGAAATCGTCGACGAAAATTTGTATCCGCACATACATACACACACGTACATACATACACACACACATACACACACACATACACACACACATACACACACACACACACACACACACACACATACATCCATTTTTTCTAAGGTATGCCAAAATGTTCAGAAACCTTTGAAACGTAAAGATATATAAAAATTTTCATTTTCGATTTTTTTGCGATTACTATAACTTACCCTACGGGAAGTTAAAAAACAATTCTTTAATGTAGTTAATGTAAAAAAATTAATAACATACATATAACATTACAAAATCCATCTATTGTTTTAAATATTGTTATATATATTATATATGTTGTTATTTGAAATTTTATTATTATCATTAGTTAAATATGAACAGTTAAGGGGCACAACTAGTGTAACCGCCTAAAAAAAGGTGATATTTGGGAATTTATATTTAAAAAACTACTTTATCAATCATTTCAAAATTTTAGGAATATATTAATACATGTTTTAAGAATACATAGCAAAATTTTTGAAGAAAAAAATTAAATATTTTTTGAGTTATCGTCGATCTCCAACGGCGCGACAAAAAAAAGGTCCTTAACTGCTGCAGTGATTTCGGCCTTCTACGTGGATGAAATCAAAAAAAAATAATTCTCGTTAAACTATATAATATTGTCTGTAAAACGAACTACGATGAAAAAAATAAATCAAAAATTGACAAAATGGCGGCGTTTTAAAAAAAAGTCGAATTTTACCCAAAATTTTGGTCGTTTTTCGACTGCCAAAATTCGATTTTTGATCCGATCAAAAAATCGATAGTTCATTTTACGGAGAACTATATAAAGAACATTTAAAAAAAATTTGATAGTGATCGGATCATTCGTTTTTGAGTAATCACTGCAGCAAATTCGTAAAATGCTGTTTCGAGAAAAACACGTTTAAAGATAAAATGATCGTTGTACTATATACTATATTATACTTTTTAAATGGCTGTAACTCAAAAACTATTTGAGATATCAATTTGAAATTTTTATATATTATTTTTAAAGGTGTAATCTACCGAAATATGAAAAAAAACAAAAATCGATTTTTTCGAAATTTCACACTAGTTGTGCCCCTTAAGTTTACATGCAAGTCTTTGTTAATGTTACTTCTTTATTATTAGCTGCATTTATTTTTATCTATTTCATTGTCTCATAATTTAGTTATTTTATACTCCATTTCATTCAATTTTAATTTCAAATTTATTTGTATTCTACCGAAGATAACACAAAAAAATATGTCGAAACGTATGTAAATAAAAAAGATTTTATAAATTTCTACAATTTTATTGCCCTGGAGATATGTATAATATATCATGATATATATGTATATATATATATATATATATATATATATATACCATAATATTTCTATCGACACCCGTTCCTCATTTATCAAAAATCTTAACAAGTCCATTAACTTTTACGATTTCTCTTCGATTTTTTTCTGCTCCCGATTCCCGAAATTTCGTCCAAAAAACGCAGGGGACCTCCTGCGCAGTTCTCGATTTTTTCTCCGGCATCGATTTTAGGAAAATAAAAGCAAAGTCGAATTATATATAAAATATTTTTTTAGATATGTGAAAGACTATGTTTGTTGGGTTCGTTAACCGATGATGCGTTTCGAAAAAAGATTTGAATACGAAAACGAAATGTGTGTATTTTGGTTTTAATGAGGTACAATATTTTTTTCGTTAAGTCTTTTTCATGGGGAACATGTGGTGAGATGACATGTAATAGACATATATATATATATATATATATATATATATATATATACATTTTCACATTTATATAAAATGGTTTTCAATGGTGTATTTAAATTTATTTAATATTTAGACTAGTGGTGTATGGCATTGCGCCTTAAGGCAAATTGCTGGAACTTCCTGAACCGTAACGAAACGTTCGAGGAATATTAAATGTCTTCAAATAGATTATTACAAATACTGTAACTATGTCGACATTGTTATAAATAGTAGATCTACTATTTATAACAATTATATAAACTGAATTACAAAGTTATAATTATTTACTTAGAGTATATAAGTGATCTCCAGAACTTTAGCCAGAATCAAAATTTAAATCTGAATTATTTTCAATATACAAAAAAAAATTGAATTATCTAAAAAACTTTCTGCTTGCATTGACAAAAAAATTGCTTTTGAGGATAAAAATTATTACATCTTTTTTAATTTTCCATAAAATTTTTTGTAATTTTGGAATAAAAATTCAAAAAATTATTCTGGCTAAGCACAGTCTAAGCGTCACTCTGGTATAAATGTTTACCCAGTTGCGTTTAGACTTTTCCAATGAATTTTGTGAAAACTATTGGAAAATGTGAAAATGCAGTACAGTATAAGTGAAAATGCCACACAGAATTATTTGCAAATGCGTTTAGACTGTGACTATACAGGAGCACTTTTTCAATTTTGTGTAAATTAGACAACTATTTTTTTTTTGAAATTAAATTCGAAATGAATTGACGATTGTTAAATTGATTTATGATTACATTTGATTTGCTCAGATACGACAAGATAGCAAAAATAATGAAAGTTACAGTATTTGCTATAATATATTTGAAAACGTTTAAAATTTCTCGAATATTTCATTACTACTAGTTTTATAATTGTTTTATATAAATAATTCACTCTTCATACTCATCCACTCTGTATAGTCTCTATATCAAATTAAAATCATTTTCACAAAAATCATCAACCGTTTACACATGACTAGCGTGAGAACTTTGCTTTTATATATTCAAGAGATAAGACTGAAAAATCATGTTTTTATCCCTGAAATGAGCCCAGATTTGTTTTCCTAAGTTTTTTTCTGGTGTGAATAATCTGTCGGTAATGGGATTTCGGCTTAAAATTTGAGAAAAACGTGTTAAAAGGGTCTTTTGACAGGGTCTCAGGACGCCGCGGCGGTTGGATATTTGTTTAGATAATTAGAAAGATTTTTGAAGGATTAAAATTAGATGAAACGGGTAGTAAATTGTTAGTAAATTAGTTACTGGTTGCTACTACAATTTGAGATGAATGATAAGGTAAATAAATTATTAGAATTTGAAATAATTTTAGAAATTTTTTGATTCGCTATTAAAACTCCTTTAAAAATCTCAAAAAATTTTATGAGTAATATTTAAGTTTTTGCATAAGCTCGTAGGTACGTTATAAATTAAATACCCTTCATCGCTAATTAGTTCCAAAATTGATTTTTTACCAACTATAACCTTTAGTGTCAGAGTTAATTATATATATAAATATACAGAAAAAAATATAATTATATTGTTTAATTATAAATAATATAATTATCTGTGTCGACGCGAATGTATGGGAATTATGTCCACTCGAACAATTTCTCATCGTGTTGAAAAATTTCACCTCCGACAGAAATAATCAACTTTTAAATATATATATATTATAATATATATATATATATATATATATATATATGAATAAAAGTATTAAAGCTGTTGCTGATAACTTATTGGTTGCTTTTCAATGAATAAAAGCGCTAGTCAATTACAAAAGTTGCAAAAAGTATCAAAATACTGCAAATAATTAAATTTTGTAAAATATTTAACAGCAACTTACCAATAGGATAAAATTCAATATTTACTCAAAAACTTTCAAAATTCAGCTTGCAAAACTAATCCTTGCATTGCAATTTGCAATACAATGATAAAAAAATCTATTACTAAATTACAATTTTTAACTTTCAGTTGCTGTTTCAAAGTATACTGAGTAGTTATAGGGTCCAACAATATTAGAAAACCTGATAGATAATTTAATGTTCCAATAATTTGCAAAATATTTCAATAACTTTTCTCAAACTGTTCAAAAGTTACAAGAGATATAATAAATAAACGCGCAACAATAATTCATCAATTGACTATTTAAATCTACTTCTTTATTGTTCGTGCAAAAAATTTTAATAACAATATTTATTTACAGCAACTTGCCAATAGGATAAAATTTAATATTTACGTAAAAGGTTCCAAAATTATTATAAACTAATCGACTGCATTTATTTACAATTTATATAAAAAATCCATCAACAAATGCATATTATTTAATACATAAAAAATGTCTATTTTCGGTTGCTATTTTTAAGGTACACCGAGTTGCTGTAAGGTTTTGGGTTATTAGAAAACCTGATAGATAATTTAATTTTCCAAAAATTTGCCAAATATTTCATTAATTTTACTCAGACCATTTAAAAGTTACAAGAGATATAATAAATAAATGCACAAAAACAATTTGATAATTAGAGTATTTAATTCTACTTCTTCATTGTACGTGCAAAAAATTTATTAAAGGCAACTTGACAATAGGATGTAAATAATTATTTAGTTAAAAACTTTCAAAATTAAGTTAATTCTTTAGTTTTTAAGTTTAATTTTAAGTTTAATTTTTAATTGAATTCCAAATGTTATTAAACCAATCTACTGCATATATTGTACTTGTCATTTAATACCTTTATTGTTATCAATTTATTTATTTTCAGTTGCTATTTTTGAATTTTGAAAAACACCGAGTTGCTCTAGGGTTTTCGATGATTAGAAAACCTGATAGACAATTCAATTTTCAACAAATTTCCCAAATATTTCATTCAAATCCAACAAACAGTTCAAAATTAACAACAAAAAGTTTGCACTAACCTGAAGCTGGTAAACTGACTTTACTTGAATCTTCCTTCTTGTCCAAGTTTTTCTCAGTAGTATGTTTTGGCAAAACAAATCCTGATGGCTTCAATTTCGGCAAAATGTAACCCTTATTCGTCCAAGACACAGGGGTCACTACATATACTTTTTCCTTGGTCTCAGGCGACACTGATATATCAGTCTCCTTCCATGTAGATGTTTTGGTATCAACGTCTTTAGGATCAGTTCCAAAATCCAGTAAATTGTTGATGATTTGCTCAACTTCTGTTAAATTTTGGTTCAAATGTGCGTCTTCAATTGGTGCTGGTGGTTCTGTGGTTTCAGTTGACACGTCTTCGGAAAATGCAGTTTGCATCCAGCTTTCCAAACTTTCAAACAAACCTTCATCATCACTATTCTTGGTTGGTTTGGTAGTGTTCATTTTATGGTTCTTCAAGTTATCAAAATATTTACCATCTTCCTTCACAAACTTGTCTTTTTTCAAAACATTTTTACCCTTGGATTCTGGATCAGCATAAGTTGCAACAATCCTGGATTCCTCATGCTGATGGTAATCACCATCCTGTTTCTGGCCAGATCCTTCAGACTTGAAACTAGGATAATATATAAAAGTATTAATTATTTGTTGCTTTTCAATAATTAAAAGGTATCAAAATCAAATACAGAAATTAAATATAAAATAAGTATTTAAAGTATACTGATGTTAGAAAATATTATAGACAATTTAATTTTGCACAAATTTGCCAAATTTTCCATTAATTTTACTCGAACGTGTTAAAAGTTACAAGAGATATAAATAAATGCACCAGACTCGATAAATAAATATTGGAGTGTAATAATTAACTTCCCGTAGGGTAGTTATAGTAATGGGCCGAAAATCGAAAATGAAAATTTTTACATTTCTCGACGTTTTGAAAGTTTCTGAACATTTTGGCATACCTCAGAAAAAATGGATGTGTGTGTGTGCGTTTTGTATATCCGCATTCTTTCGTCCACGTTTTCGGGCGCACGGATCAACCGATTTGAATGGTTTAAAAAACATTCAATTTGTAATGATTGGGAGAAGAGGTGATTAGTTTTTGGCAAAGGCAGGTCCCGCCATTTCGAAGATACAGAGCTAAATGTGCAAAAAATGGCAGTCTGTGAGTGAACTAAGCGTCCGATTTGAATGATCTAAAAAACTTTCTGCAAAACAATTATATACAATATTGACAAAACAATTGCTTTTGAGGATAAAAATTCTAACATCTTTTTTTATTTTCCATAAAATATTTTTGTAATTTTGGATTAAAAATTCAAAAAATCACCCAGGCTAAGCACAGTCTAAGCGCCACTCTGGTACAAATGTTTACCCAAGTGCGTTTAGACTGTTTATGTAGGGTAGGGAGCACTTTTCCAATTTCGCGAAAACTATTGAAAAATGTGAAAATACCGCCAAGCTAAGCACAGTATAAGTGAAAATGTCGCACATAATTATTTGCGAATGCGTTTAGACTGTGATTATGCGGGAGCACTTTTTCAATTTTGTGTAAATTAGTAAAAATTATTTTTTTGAAATTGAATTCGAAATGAAATGACGATTGTTAATGATGATTTACATTTGATTTGCTCAGATATAACAAGATAGCAAAAATAATGAAAGTTACAGTATTTGTAATGATATATTTGAAAACGTTTAAAATTTCTCGAATATTTCATTACGGTACGAAAAGTTCCAGCAATTTGCCTTAAGGCACGATGCCATACACCACTTGTTTTCCTTATACACTGTTCATTTACAGCAACTTGCCAATAGAATAAAATTTATATAATATAAAAAGTTCTACAATGGTAGTTGTAGATTTGTTGTAAAATAAAAAAAAGTTAATCATTATGTGCAATATTTGTAAAAATAAGTAAGATCCTTTCTGCTACTTAGAGACAAATGCAAATTGCTCACTGCATTTATTGCTGCAGTTGCAATTTTAAAGTATACCGAGTTATGATGTTAGAAAATATTATAGATTACTCAATTTTGTACATATTCACCAAATATCTCAATCATCTTGGATGAAAACTTTAAAAGATACAAGAAATCTAAGAAGTAAATGCACATTTAGATTGCTGAACTCAGTGTTTAATCTTTAAATGCAATTTTGAAATATACCGAGTTGCTGTAGAGCAGAATAAAATTAGGCAACGTTATAAGCAATTGAATTTTGCACAAATATTTCATTAAATATTTCATAAAATTTGCCAAATATTTCATTAAATTTGCTCAAACAATTTAAAAGTTACAATAGATAAAACAAATAAATGCAACTCCAATAAATTAGACAAGTTCATGCCATTGATAATAGACACTTTAGTCTTTAGGCACAACTAGTGTAACCGCCTAAAAAAATGTGATTTTTGGGAATTTATATTAAAAAAAATACTTTATCAATCATTTCAAAATTTTAAGAATATATTTACACATGTTTTAAGAATACATAGTAAAATTTTTGAAGAAAGAAAATAAAAATTATAAAAAAAGGCCCTTCACCGCTGCAGTGATTCCGGCCTTCTACGTGGATGAAATTTAAAAATTCTCGTTAATCTAGATAATATTTGTTTGAAAAATGACTACGATAAAGAAAAAAAAACAAAAATTGAAAAAATGACGGCGTTTTTTAAAAAAAGGTCGAATTTTACCCAAAATTTTGGTCGTTTTTGGACTGCCTAAATTCGATTTTTGATCCGATCAAAAAATCGATAGTTCATTTTACGGAGAACTATATATAGAACATGTAAAAAAAATTCGATAATGATCGGATCATTTGTTTTTGAGTAATCGCTGCAGCATTTATATTCGGAAATGCAAATCTCCAAATTCGGAAAATGCTGTTTCGAGAAAAACGTGTTTGAAGATAAAATAATCGTTATAATATATACTATATATATATATATATATATATATATATATATATATATATTATATATATATATATATTAGGGTGGTCCTTAAAATAGTCATTTTCGAATTTCCTTGCTCCCAGGGGCTCAAATGGTTTCAAATAGATAAAAAACAATTCTCTGAAAATTTTAGCTCTTAACGTTTAGATAGAGCGCAATTCAATCAAACTTTGTATGGAAAGAGCATGGAAATATTTTTGAAAATTTAAAAAAAATGTTTTAGGTATAACTTAGCGACAAATGAATGAGTTTTATTCATTCATTTGTACGCTAAATTACATCTAAAAAACATTTTTAAAATTTTTGAAAAATTTTCCATGCTATTTCCATACAAAACTTTGCTCTATCTAAACGTTAATATTAAGAGCTAAAACTTTCAGAGAATTGTTTTTTATCTATTTGGAACCATTTGAGCCCCTGGGAGCAAGGAAATTCGAAAATGACCATTTTAAGGACCACCCTAATATATACGTATATATATATATATATATATATATATATATATATATATATACTCTTTGAATGGCTGTGACTCAAAAACTATTTAAGATATCGATTTTGATATGTTATTTTTAAAGGTATAACCTATCGAAATATGGAAAAATTGAAAATTCAATTTTTTGAAAATTTCACACTAGTTGTGCCTCTTAAGTAATTGCTTTCGAAAAAGATTTTAAAGTATACCGAGTTTTAAAGCTTACCTCTGACTAAATCCTTCAGGCTTGAAACTAGGATTGATGAATAACTTTGGTTTGCTGTTGGACGTGTAAGGAATCACAATCTGGACTTGTTTTGGTTTTTTCTCAACTTCTTCAGAAACCACTTTTGTGATCTGGTCAGTGTTGTAGATGTTGGTCCATTGTAGACCAGGAGGCACTGTTGATGATGGTGTTTTTGTTAAATCGATTGTTGCAGGTTGGAGTAGAGTGCGTCCACGATATACTGGATTTTGGAGACCATGGGTTGCTTTTGTTGAGTGTTGATGTTTAGGTATAAAATTGGTGAGTTGGTTTGACCAGAAGCAAAATTAGATTGACCAGAAGCAAAATTAGATTGACCAATTGCTGTTTGTTGGTTTAAGCCTGCTTGTTTTGGGTTGTGCTGTCCAAAATTATTTGCTTCCTCGTGTACAACGTTTTTAAGTTTAATGTGACTCACAGATTGCTGCACGTCTGGTGCTGCATTTGAATTTCCAATTTGTGTCTGACCAGTTTGACCAAAGTTTTGCACATTCTGGTTCAAATTACCACCATTATATCCTTGGTTATTTTCGTAGGCTTGATTGTTAGCAGTTTGCACAGATGGTTGCAATTTAACACTACCAGAAACGTTGGCTTTCAATACAGTTTGAGGTACGTCCAAATTATTTCCTAAACTCTCAAAATCTGGTAAAACATCATGATGATGTTCAATGCTTATGTTGTAAGTGGAAGCTGCTATATGACTGTCTTGATGATCTTCATGTTCAACTGGTTGAGGTGGTAAAAAGTGTTGGCTACAAGGTGTATGCTTGAATGTCACTTCGGTATATTGTCCATTACCACCATGGTAAGCTGTATTTTGGCTACTGTGTCCGTGGTATGCTGAATTTTGACTACTATGTGTCCATGGTATGATTTGACTATGATGTCTGTATGTCCATTATGTTGACTGCTATGTCCATTATGTTGACTGCTGTGTCCATTATAATGTGCACCATTCGATACGTATTCAGAGGCGTTATAAATTCAGCAACTGGTACACTTGGAATAACTTCAAATTCATCACTAATATCTTTTGTACTATGGTGGTGCTGGTAACTGCCTGATTGTGTGTTGTGTCCGACTTGGTAATGGTTGTAATCAGAATTAGCTTGACTATGTTGACCACTTTGGTGACTTGTTTGATGTTGGTCATTTTCCAAAGGCAGTATTACTGGTGGAGGTGCATATTCGTTGCTTGTAGCATGCACTTGACTATTACCTTGAGACACTGTACTATAATGCTGGCTTGATGAAGAAGGTGGTACTAAAAATTCTGGTGTAACCGACTCATGATGATTATTACTGCTGATACTTCCCAAGGTGCTGTATTGAAGACTGGATGAACCAGGAGGTACTAAAAATTCTGCATGACTAGATTGTTGATTGTGATGTGATTGGTGGCCTCCATGGGATTGGTGACCTCCTCCAATAGTTGAGTGATGCAAATTTGTAAAAGCAGGTGGTGCACCAGAGATCCTACGTGATGATGGTGTTTGTTGAACCCGTGACCTCCAAAACTGGTGGTCAGATGTGGTTTTCTGTGTCCATGTCCGAATGATAACGGACCGGGGAAGTTTACTGGAGAATGGCTTTGATGATGTGATGCACCTGCATGTTTGTTGAAAAATAGTGGTGGTGCTGAATATTCTGTATGACTATGTCCATGATGTGATGCACCTGACAAACCACTTCCACTATTGAATGTGCTGAATGAAGCACTTGAAGGTGGTGCAGAGTATTCTGCATGACTTTCATGGCTTTGCAAATGATGTAATGCTCCAGATAAACCACTTCCACTATTAAATGTGCTGAGTGAAGCACTTGAAGGTGGAGCAGAATATTCTGCACTTACATGACCATTTGCAGGTGGTGCTGAATAATCTGCATGTGATGCTCCAGATAAACTACTTCCACTATTAAAGGTGCTGTATGAAGCACTTGGGGGTAAAGATGGTGCAGAATATTCCTCATGACTTTGTAAGTGTACTGATGCACCTAAATGACCACTTCCATTACGCTTCACTTTGCTACTGGAGGTGGAGCTGAATATTCTATATGACCCTGGCTACCAAAACTACTGGAAGAACTGTCACCACTTAGTGTTGGCGGTGCTGAATATTCAGTATGACTCTGTTGACCACCAGCACTATTCAAAGTGCTGTATTGTAAACTTGCAGACGGTGGAGGTGCCGAAAATTCTACATTACTTTGACCAAAACTGCTTGATTGACTAGAGCTACCAAAACTGCTGCCATGTGTGATTACTGGTGGAGGTGGTGCTGAATATTCTTGAGATTGACTACCAAATATCAAGTTTCCTGATGCTGGTGGCGCTGAATATTCTGTATGACTTTGGTGGTCGTTACTAGAATAACTGCTGCCTGATTCTAATGAGTGACCTTGGTGTGCACTTCCAAAACTATGTCCATGTGAGCTAGATGATGAATACCCTGAATGGCTCTGGTGACTTTGTTGTTGTTGTTTAAGTTTTTTAGCTTCGTATTCAGCATAGCCTGCTATTTGGTGTTTTGATATTGGCACCCAAGGTACTTCATTGCACGGATTGCAATCACGTTTACCGGAAGATGAGGATTGAGTGAAGTGGGCTTGGGTGTACTTGTTATCATCTGATAAACTGTGAGAAGCTGACTCTAAACCATGGCTGGAGCTGGAGTCAAAGGATGAACCTCCTGGTGGTCCATACGATGATGATAGCCCATTTGATGACGGTGGACCGTAAGAGGATGATGGCCCACTTGAAGACGGTGGTCCATAGGATGATGATAGACCACTTGACGACGTGGTCCATAGATGATGATGGTGGTCCATAAGATGATGACGGTCCATTTGAAATGGTGGACCGTACGATGATGATGGCCCATTTGAAGGCGGTGGACCATATGATGATGAGGACCACTTGACGATGGTGGACCGTAGACGACGGTGGTCCATAGGATGATGATGGACCACTTGGATGGTGGTCCGTAAGATGAGGGTGGTCCATACGATGATGATGAGCCACTTGACGGTGGTCCATACGAGTCTGCAGATGTACTATACGTCTGCAAAGATTCCAAGCCAGCACTATCACTTAACCCCGGTGGTCCCCCAGTCTCTATACTATAAGTCGCCGACAACTCCTGAGAAGCCTCAGCCTGATGTGCAGGTATAGTCTGTTGATGATACTGACTAGAAGGACCCGAATTCACAACCCGCTGTTGCCCATCCACCGGCACCTGATTATTATAATCGTCTCCTCCTGAGAAGAACCAGTCGGAAATCGACTGCATAAAACTGGGTTCCTCGGATTTTGATTGTACGCCGTTGTAGTGATCGCCATGGTGACGTAAAAGATTGTTGTGGTGACCGTGACTTCTGTGCTGTCTGTGAGATTTGTGGTGACTCGGTAGAGGGATGAATCTAGGACGGGCTGGCGGTGGATCAAATTTCAGTTGGCATGTCGCTTGTTGGGCGAAGACTAGAATGGCGCATGTTACTAGAAACGATATCTGAAAGGAAAAAGGATATAAGATTAATGGTAATAGATTGATTGTGCATTATGTACAATTGTAGTATATTATGTAAAAAAAATTTACCAAATTATTTATTAACTAAATGACCCGACAGACGTCCTGTACCCATGTCTACAATTTTTTAATATAATATACTAATATTTACCGTTTACCTAAAAATAATAATTATTGTTTTTTAAATTACTTTTTACGCCAAAATGGTTATACACATTTATAATAGGAGCGATGTTAAATGTAGAACTGCTTTAAATAAAATGATGAGTCTCGATTCCCACACTGTAATATTGGAAATTGAAGTTTACTAAACGGTATTACATAACCATAACCATAACCTAATACTGGTACTTCATGTTGGATTAAATTAATTTAATTTTTTATTATTTAAGATATCCAAAATTGCATCTTAAACTTCTCCTAATAGATATCGTGAATTGTATGTATCCATTTTTACTTTTTCATTTGTTGTTATAAAGTGAAACTTTTACGAATTTTAAAAATATTGTGAAAAGATTAGTAAAAGATGCAAAGAAATTATATATTGAAAAAAAAACTAAATTGAAAATTTCATCTCCAAATCTTGTGTTAGCGCCCCCTAAGGCGTGCGCTCGTATTTTTCGCATGCATCGCATTAAAGGTAGGACCGGCCCTGACTAATACTTAATTTCATATTTTAAGTGAATTAATTTGTCATATCCTGTTCATATGTGTATCATTCAATCTGCCATAAATATACTCTAATTTGTATTATTTTAATTTCTAGCACATCTCAGCTGCTTTTTTGCAATAATAATGTAGGCATTTAATTTTTCTTTCTAATTATAAATTTATTATAAATATTTTAATATTGTCTAGGTTCATAAGTAAATTGAAATTTTTGGCAGATGATAGTTTTCATTCAATTTTTTCCATTTATTTCCACATACATCCCAGTACTTTATAATCACATACATCCTAGAAAATCTCCTTAACAAACTTCAAGAAGATTTATCAAAATCCGAATAATAGTTAACTAGAGTATACAGTGAGTGCTTGTAATTTAATATAAACTTTAATAGCAATAAAGCTCAAATTAATACTACGTTTTGGTTAGAAAACGTTTGTATGAAAAAAAGAAAATGGCTGTTTTTAGGGGTTTTCCGGTAATTATTCGATTTTTTCTCGCCGAAAGAACCATCCCTGGACTTCAACGAACATTTTAAAAAAGAAATTGGCCAAATTGGTCCAGGCGTTGTTGATTTATGCGCTTACCAACACATTTTGCGATTAATTTTTATATATAAGAATAAATA
>NW_020537758.1:2862170-2876934 GCF_003426905.1 Ctenocephalides felis | reverse complement strand
AATACATGGTGTCCCAGAATTCAACGTCAAACCGAAATGGTAAAAAAAATCATTTCACGTTATTTGGAAATTATGAGCTTTGAAGAAATTGTAGAACATTTTTCGGTTATTGTAGTTAATTTTTATTACTTTTTCTCTAATATACTTTGCAATCGTAACCGTGAATAACATTTCTAGGACCACAATAAAAAATAATGACACAATTGCCCCAAGTTTTTAAGAACTAAGACCTTTTGCTGAACTATGAATTTAGATTTTTTTAAATCCTTGAACTTCAAGAGGCATTCCTGTAAAACTACACTAAAGTGCACTAAAGTGTATTGGCAAGTTTAATCAAAAGTTAGTGCATTTAATCAGGATTATGAAATAGTAAAATATTTGATAGTTTTATAATAAAAAAATTGAGTGAAAGAATAAAAACCTAAAAATAACACGACAACGTCTTACGCATTTCGTTCAAATGTTTGTGTCTCGCACATTGGAGCTTGCACTAGCAAAAATGCTGTCGTTTTCAGGTTTTTATTTTTTTACTCGATTTTTTTTATGTAAACCTATCAAGTATTATACTATTTTACAATCCTGATTAAATGCTTAAACTTTTGATGAAACTTGACAGCACACTTTAGTACATTTTTTTTACATGAGAGCTTCTCAAATTCGAGCGATTTAAAAAAAAATCATAGTTCAACAAAATATCATAATTCTTGAAAATTTGTCCTAGAAATATTATTGTCAGTTATGGTATATGAATAAATTTTGTAAAATTAACCACAATAACCAAAAAATTAAATTTTTGTCTCTAATTTTTTTCTGGACAATAACGGTCAATGCTATCATTTGCCGTTGAGTTCTGGGATACCCTGTATAAATTGAAATAAAAAATTAATTTCATGTCTCTAGTTTTTTCGGGACAGTTACGGTCAATACTATCACTTGTTGTTGAGTTCTTGGACTCAAAAATTAAATTTTTGTTTCTATTTACGGTCAACAATATCTCTTACCTTAAGGTTCTGGGACACCCTGTATAAATCAAAATAAAAAATTAAATTTAGTTTTCTATTTTTTTTCGGGACAGTTACAGTCAACACGATCACTTGCCGTTGAGATCTGGGACACCCTGTATAAATTGAAATAGAAAATTAAATTTTTGTTTCTAATTTTTTTCGGGACAGTTACGGTCACTACTATCACTTGCCGTTGAGTTCTGGGACACCCTGTACACATTAAAATGTGCATCTAATTCAAATTGCACAATGAGGAACCGACTATGACTGAGTCATAGGAGAAAGATATCACCATGGGCGTCTTCGGAGTCTTTTTGTTCCTTCTGGAGCGCCCACGATTTTTCTCATACTCACTTCATACAAAATGAATGTGGGAAAGAAAATAATGGACGAAAATTAGGTCGAGAAATATATATTAATTGATTGAATGGATTATAAGTAGAACCTAATTTAATGGTAATAAATAGAAGTGCATTTGTTTATTATATCTCTTGTAACTTTCAAACAGTTTGTCTAATGTAAAAAATTTAAATTTTTTCGTTCCTTCTCTTTCCTTTATATATACATATTAAATGTGTGTATCTTCTATATATAAATTCGTGCAAATATTAATCATTTCGCACCCTCTGCCCGTATAATATAAAATAAGTTTCGGGCCGAAAAATTTGCAACGATTTAGTTTGCCCGCATGTGTCGCCTCGCCTTTTGCAAAAATCGAAACATCTGCTTCTCCTTCGGAAAGTTTTTGCAACTTGTACGCACTTTTACCATTAACATTTGCAGTAAAGGTACCCATCCATTAGGAAAGTTTATTATCGAAGCAACCAGAAGATTTATTATGGAATGAGCAAGAGGCAGATACAAATAGAGATGAAACATGATGTCATGAGCATATTTCGAATTCGCAAGACATCGCCTATTATATGTTTCAACAAGCATTATAAAAAATAACAGTACAAAAGAATCATTAGCACTTGGCATGAAGATTTTTATGAAGCCTCGTAGATAAAATGATAAAATTAATAGTTCAGGCGACTAAATGATGTCCACAGTTCTGGCGGAGAGCGGAGCAACCAGATTTTACCTGAATATTTTGCCAATTTTATGAGACCATAGTCATAAAATGACTCGAAACGATACCTTTTTTCGAAATACAAAAATATATTTTCAAAATCACGTAGGTAAAAATATGTAGGTGAAATTTTATTTATTTGTGCATAATATTTAATATTTATTTATATTTGAAAATATTATAAATCCATGCGTTTCAGATAACTCCTTGCTTTTTTATCGGTTAATTATACAGTCAAGAATAATACTTTATCTAAGTAAACCATTTGAAATAGTTCAAGAATAAAAATAATAAAATAATAATAAACTAATCTAAAATTACTTGAAAAGTGCACTATTGCAAAATATATATTCAGATATTACAAGTAACCATACAAATAAGCATGAATAATATTTATTCTAAGAACTATAAATAATGAACTATTTATTTGTACGTTTCGACACAGTGTGTCACCATTCAGTAATTTTTTTAAAATATTTATGCAGTATAACACCAGGAAAAACAATTCCAAAAATTGAAACAAACAGTATTGAAAAATAAAACATATAATTTTTTTTACTTAATTTATTATATTTTATTTTTCAATAATGTTAGTTCCAATTTTTGTGATTATTTTTTCTGGTGTTATACTGTAGAAATATTTAAAAAAAAAATTACTGAATGATGACACACGGGCCATGTCGAAACGTATAAAAAAAATAGTTCATTATTTTTTTTTTATTTCAAGGATTGGCTGCAAATATTAAAATTCAGAAATATGTCTCAACGTCGAACAAAAAATCTAAATCTTACATATATATATATATATATATATATATTTATATAATATATTATATATATATATATATATATATATATATATTATAGTACCCTGAAAGTACATAAAACATTACATAGTATAAAGTAATATTTTAAATAAGAACAACTCAAATGCAAAATATAATTTATTAATAAAATATTTTGGCCAATTCAGTATTGTTGTATGCTCATGATTTTTATATAAAAATAAATGTTTAAATGAAAGAAAAACGATCTAAAATTTGCAACAAAAGTCGATTTATCTCATTTCACGTTCGAATATACATACGTTTTTCTCTAATGTTCAAGAAATATGAATGAAAATTTTGTTCGATCGCCCGAGCACACCGAAAATTTTTACAAACTGGACATTTATTGGTCATTTGGTCATAAATTGCTCGGTCGCCTGGTTTGCCTAGTGGATGGGTAGCATAATGCAAGAACTCATTAATAGACGGAGAGCCGATATCCAAAGTACATTTTCGTAAAAATAATAGGAGAAAGATGCTTATTGCAACAGGGGTAGGTAATATGAGACATTTTTAATAGGATTTTAAACGACGTTAAAATATTTCTTTGTTTCGACTACACATTTAAACCGTTCTGTAATATTATTGTAATAGCTACTGTTCCGCAGGACGACGAAGTAAACAGAAGTGTGCAGGTGCGTCATTTTTACCATATTTTGATCATAATAAAATTTCGGTTTGCTAATTTTAAATTTTATATATAAACAATAAAAAAATGTTACAATAAGCCCTGTCCCTACTAATTTATACATTTTGAACAAATTCTATGTATGCCACTTACCAAAACTCAGAAAAATACGATGTTTTTTTTTATTTTCCGATTTCTTGTATAGAAGACATGAAATATATTCAGCGTATTTGAATCCTGAATTAATTTCCAGTTAAAATAGTTTTGTAATGAATTAAAATATTGGTCAGATAATTTTAATATTAATTCTGCTTTTTCAATGGTTGTTGTGATTGATTGCTTTTTACTTTTTGAAGGACCAATTATAAAATACTTTAATTATAACTGTATATATTTATTTTATGTTAATTACAAGTTATAAGTGTATTTACAATAATTTTAATATGTTGCTTTTGATAACGTATTGATTGTCTTAATTTATTGTGTAATTTTCTATTGATGATTTTTTGTTTATATATCAATACAACCGCATGCTTTGATTGGCGCGAACAAATTCTATATTTACTATTTATCATGAATCTATTTTACGATTTTTTATTATTTGTTTCCAAATAAATTGTATATAATTTATTTTGGTTTCTCTCAGCAATTAGTTCTTCTAAAAAATCTAGTGGGTAAATAAAACAAGAAACCTAACAGAACCTTTTGTAGGACCAAAAAATTAAGTCGACTTTAACGGTTACTAATTTAAATGTAAATATTTCTATATTATATTTGAAGTAATTTAATTTAAGCCTTGTGGAAAAATTTTGAGAATTAGGAAAAAAAATTATTTAAAATTTATTTATTTTACAGGAGGTTTGTTTTACAGACTTTTATTAAATAATTAAATAATATAAAGATAAAAAGAGCATGTTAAAATAAATATTAAAATTTTATTTATCAAATTCAAAAAATTATAACAGATAATATCATATTAATATCAATATTTTACTTAAATAATAAACATCAATAGTATTATAAATAAATTTGAACTAAATTGACAATTTTTTATGTAGTTTTAAATGTTTTACAGATTCAAAAGAAAAACTATTATATATAGACATTGTTAATTCTTTTTTTAAAAAAAATCATAAATTATATTATATAAATTTTGTATATTATAAAACATAAATAAATATATTGTTATAGTTAAAATTAAAAATATATTAAAGTAAATTAATAAAATACATACAATCAAGTATAAAAATATGAGCACTCACAAGTTAATAAAATACTTAACTTAAATTTTAAAGAAATCATAAAATACATAAATTAATTATATATATTCTTTATTTTTTTGAACATTTCTTATTAAAATCGCCTTTTGTTTATGCCACAAGTTGTCCAGTAAATTTCAAAACAAGTTTCTCATATAACATACTGCCATCCATTGGTCAAGCAAGAACTACAATTTATTTATATCTGAACACAAAAAAAAAATTAAATTAAATTAATAACAATAATATTTTATAATTATCTACTATATTAAAAAAATAGAAAAAATCCTTATTAAAATTTTTATACTTTTGTATATGGAAGAATAGATATATAAATAAATAATTAAATAAGAGAGCATGTATGAATCAATAACTAAAAGAATAAAGTAAATAATTTTATAAATAAATATGAAAAATTTAAAATTAATTAATATATATGCTTAACTAAATAATGAAATATATAAATCACAGAAAATATGAATTAATCAATTATTCAAACAAATATTAAGAAACTGCTGCATTTAAAAATATTTTTTAATTTACTACATTTTAAAATATTTATATAAATAAACTTAAAATTTGAATAAACAAATAAATTATATATATATATATATATATATATATAAATATTATATAATGGAATAATATATAATAAACACAAAATATATAAAATGATTTATTACTTGACTAATTACACAATTACAAATAAGTATCTTTTATAATTAATTTTAAATAAAAATATTAATCAATGAATAAATTTCTGAAGAAGTAAATTAATTATAATTATAAATTTAAAAATGTTTACATAAACTAATAAATGAATAAATAGTGTAATTCAGAAATCAGTAAATGTAAATATATAAAATGAATAATTTAATTAATTTTCAACTAATTAAATAAATTATTATGAAAAAAAATTAAAAAAATTTTTTTAGATTGTTGAAATAAATGTTCATCAATAAATAAATAATTTTGTGGATAATTAATAAATAAAAAATGTATTAACATGAAAAAAAAACAGAACGATCTTCTTTAATAAAAAATTTTAGCACATTTTTCATACTTTTAATTTAATATTATATTTAATTTAAAATAATAAAATAATCATGAAAAACTGCCTTAAATTAAATTATAATTAATAATAGTAATAAATTAATTACTAAAAAACGAATTAATTTAAAATTAAATTAACATTTTTATATTCAAAGCAAGTAGTATTATTTTTTATATAATTTTATTTTAAGTAAATCATTATTAATTATTAAATTATTAATAATGTATTTTTGCAAATTTTATGTTTTGTCGTTTTTACATTAGAATTGAACATTTTCTAAATTTCTAAATTTTTCAATGTCCACAATAGAAATTTTTTCTCAAAAACATTTTGTCAACAATTTACATTCTTGTTGAAAACGAAGATGAAGAAAGTGAACTTTAGTATTTTAGTATTCCGAACAAATCCTCACAAACGAAATAAAAAGAACTCTCTCCGATGTCCAAAAATCAAACGAATAAAATTTAAATTTGTGGAAATATTTTTTATACTAAAACCTTATAAACAATGATTTTAGGTTTTAGGCCTCGGGCTTTGGGTTAAATGACGCTTTCGATTTCATTGTCTTAGATGAAATTATACACTTTCTCCTAAAAAATATGGATAGAGATGCGTTTACGGATATTGTAGGTGATATATTGATTTTATGGTAAAAAATTTCACCGGCCATGAAACTAAAAATAAAGCATTTCGTCAACAGATGAAATGAGCATCTAGGTTTAATTTTTTTTAAATTTTCAATTAAATACATGTTTGTAATGCAACTTTTTAATTTTAAACTTAATATTTTTTTAAAAATCAACAAAAGTCCTTGTCGAGTTACATCAAACGGTTTTAAATTTTAACAAATAATATTGTTATCGCGATTTAATCCACTGGAGACCATTTCCGTTAAGTTATAATAATTATTAATAAGTTATAAAATTATAATAATCACAAAACGACAAAAATTAACATCACATATTACATAAATAGTTGTTTTCGTACATATTTTAATTAAAAAATCTTATTTTTTTACAAATTCAACTTCAGGGGCGTGCAAGCTTTCAGCTACCCTCAAACGGCACCTTGTTTCAGGTTAAATGCACACGCTTGGGACTCATCGAACATAACAAAAAATTAAAATGTTAATAAATTACAATAAAATTAATAATTATTAATTTGTAGTTTAAATTGTATTTACACGTGTAAATTCTCCACAAAGTGATAAACAACTATGTAAAATCACAAATAAGTAAAAATATTATTATGGCCATTTAACCCTATGGACACCGTTTGCGTAAATTAAAATAGATTAAATTATGTAAAATATATAATAATTATAAAATCAACAAAAAATAACATCACATGTTACATGAACAGTTGTTTTCACAAACATTCTGATATTTTTTTTAAATTTTTTACGAATTCAATTCCCGGGGCGTTCTAGCTTTCAGCTACCCTCAAACGGCACCTTGTTTCAGGTTAAAACCACACGCTTGGGACTCATCGAACTTAACAAAAAATAGGCTCAAAATCGTTGAGAAAAGGTTAAATTTTGTTTCATACATATACTTTTTCCAGTTGTTGGTGTAAAGCGATTCGGGATATAAAAGTAGTAAGTCGGAATTTTTTGCAAAAACATAAACTTCTCCTTCGGAATTGCAATACAGATATATAAGCAATACGAATTTTGCTCCTACAAAATTTCATACAGCGTATTGCAAAGTCATTTTCTTTACTTTTCTGATGTCCTTACTACATATAGTACAGTATAGAAATTTTTCATAAAGTTTATGATTAAAAAGTGAAAAAAGTGCCCCTGGATTTTGATGCTCATAGTATAGGCAAACCTAAGGATCGCAATTTTGCTTTTTGCTTGCAAATTTTATATAGTAGAAATAAAGATACAAGTTTTTGGTATGAGAACAAATTATACATAATTTTATAGGCAAAATGTTGCAACTAAATCGTATAATCAGTTTTCAAGTTATGGTTAAAAAAGTTAAAAAGTGTGCCTGGATTTTGATGCTCATTGATGAGTTAAGCAAATATACATGGTGTCCCAGAATTCAACGTCAAGAGACGCGTTGGAGTATTGATTATAATTATCACGAAAAAAATTAGAAAAAAATATGACAAGTAATTTAGAAATTATAAGCTTTTAAGTACAACCCAAAAATATTTCATCAGACTCTGTGACCAATTTTATTGTGAATATTTTTTATTATTTTTATACATTTCAATTTTGGAACTCTAAATAACAATTAAAAAATAATTATACAATCCTCCCAAGTTTCAAGAATTTTTACTTTTTGCTAGCTGTAAATTTAAATTTTTTTAAATTTTGTCGATTTTAAAAGGTTTTACTTTAAAAAATAAGTACTAAAGTATGTTGGCAAGTTTCATCAAAATATTGCGAATTTAATCAGTGTTGTAAAATGGTAAAATACTTAATTTAGTTCATAATAAAAAATTGAGTCAAAAATAAAAACCTAAAAGTAAAACTATAACGCATAAAGCAGTTCATACGTTTCTGTCTCGACATAGCAAAAATCATGTCAATTTTTGGTTTTTATTTTTTACTCGATTTTTTTATTTTAAAATTATCAAGTATTTTACCATTTTACAATCCTTATTAAAAGCACCAGCTTTTGATAAAACTTGCCAACACACTTTAGTATAGTTTTTTTAAGGGAGGGCTTCTCAAAGTCGACCAATTTTAAATTTATAGTTCAATGATAAATCTTATTCTGTTACTACTTACCCCCAGAGAAATTTTGAGAATGAGAAATTTTACACCTAATGTTTATGAATTAATTCATCATCGTCGTCATCATGATGATGATGATGATTTTATTCAAATAATATCGAAGAGAAGAAGATTGTGGGTCATCGGCGTATATATGCGATATGACATGACCGCGCCGGCACCACTTGTTCGCGGTTCATCGCGCCGAAGACACATTCGACAAACGACTAAAAAAAATTAAAAAATAATAACAAATTTATAATAATATCATACTATAAATATATAACACACCTTTACCGCCGGATTGTAGAAGAAATCCTATGTAAAATTGCAAATTTTTCTAATAAATTTTAAGGAAATGCATCAGAGTGTCCATGGAAAAATAAGTCAGTGAAAGTGTCTTGATTTTTTCCACAAAAATTGGTGTTAGTGTTTTCAAAGACTATATGCACTAAAATTAGTTTTTTTTGGTTTGTGCCAAAAGTTTGATTAGTATGTGTTTGGAGATTTTAACAAAATGGGATATATAAAGGTAAAAACAACAAAAAATTATATGTACTGAATGAAAATGAAAATTTTATTAGTATCATAATATATATATATATATATTTGATGAGTTATTTAGAACGGGCAGTAACACCAGTAAAAAAACTAAAGTAGTTTGAAATTTGAATTCAAAACTACCTTAGTTTTTTTTACTGGTGTTACTGCCCGATTCTAAATAATTCATCAAAATATATATCAACACCAAAACTTCACAACTTCAATATATATATATATATATATATATAATATTCATATATATATATATTTAAATTGTAATTTATGAGTTTGGGTATTAGATATTATTGTTGGTTATTTGATTTTATACAAATTAGCTAAATATACTTGTTATTTTTAAAAACTTGTTTAAAAGTTATTAAAGGCGCCACAAATAAATATAAATTTGCTGAATAGATTTTTTTAAAGTCAATTATTGGTTCACATAATTTTTTTTATAATTGTCAGAATTTTATATATATATATATATGTAATATATTAATAGTAAATTTTACATAAATATTATTTGCCTAAAACACAAATATTTTATTTTCATTTTGACAAAAGTTGTTTTCGCAAAACTGAAAAATTGCATTTATTTGACCACGTGATTGATTAATTTTACACAGTTTTTATATAAATTTTTAAAATTGCCAGAATTTAGTTTATACAGTTATAGAGTAAATTTAATATAGATTTTATTCTTTTTAGTCCATAATGTTCTATCTCAATTCTGAAAAAATGTTATTTTAACAAATATGCAAAAAATTATTATTTAATTTTGTATATTTTCTCTATTTATTATTTAAAATTTTTAAAATTATTAGATTTCAGATTTATAGTAAATTTTATACAGATTTTATTAGCTTTAGACAGAAAAGTTCTATCTTTATTCTGCAATAATTTATTTTCAAAAATTTGAAAAAATGCACCATACTGCACCTTTGCTACATTGCTATTAAAAAGAGAATCTTTATTTATCATTTAAAATTTTTAAGTTATACAAATTTAGTTTATGTAGTTTTGCAGTAAATTTTATATATATTAGTAAAAAAAAAAAATTATACTTATATAGGATATATAGTAATATTCAATTTATACAGATTTGTAGTAAATTTTATGTAAATTATACTAGTTTTGAATAAAAATATTGTATCTCAAGTTTAAAAATAGTTATTTTCAGAAAACTGAAGAAATGCAACTTTTTTCAGTGTGCGCGAGCTACTTTTTATTGTAGTTTAAGCTTATATAGAATTTTTATAAGTTTTTTGCTAACTTATTAAATTTTAAGCTTTTTTTTAAATATACCTACGAATGACGTGTGTATCTATCTATATGTATCTTTAGCAAAAAAAAATTGATTGTAAGACCATAAAAAGCCAAATTGCGAACTTTCACCAACCGCCCATAAAATTGGCAAAGGCGCCGTCCAAACTCTATTTTTTCCCAACAAATCGATACATCGGAACAACAAAGCCGATTTTAAATTGTTTTTTCCAACCAATTTAGTATAATAATCACGCAATTCAACAAAACGACAATATGATCATGAATATTCAATATCCACTTTCGTTTCTGAACTCGAATCGGTTCCGTACTAAAGCCCGAGGCGAAAAGAGTTTATATTATAGATGAGAATATTTATTTATTTTTTGTCAATAAAATATATGTTTGTGATTTACATACGTATGCTAAATGTGACCCAAATGAATTAAACAAATGTAGAAACTTAAAAGAAACTCTTTCAAACACGACCGACCGTGTTTGGCTAATTGGAAGATGGATAGATGAATTAAGGTGATTAGGTGGAAAATCGAAGTTGTAAAAGAATTTATTTATGCCATTTTATAGTAAATTTGATCTAGATTTTATGCCTCTAAAACAAAAATGCTTTATCTTGTGCTTAAAATTAGTTATAAGTAAAAAATTGATTTGAGAAAATGCATCTTTTTGGCGCGCGCAACTTTAAACGTTTCAAACGCAACATGGAAAACTTATGTTTGAACTATAGTCGAATATTTGTAGATTTTTTTTATAAATTTTGATTTTTACAGTTGTATAGACAATTGTGTCTAGTTTTTACTTGCCTAATATAAAAATACTCTATCTGTTTTGGACAAAAAGTTTATACTTAAAAAACAACAAAAGTGCCACGAGTTTTCTTAGACGAAACCTATTTTTCGTACTATATTTTTAACTTTTGTAAAAAATCTGTGTTTGTGCGCTTGCAGATTTTTTGTGAAGTATCTTGTAAAATTTTTGTTTACACAGTTGTATAGTAAATTTTATCTAGATTTTACGTTTCTAATATAAAAATGCTCTATCTCTTGTTGTTGATTTTTCATATACAAGTTTATACTTTTAGACAAATAAAATCTATATAAAATATACTACAAACGTGTGTTAACTAAATTTTCATAAATTATTTTTTGAAGGCTCTACCAAGCCTTGAAAAACAAATAAACAAATATGCACTTTTATTAAGTGATTATTTAAGTTCCAAAAATCTCGTTTCATATTAATTTCTAAAATCGTTTGATATAAAAACCAATCGTTTCAAATTCGAAAAAAATATATATGAGTGTATCATAAATAAAGAAAGCGGGGTCAATAAAACGCGCGCTCTCTGACATTGATTTAGCCGAAACCTGTATTTCAAGATAAAATAATGATTATTATAGTACAGTGGGCTTAATACATATTAAAAAGCTTCAAATGTAATAGAATTTTGAGTAAAAAATAGCCGCTAAGAAATATTAATATATACTTAATTTGGTATTTGAAGATCGCGCCATCGTTTTCTTAGACTGAAAAAAACTAATTATAAGGAACATGGAAATAATCGTTCACAAATACATGATTTATAGTTAAAACTTAACAATTAACACATAATTATGTAAATACACGAAATAAACCAAAAGTTTAAATCAAAACCGTACATTTTAAATACATAACCTACAACTGTCAAAAGTTTGACAGCTCCGCCATTTTTTTGCAAAAACTGCAAAATGTTAGAAAACATTGTTATAAATAAAAACTACATAATAATACTACACAATAACGCACAATACAACAAATATAAACCAATTTTATTAAATAATTTAATATTTTTTGGAAATTAATTTTCGATATATTATATATTTTTTAACCCCTTTGTTGGCAACACTGCATCATCTCGTTATCTCCGACCAATCAGCGTTCAGCAAGTTCATAGTGCGCGTAAATCTGTTGCTTTACATCAAACTCTAGTTTTTTGCACAAAATACATAAATAAAGTCTTTTAATAATAGTTTTAAAGTGTTTTAAGTTAATTATTAACAGTATAATTGCATTTGTAATGTATTTTGGGTCTAATTAACATTGGAAATAAGTGAAAAAGTGTCAAAAGATTCGTTGGCCGTTTGACAGGTCGTTGTAGGCGTCAAATTCAAGATGGCTAAATTAAGGTACTTGGATAAAAATCACTTTTATATGTATATATATTTATCTCGGCTTTATTTTTCAATCGATTAAACTTTCACCTTCATGCAAAAGGTAAAAGCAAGTCAGATCCACACGAAGTTCATTCTTTCTTTCTTTTTTTCTAAATAAATGATTTATGTTTTTATGAATAGCGGACACGGATAATGTCACTAGGTTAATAGTACCAGTTTCTACTGATGAATTATGCTAATATTGTTTTAGATTTTTGGATAGAGTTTTAGGATTTGTGCTATATGATTTGGCTTGGTTTTTGGGGAAAGCTCGGTGAAATTTTAATTATGAATTGATAATTTGGTTGTCAGTTATAATCGTAACTTTCGAGCTGTCAAATAATATATTTAGAATCATTTTGGAATGTTTGGGAAATTGGTGCAATATTAAAACATGCATAGTATTGATAAAATTATCTTTGCAAATGAGAGTCTTATGTAAGACGTTTTTTCAAAATGTTTTCAAATGTTATTATTTTTTTGATATACCGAATTGTTGTAGAGCATTTTGATGTTAGACAAAGTTTTAGATTATTTAATTTTGCACAAATTTGCTAAAGAAGCTATTTAATTTGCACTAATAGTTATAAATAACTTGATAGAGAAGCGTCATAAGCAATGGAGTAATATAATGTATTTTGTAGACGCCAAGATTTTTTGCATTTTCTATTGCAATTTTAAAGTATACCGAGTTGTTGTAGGGCTTTATAATGTTAGACAAAGTTATTAATTGTTTAATTTTATACAAATTTGCCAAAGAAGCTATTCATTTTGCATAAATAGTTTAAAAGTTATAAATAATTTAATAGATAAATGTTCACGCTCCGCTTAGGTCAATTGGTATTGAGAAATGTAGTTTTTAGACGTCGAGATTGATTTTTATTTTTTATTGCGATTTTAGATTATACTGAGTTGTTGTAGGGCTTTATTATATTAGACAAAGTTACAGATTGTTCAATTTTACATAAATTTGCCGAATATACTATTTACATACCGCAAATAGTTTAAAAGTTATTAATAATTTAATAAATAAGTGTTTACGCACCGCTTAGGTCAATTAGTATTGAGAAATGTATTGTTCCAGACCACAAGATTGTTTTCCATTTTCAATTGCGATTTTCGAGTATACCGAGTTGTTGTAGGGCTTTATAATGTAATACAAAGTTATTGATCGTTTAATTTTGAACAAATTTGCCGAATACACTATCTATTTACCGGAAATAGTTAAAAAGTTATAAATTATTTAACGAAACAATGTACCTGCTGTATTAGTAAATGTTTACCTTGAGTGCTGTTTTATTTTAAATTGTCATTTATTAGTCTACCGAATTGTATGGTCTTTTTATATTAGACAAAGTTGTACATTATTCAATTTTATGTAGATTTGCCAAAGACACTATTTATTTTCCACAAATAGTTTAAAAGTTATTAATAATTTAATAAATAAATGTTCACGCTCCGCGTAGTTTAATCGGTATTGAAAAATGTAATTTTCAGAGGCCGAAATTGATTTTAATTTTTTATTGAGATTTTAGAGTACATCGAGTTGTTGTAAGGTCTTTTGATGTTAGGCAAATTTATAGACTATTTGATTTTATGCACGTTTTCTAAAAACACTATTTCAACTCCATAAACAGTTTAAAAGTTATAAATGATGTAACAAACAATTGTACCTCATCCATATTAATAATAGTATGATTTAAGAGCGATGGGCATTTGTAAATTTTCAATTACAATTTTGAAGTATACCGAGTAGCTTTAGGGACTTTTGATGTTAGAAAAAATATTACTTATTCATTATTGCACTAATTTGTTAAATATTCCATTTACATTAGACGGACTGTTTAAAAGTTATAGGGCTTGTAATAAATAAAAGCGTCTTAAAAATTATGAGCCTGCTGAATTCGTATTTGCCCAATTGCAATTTCAGAGTATTAGTAATTTATTTAATATAGTACAATTTGTTGTATATTTTATTTACATTAGCCAAACTGTTTGAAAGTTATAAAACTCGTAATAAATTTGCAAAATAAATTCGTACAGCCGGATAAAAAAACATATCAGCTAAATAATAATTCATAAAATATAAAATTTTATTTGTCCCATTCTTTATTATTTATTATCACGGTTTTCAATCCCTGCTGATCGTCTTATGATAAGACTGCAAATAATGAGC
>NW_020537758.1:2763746-2861170 GCF_003426905.1 Ctenocephalides felis | reverse complement strand
ATAAATAGAATTTTTATGAACGAACATGAAGAATATATATATATAATATATGTATATATGTGTATATATGTATATATATATGGAGTATGGATGTATATATATATATATATATACGCCTCTTTAATTATATGAGCAATATATAAATTCCTATAAGATTCTTTGAGCGATATATAAATTCCTATAAGAATCTCATAGTCCACATAAGTCCTTTATAAATTTGACTTCGAACGCCTGGCTGTATATGCAACCCAACACACTCCATATATACACGATATATAATTATATGAAACGTCGCCATGTATATATATAAATCTCTTATAAATTTGTATGGACGATATATAAATGTGGACTGGGTTGGGAACGAGATATACGCGTTGTGCATGTATGAGTGCATTGAATATGTATGTAGTGGTGAAATCATGAATACGTGTGCAGTTTAGGGAGTCCATCGGCAGTTATATATCAGTATATAGAGAGATAGTTGCCAGCGCAGACGACTCCTTGTCAATTTTGAGGTGACTGTACCAATTTTATTAGGGAGTCCATACACTGCCTAATAAAGACATGGAGGTGTAGTAAATATTTAAGAGGTCTTTTTTGTTGTTTGATTAATTATTTTAATTATAAAAGGTGGCAAAACTGAAAAAAATATATACATAGACTCTATTTAAGTCTTAATAAAATACAAATTAAATAATATACCAAATTTTATTAAATATACAAAATATAAATAAAAGAAATTTATGCATTTTAATTTATATATTTATTTAAATCAACATATCAGTTTACAAAATATTAAATATTAAGCAAATATATATTTAATACATATTATAACAATAATAATAATTTTAGGTCCAATTTTTATAAGTTCAAACATACTCAATTAAATTATATATTGTATGAAAATCAATTTTCACAATTTAATTATTATATTCAGAAACTGTGTGTTCAATAATTGCTAATTGTATATGTAATTTCATTTCTAATTACTATAAAAGAGAACATTAGGGTTTGAACAACCCCAAATACACGTGAAATTTTTAAATCATCATTTTGGGGTATTTTGAGCAAAAAACGGACAAAATTCTCCCCCCTGGAACCACCCGCTCGAAATCCGTACAGTCATGAAGAATCGTGTGGCATCATTCTGCAACCCCTCCGGCAACTTTTTCAATTTCCAGTATTTTTCACCCCCACATTTGCCAGAAATCCATTCTCAGTGTCCTCCCATATAGTCGACGGCCATTTTGCATCTCGGTAGCCGAAACGGTTAAGGGACTTCACTAATATCACCAGTTCAGAAGTCCAGACTGATCCAGTTCGAATCCAAGTCCTGATGGCGTGGTTTTAGTCCAGTTGTTCACATCAGACTGTTTGGGCTCCAGGAGACTTGAATGAAACTGTAAGAAAATAAACGATGAGTTGTGGTTGGAAAATTAATAAGATATCAAAGACAAAATAGAAGTCCTTATGAGAACTCAAACACATGTTTTGTGTAACAACTGAGTGGACAAGGTCGTTTAGTAGCATTTGTTAGATGATGCACTCTGTAGTTCGAATCTTCTAAACGATGAGAAAGAGAATAACATTTATTTTTCACAAAGTTCAGTACCTCAAACTAGACAAAAGACTTTCCCATTAATTTTTTTCTACTTAAGATAGGAATAGCCGAGGTCGTTAAGTAGCAACAGCGGTTATCCAGACAATGGTGCTGTAGTTCGAATCAGATCAGATAATAGATAAAAACTAGTTGCATTGGAATGTATAGAACAGTGCAAGTTCCAGGCGTAACAACGATATTCAATTTTCAAAAATCTTTAAATCCTCGAAATAGACAAAAGGCATTCCCATAAAAAACGCTTCATCTCAAACGACTAAATAGCCAAGAGCGTTAAGTGGTCGTCGTGGTGGTTGGATGTTCTTCAGATCGATTCCAGAAGAAGTAATTCTGTGTGTAATGAAAAATAATGGTCTAAAGTTTTTCAAATGATCAAATGTTAGTTCAAAGAAATAAATTCAGATGGCGGATTGATTAAATTTAAATAACTAGAGTTGAGCGCATGATGCAAAGGCCTTTACAAAACACTTGGAGCTGTCAACTTCAACAGTCCTTCCTGAATTAGACAAAAGCGTTTCCAAAAAAAAATTGTCTTCTGTATTAATCGGATAGCCGAGAGCGTTTAGTCGTCGACGTCACGTTGACTGGCTAAAGGTCCCTCGGATCGAATCCCAAAGACTCGGCTGAAAAATTCGAATCCTAGTTTTTCGGAATCGTCAAATATTAGTTCAAAATATTAAATCAGGTGGCGCATTTCGACCTTGACACTTAGAATATTTCTGAAAAAACTCAAAGTTCGCACTTGACTGTAAGAGAGATACATAAAGAGAGAAATGACGAAGGTAGAGGAAAAACTGGGGAAAGAGAAGGGTAGAGGCAGATGGTGAATAGAGAGATATGTGTGTATGAGACATATTCTTTATTAAAATTCAATATTAATACAATATAGGAATAAAATAACTTTTATCATCAATAACTTAAATAGCCGAGTGGTTCAAGGGACCGCATTACTCGGTGAAATCACTCTGGAGGCACAAGGTGAGCAGGATCGAATCCAGCTGAAGGCGACGACGAGGCAACTCTGAAGCAGAAAAATGGAGCAGTGCTGGTGAATGGCTGTTGGCGAGCGCAAAGGGTCCTGATGAAACGAACACACCAAGTGATGGTCAACCTGAGGTCCATGATGCGAGAGGTTACACGCAGAGAGAGACACATTGCGGAAGATGCATGCCGAACCCAGAAAATCTACCCAAAAATCACAACATGCGAAAAAACACCAAAAAAGGAAAAAAATGTGAAAAAAGCGGAAAAAAAAAAAAGAAAAAAGAGGGGGAGGAGGAGGAGGAAGGAGAAGGTGGAGAGCCTAAAAAAAACCTTAAGTCCCAGATCAATTTTTCTTTTCTGTTCTGTAGCGTTTGAAACTTTTTTATGTTTTTTAGTGTTCCCTCACACCAATTCCCAAAGTCAACACTCGAATGAAATAAAGTCCACGTTGAAATTTCACAACAAGAAAAAATTACTGGGACTTAGTTAAAATTTTAACTTTGCCCAATAAAATTTCTCGTTGTGAAATATTCAACGAGAGCCTCATTCATTCGAATGTTGGCTTTGGGATAATTCAGCATGCATAAATAACTCGTCTGTCTTAATTGAAAAGGTTTCAGAAAATTTGGACTTAGAAAAAAAAAAATAATCTAAAGGACTTAGAAAAAAAAAAAACAATTATCTGAAAGGACTTAGAAAAAAAAATTATTCGAAAGAATTATAATCAGAAAATTTGGACTTGGAAAAAAAAAAATTATTCGAGAGAATTATTTAATTAATCGAAGAAATAAATGTTATTAAACGAATCAAATTATTTATACGACTTGATAAAACATGTGAAACTTTACAATTAATCGAGACAACAACAAATTAGTTGATTTGAACTCAACAAAACTTTAAAAATGAAAATTGAAAATTATGAACTTTTACTAGCAATGAAAAAACTTTAAAAAAATCACTCATTACTTTTAAATCGTTTCAAAATCAAATAAAAACGTCTTTAAATTTAAATATTGAATGAAATGATGACAATGTTTGTTTATTCAAATCAACTCTTCAAAACTTTAATCAAACTGCATCAACTCGAATAAGAAAATAATTAAATAACAGAACAAAGGTATAAAGATTGAGAAATGTCTCTTAAACATATAAAAAAAAGTATAAATATGTAGCCAAAGCAATTGTGGAATAATTAGTTCAATAATTTTTAAAGCAAACTTATCGACTATTGTATTTATATAAAAATCTATCGAGTTGATGCAGTATTAATTAAAGAGTTATCATCAATAACAATGAATATGCATGCAGTTAATATCGCCACAGGGAAAACACATGACTCTTGATAATAGTAATTTAATCCTAAAATTCATGTTAAAAATATTAAAAATCTCTTTAAAAATATAATGATACCAGCTAACAACATCCACAAAGTGTTGTAAAAAAAATATAATTTTGTAATAAATAACTTTTTCTTTACAAAATAGTAAAAATCTTTGCTAACGTGAGATATTATTGCTGTTGAGATGCTATCTGATAAACAGACTCTTCAGAACTAGAGTTCAATCTGAAATACCATTAATTAGGAGTTCCTCAAGGGTGTATGCTAGGACCCTTCTGTACATCCTATACACAAATGATATTCATGATGAAACATTCGCTGAAGATGATGCAGTCATCAGGATAGCAAATTAACAACAATATCAAAGAATGGCCCATCTAATTAAATGCAAAAGAACTCAATAAATTCAATTCAATGAATCTACACAAGTCATTCAAAATCAGCTCATAGTCTTATTTATAAGATAACATAATATTCAGATTGACTATTTATGGAACTATAATAAAAAAAGAATTTAATTTCAATGCCTTTGATACATAAGACAAGTGCTATAACTATTATTTTATATTGATATAATATATTTATATATTGCACTTGCTTCAATAAATAAAAGAATTCAATCAATGTGTTTTCCCCATAACACAATTAAATTAATAAATAAAAACTTTTACACATATGCCTGCCAAATTAATTTTAAATCGCTAATTCATATAATGCTTAATTAAATGAACAAATGATGAGTTGCATATTATTCATCACTAAAATTTTAAAAACAAACAAATTAATATAGTAAAGTTTATCAAAAAATAATTGAAACTATATTATCAGCAGATATATGTGTATACAATAATAATAGTTTATGAGCGAGCAAATATATCACTAGAATATATACAGGCGCTGCTTTGATTTAAATATTATCTTACTCATTCATTATATATAGAGTGCATAATAAATATTTCTTAATTGTCCTTTTCCTCATTGAAAATGTTTAAAATAATAAATAATTCTAGATGATGTGTATAATTTTCATTTAATTTATTAAATTTCATTGTTATATTGATGTAATGTTATTACATGTTCAATTTTTATCTGAAAGATGTGATATATGTAGTTTTGTATAAATAGTGGTTTTAATGCATTTGATTTAATAAAATGGCATTGGATATATCAATAGTTAAATATTGAATTCATTTAAAATACTATAGGTGCATCTAATATATTACGATAAATGCCTGTATATATAATCAGAAATATATTCTTTGACTCACTTTGTATAAAACATGCTATGCACTCACATTGAGCTATATCCTCTACAGCAACTGCTCGAATACAAAACCAATACAAGAACCACCTCTGGAGCATCTGCCAGAAATCTCAAAGTACTCGATACAAAATCACTATTTTAGAAACACTACATAACTTTGTCTTTTACATGTCTATTTGACATGTTGCAATTGTCCGAGTAAAGTCTTTGCACAATACACGACACACAACTTACTTAGAGACTTTTGTGAACTTAAAATCGATAATAAACAGATATGTGGTGGAAGTACTCAAATATAACGTACAAAAGCACATTTTACAATGGCATATATAAATAAAGGATACATTGACGCTGTAAATGAATGTTTAATTATAAAATTGATTCAAAATGATATAACTTATACATTTTACAATTGCATATATATAAATAAAGGATACTTGGCGGCTGTGAATAAATTGTTTAATTATAAAATTGGTTCAAAATGAAGGCCCTGAAAGAGATACTTATAACTATTCAAGATTCACCCAAGCACTTCCCCACATATCCATTTTTTTGGCTTTTAATTAACGTTTCACGACAAATTTATTACATCAAATTGATCTACTAAATTAATTACACATTTTGATGCATAAATTAATTAAAACTAATCAAGGATTTAATTAAAAAAACTCTTAATTAACCACATGTTAATCCACAAAAATCTCTTTGACATTTGAAGTGACTGAAATTAGAAACATGACAGCTGACGTGCTTGTACAATTTAAAGCGCGAAATTCAAACAGAAAATTTAAACTTTGTGAAATTTACTTATATTTATCAATATTTGTTTAAAGTGACAAATATATAACTATTGGTAAAATTATCAAAAACAGTGGTTGAAATTAAATGTTCTGATTGAATTTCAGTCAATTTTACTCTAGATACATATTCTTGTCAATTATTTTAAAATGGATAGTACTTATAATTAATTATATATATATATATATATATATGATATATATTATATATCAAAATATATAAATAACTTGAGAATTATATTTATTATCATTAATATATTATTTATATATTCATAACAAATCATTTTTACAACAATTTTAACTTTAACATTAAATAAATAAATAAATAAAATGAACCACCTTAATTAATGATAGTTATACTAAAAATTAAAAACATTATTAAATAAATTTAACTCTATTAAATTTACAATAATTTCAATTACTCAATTAGTATATTTAATTAATACAGTTAGAATGAAGAAATAAATACGATGCAATGCAATCTTAAATATTAGGATGATTTTAATTTAATGAATTTTATGAAATTTATCCTATAAGAAATTTGTCAGTGCATTTCAACTTGTTGTTTCCGTCGTTTCCGATTCAGTTTGCGTCGTTTCCGTTTCAGTTTGCGCCGTTTCCGTTTCTGGTGCCTTTCTGGTTGTCGCCGGTGTTGTCATTGTTGCCACCTGGGTAAATAATAATTAATTAGTGTTAATATATGTATAAATATATATATGTATATATATATACAGTGCTGGATTTACACTAGGGGCAATCGGGGCTACTGCCCAGGGCGCCAAATTTTGGGGGGCGGCAAAATTTGGATAGTGAGAAAAAATTTATACAAATATAATCAACTTTTTTAACAACATTTTTTATTTCAAAAAATATAATTAACAAAACATAATACGATGCAATGCGAAATTGGGTTGAAATAAACGATAACTAAAATTTATTATTTTGCCTTGCCTCCCTCTCCGAACGTAAATTATCAAAATGGGTAATAAGTTATCAAATTTGGCCATTTGGCTAATATAAAGATCCGTAAACAAGCTGAAAGTTAAGAAAAATATTACTTCAGTTCTCGAGGCCCTCTTATTTGTGCACTTCCAAGCTTATAGCGTCGAGAAAAAATTTTTAACTATTGACTCATGGCATTGTGTCTTAAGACAAATTACTGAAACATCCCGTACTGAAAATACATTTTATAAAGAGTTTTTAAATTTATTGAAAATGAAAAAAAAAACTTCTAAAACACATTTTTTGTATTTTGAAAATTTTCGAAAATTATGAACTTTTTGCAAAGCAATCGCGCTGCGTAGCTGTTTTAGAGAAACATATCAAATTCAATTACCATTTTTCGTAATTGCCTGTACCAAAGCTAATCAGCCGTTTTCCCATCAATACAAATCTAATATTTTAATTATTCAAGCCGATTTCGAGGAAACGGATCAACCGATTTCTGATTCAATTCCTATTGATAAGGAGACGTGCTGATTAGTTATTGGTCAAGGCAGGTCCAAACTGTTTTGAAGATCCGGCCAAAATGCAAAAAATGTATAATTCAGTTTTTAAGAAAAAAGCGTCCAATAACATTAAAAAAATACAGGATAAATACTGGGGGGCAGGTTTAGCGTTTCGATGATCAAATAAAAAAATTTGAAAAAGAAACATTTGGCAGACAAAAGTGATCATAAGACATATGCACATTAAATTATCAGATATTTTAAAGTTATTATATAATAAGTAATAAATTTTGTTTACATATAGGTACAATATAAGTTCTGTAACATTGTTTATTTGTTAGGACTGCGACGCGGCGCTTACGCGCTTCCATATTTTATCCCTCGCTCAGCTGAAGCAGCGCGATGCTTTAAAAAATAGTTCGAAAGTTTGTTAAAATTTCAGGGTTGGGGCGGCATTTTTGGTCAGTGCCCCGGGGCGCCAAATTTCTAAATCCGGCCCTGTATATATATATATATATATATATATATAAAATTATAAAATTTAACTAATAAAATTAACCAGTAAATATAGTAGCACAATACTTGACGTGGATGCTATAGCATTCATCACACATAACGATTGAAATATGATAATCTGTAATTATTATACCTGTCAAGGTAATGACTAACGGATTCTATAAGTATTTTTGTATTATCTTATCATTTTTCATAGTCACTATAATTTGCTTGGCATAAAGTAGTAGCACAATGCTTGACGTGGATGCTATAGCATACATCATGATAATTTGACTGTCTTTATTAACCGTATTTAATCAAATTTTGGATATCACAACTAATTTTATTAACCAATTTAATAAATCAATTTTCCACGAACGCGTTAATACATTTTCTAACAAATAAGAAATAACTTAAATTAGTAATTTAAATATTTTTAAAAATATAACTTATATGCTGAATGCTTAATAAAATAAATAAATAAATATACAAGAATGAATAAATTATTCAATTAAGTGAAAAAGTATATAATAAAAAAACATTCAATAAATCTTTAGTTTGAAGAAATAAAATAAATATATAAATAAAATCAAAATGTAAATATGTCATATAATTCAAGGCACTAATTTAAAAAAAATAAACAAGTTTAAGTTTAGGATACCATTATAGATTGCCAATTCTTACTAAATTATTTATTTATTATATCTCTTGTAACTTTCAAATAATTAGTCTGATTTAAAGACAATATACAAAAATTACGTACCAAACTTAATTTTTTTTCACTCTATATAAAATAAAATCGCTAATTAAATCGAAAGTGTTAATACAGTATTTTACCACAAATAAACAGGATCATTTAGCAAAAACCAAATTTCCAAGTAAAACATTCAAGATTTTACCTTTTATATTTCCTGAACCAGTTTTAAATATTTGTTTCCAAATTTTTTATTTATATTTGTATATTTTGGGCTACTGGTATTATTTATTTTACACAACACCCTTTTAACACGTAAATAATAAAAAGTAATTATATATGTAATATAAATTTAAATGTTATATATATATATAGACATGTATATATATACATATATAATGTATATATATATATATATATATTATGTATATATATATATATATATATATATATATATAAATATATTTTTCTTGATCGATATTGAGACAATTCATAAGAATTTTATGTATCCCAATTTATTATTATTTTATTTTATAATTATTATTTAAAATTAAATTGACAGTCATATATTTGAATATATATATTGAAATCTGGCATAAACTAAAAATCAAATATTTTTGGTAGAAAAAATTATATATTTTTTATTTCATATTTGCCTTTTATTTTTATTTTTTTTATTTTTATTATTATTTGCTTTATTGTATATTAAATCATACTACTATGAATATAATTTTAATGTAAATTCTACCCTTCGTACTCTTATTTATTTAAATTTATGTTATTCTTCATTATTATTTCTAGATGTTAAATTATTTAACAGTTGTAATAAATATTGCATTTAAAAAATATATATTTGTCTTTTAATTTTTTTTAAATCATTGTCGTCGTGCTTATAAAAAAATATAAAAAATGAATATAAAATATATAAATTTCTTTTAATTTGATTTTTAGTTTATATCAGATTTCAATGTATTTTTTTGTTGAAATTTATGACTGCCAATGTAAGGTTTTAACTATAAATTAAGATATTATATATTATATGTGTCTATTACAATTTACCTTAGAATGTCCCTCGATGGTTTCTATTAAACTACCAGTCGGTGGAGCATATGTCCTGGTGTAGGTCTGGTTGAGATTTAGGAGGTTCGGCTGCGTCGTCAGAGGCGCCACTGTGGTCTCCTGCAGAGCCTCCGCCTTTGGAAGGGGCACCGAGGGACTCGTTATGGCCAAATCGTTCACTAGATAAAAAATTATATATTAATTAGGTGTTAAAAAAAAATAAAACAATTCTTTAATGTAGTTAATGTAAAAAAATTAATAACATACATATAACATTACAAAATCCATCTATTGTTTTAAATATTGTTATATATATTATATATGTTGTTATTTGAAATTTTATTATTATCATTAGTTAAATATGAACAGTTAAGGGGCACAACTAGTGTAACCGCCTAAAAAAAGGTGATATTTGGGAATTTATATTTAAAAAACTACTTTATCAATCATTTCAAAATTTTAGGAATATATTAATACATGTTTTAAGAATACATAGCAAAATTTTTGAAGAAAAAAATTAAATATTTTTTGAGTTATCGTCGATCTCCAACGGCGCGACAAAAAAAAGGTCCTTAACTGCTGCAGTGATTTCGGCCTTCTACGTGGATGAAATCAAAAAAAAATAATTCTCGTTAAACTATATAATATTGTCTGTAAAACGAACTACGATGAAAAAAATAAATCAAAAATTGACAAAATGGCGGCGTTTTAAAAAAAAGTCGAATTTTACCCAAAATTTTGGTCGTTTTTCGACTGCCAAAATTCGATTTTTGATCCGATCAAAAAATCGATAGTTCATTTTACGGAGAACTATATAAAGAACATTTAAAAAAAATTTGATAGTGATCGGATCATTCGTTTTTGAGTAATCACTGCAGCAAATTCGTAAAATGCTGTTTCGAGAAAAACACGTTTAAAGATAAAATGATCGTTGTACTATATACTATATTATACTTTTTAAATGGCTGTAACTCAAAAACTATTTGAGATATCAATTTGAAATTTTTATATATTATTTTTAAAGGTGTAATCTACCGAAATATGAAAAAAAACAAAAATCGATTTTTTCGAAATTTCACACTAGTTGTGCCCCTTAAGTTTACATGCAAGCTTTGTTAATGTTACTTCTTTATTATTAGCTGCATTTATTTTTATCTATTTCATTGTCTCATAATTTAGTTATTTTATACTCCATTTCATTCAATTTTAATTTCAAATTTATTTGTATTCTACCGAAGATAACACAAAAAAATATGTCGAAACGTATGTAAATAAAAAAGATTTTATAAATTTCTACAATTTTATTGCCCTGGAGATATGTATAATATATCATGATATATATGTATATATATATATATATATATATATATACCATAATATTTCTATCGACACCCGTTCCTCATTTATCAAAAATCTTAACAAGTCCATTAACTTTTACGATTTCTCTTCGATTTTTTTCTGCTCCCGATTCCCGAAATTTCGTCCAAAAAACGCAGGGGACCTCCTGCGCAGTTCTCGATTTTTTCTCCGGCATCGATTTTAGGAAAATAAAAGCAAAGTCGAATTATATATAAAATATTTTTTTAGATATGTGAAAGACTATGTTTGTTGGGTTCGTTAACCGATGATGCGTTTCGAAAAAAGATTTGAATACGAAAACGAAATGTGTGTATTTTGGTTTTAATGAGGTACAATATTTTTTTCGTTAAGTCTTTTTCATGGGGAACATGTGGTGAGATGACATGTAATAGACATATATATATATATATACATTTTCACATTTATATAAAATGGTTTTCAATGGTGTATTTAAATTTATTTAATATTTAGACTAGTGGTGTATGGCATTGCGCCTTAAGGCAAATTGCTGGAACTTCCTGAACCGTAACGAAACGTTCGAGGAATATTAAATGTCTTCAAATAGATTATTACAAATACTGTAACTATGTCGACATTGTTATAAATAGTAGATCTACTATTTATAACAATTATATAAACTGAATTACAAAGTTATAATTATTTACTTAGAGTATATAAGTGATCTCCAGAACTTTAGCCAGAATCAAAATTTAAATCTGAATTATTTTCAATATACAAAAAAAAATTGAATTATCTAAAAAACTTTCTGCTTGCATTGACAAAAAAAAAAAAGAGTGCGCGTAAGGATCACGCGCGATTGAAGTAAAACTTTTAATATTGTATGAGTAGGCAATTAAGATAAAAATAAAAAAAACATCATATTTGAATTTTAAAAATCATCTTTTAATAATCATATTACATCAATAATAATAAGATCTCCTGAGCATCGGCACAGCTGTCCTACTGCTATTAAGAGTTTGAATATGATGTGAAGCTTTCTTCCTAATTTTGTTACCTATCTTACCGGGAAATTCAAACCATAAACGTAGAAGTTCATCATTATCGCCACGTTCTATGTACACTAATTTTCCCACACAACCATTAGCTAAGCCATCACTTACATCAATATTAGTTGTTATTATGTAAAATTTATTCAGAACTAAAATTATTTCATACGGTATCAATAACCGATTTTTTTGAAACTGCTGACGAATGTATGATTGTTGATCTGTCGCATGGCAACCTACATAAATATCCGTGGCAGTAGATTTTATTTTGTCTTCAACGAGACTTTCAATTCAATATAAATTTATTATATTCCATGGCACATTTATTTTCTAAGAAAAGTCTTATTCCATGAGGACATAATACAGCAACCTCTTCTTTTGTAAAAAAAAACGTGATTCAATTAAGGGGGGCGATACATGTAATCGCCTTAATTTTTACCATTTTTTGAGGACTTTTTAAACTGGGAAGGAATGATTGAATCTTTTTGAACTTTTTTAGGGTTATTTAATATATATTAAAATACACAAAAAAAAATTTTTTTTAATTTTTTTTTTTAAATGGCTGCCGTAAAAATAAATCTGCCAAGACCCTCTCGGAAAACGCCATCAATTTGCGGGCGTTCTCACTTTTCGTACGGTGATCTGAATTTAAAAAAATTAGTTTGTACGTGTTCATAAAACATATATCTTCTAGTTAAACCAAAAAAAATTAAAAAAGTCACAAAATCGTAAATTGGCACACCTTAGAAAAAAAAAGTTCGATTTTTCACCTTTTTTTCAATGTTTTTTTTGGTAAAAGGGTTAATTTTTGAAACATTTTTTGGAATGTTTGAGGTTTAACTAGAAGCTATTACTGTAAAGTAGATGTGTGCAAAATTTCATTGGAATCGGTTGAGAACTTTTTGAGTTATCCCGCCCGCAAATTTCAAAAATGTCGTTTTGAGAAAAACGCGTTTAAAGTTTTGACACAGAAACAGATAAGAGTACAATAGCACTCAAGCGTCGAGTTGAGGCGTGGCACTTAAATGAGTTTTTATTGTATAAATAATGATAATTTTGTTTTGAATATTTACAGGCATATTTTTAAAATGTTATTGTAACGATTTATGAAAAAAAAAATCGATTTTTTTTTTCTTGTTACATGTATCGCCTCCCTTAATGCAAGTTCATATAGGGTTTAGCGCTCGACTTACGCATGACATGACGGGAGTGGATACTCGCGACATCAGCGCTTACGGCGTCGTAGTGTTCAACTTCACGTTGGCATTTTCGTTGCATTTGTACGGATTTACACCCGTGTCGCGCCTAAAAATTTTTACACCCATATCGCGCCTAAAGAAGTTTTACTTCAAAATTGCTTTTGAGGATAAAAATTATTACATCTTTTTTAATTTTCCATAAAATTTTTTGTAATTTTGGAATAAAAATTCAAAAAATTATTCTGGCTAAGCACAGTCTAAGCGTCACTCTGGTATAAATGTTTACCCAGTTGCGTTTAGACTTTTCCAATGAATTTTGTGAAAACTATTGGAAAATGTGAAAATGCAGTACAGTATAAGTGAAAATGCCACACAGAATTATTTGCAAATGCGTTTAGACTGTGACTATACAGGAGCACTTTTTCAATTTTGTGTAAATTAGACAACTATTTTTTTTTTGAAATTAAATTCGAAATGAATTGACGATTGTTAAATTGATTTATGATTTACATTTGATTTGCTCAGATACGACAAGATAGCAAAAATAATGAAAGTTACAGTATTTGCTATAATATATTTGAAAACGTTTAAAATTTCTCGAATATTTCATTACTACTAGTTTTATAATTGTTTTATATAAATAATATTCACTCTTCATACTCATCCACTCTGTATACTCATAAGTCTCTATATCAAATTAAAATCATTTTCACAAAAAATCATCAACCGTTTACACATGACTAGCGTGAGAACTTTGCTTTTATATATTCAAGAGATAAGACTGAAAAATCATGTTTTTATCCCTGAAATGAGCCCAGATTTGTTTTCCTAAGTTTTTTTCTGGTGTGAATAATCTGTCGGTAATGGGATTTCGGCTTAAAATTTGAGAAAAACGTGTTAAAAGGGTCTTTTGACAGGGTCTCAGGACGCCGCGGCGGTTGGATATTTGTTTAGATAATTAGAAAGATTTTTGAAGGATTAAAATTAGATGAAACGGGTAGAAAATTGTTAGTGAATTAGTTACTGGTTGCTACTTGGTATGTAATGGAAATTTGAGATAAATGATAAGATAAATAAATAATTAGAATTTGTAATAATTTAAAAAATTCTCTTACTAGTAAAAATCAATTTCAAAAAATCTTATGAGTAATACATATTTAGATTTTCGCTAATTATTTCCAAAATTGATTTTGAATCAACTAAAACCCTCAGTGTGTCTTCATTAATTATATATACAAATATACAGAAAAAAATATAATTATATTGTTTAATTATAAATAATATAATTAGCTATGTCGACGCGAATGTATGGGAATTATGTCCACTCGAACAATTTCTCATCGTGTTGAAAAATTTCACCTCCGACAGAAATAATCAACTTATAAATATATATAATTATAAATATATATATACATATATATATATATATATATAAATATATATATATATATATATAAATATTAAAGTTGTCGCTGTTAACTTATTGGTTGCTTTTCAATAAATAAACCCACAAAGTGGGTTTGCTAAAGTTGTATACATATTGTTGCTAAAGTATACAAATTTCATTAATTTTACTCAAACCGTTTAAAAGTTACAAGAGATATAATAAATAAATGCGCGACAAAATTCGACTATTCGACTAATTTACATTGTTCGTACAAAAAATTATTTTGTAAAATATTCATTTACAGCAACTTGCCAATAGGATAAATTTATTATTTATTCAAAAACTTCCAAAATTCAACTTGTAAAATGTTATTAACTAATATACTGCATTTATATGCAATCAAAATCAATCAATAAATGCATTACATGATCAATTTCTTAGTTTCAGTTGCTATTTTAAAGTATACCGAGTTGCTGTATGGTCTAACGATATTAGACAACATTATAAACAATTTATTATTAAATAATAATTATTGCAACAGCAACTTGCCAATAGGATGAACTTATTACTTACTCAAAAATTTCAGAATTCAGATTGTAAAATGTCATTAAACTAATATACAGTATATTATTTATTTGCAATGGAAAATCAATCAATAAATGCATTACATGATCAATTTCTTACTTTCAGTTGCAATTTCAAAGTACACTGAGTTGCTGTAGAGTTTTGGGTTATTAGAAAACATTATAGATAATATAATTTTCCAAAAATTTTCAAAATATTGCATTAAATTTACTCAAACCGTTTAAATGTTACAAGAGATATAATAAATAAATGTAGCGCAACTACAATTCGTCAATTGACTATTTAATTCTACTCTTCTACATTGTCCGTGCAAATAATTTTATTTTGTAAAATATTTATTGCAACAGCAACTTGCCAATAGGATAAATTTATTATTTACTCAATAACTTCCATTGTAAAATGTTATTGAACCACTGTACTGCATTTATTTACAATATAGTATCATAAATATATTGGTAATAAATCAATTATTACGTATCAATTATCTACTTTCAGTTGCTGTTTTTAAGTACACTGAGTTGCTTTAGGGTTTTGGGTTATTAGAAAACCTGATAGATAATTAAATTTTCAACAAATTTCCCAAATATTTCATTCAAATCCAACAAAAGGTTCAAAAGTAACAAGAAAAAGTCTGCACTAACCTGAAGCTGGTAAACTGACTTTACTTGAATCTTCCTTCTTATCCAAGTTTTTCTCAGTAGTATGTTTTGGTAAAACAAATCCTGATGGTTTCAATTTCGGCAAAATGTAACCCTTGTTAGTCCAAGACACAGGAGTCACTACATATACTTTCTCTTTGGTCTCAGGCGACACTGATATATCAGTCTCCTTCCATGTAGATGTTTTGGTATCAACGTCTTTAGGATCAGTTCCAAAATCCAGTAAATTGTTGATGATTTGCTCAACTTCTGTTAAATTTTGGTTCAAATGTGCGTCTTCAATTGGTGCTGGTGGTTCTGTGGTTTCAGTTGACACGTCTTCGGAAAATGCAGTTTGCATCCAGCTTTCCAAACTTTCAAACAAACCTTCATCATCATTTATCTTGGTTGGTTTGGTAGTGTTCATTTTATGGTTCTTCAAGTTATCAAAATATTTACCATCTTCCTTCACAAATTTGTCTTTTTTCAAAACATTTTTACCCTTGGACTCTGGATCAGCATAAGTTGCAACAATCCTGGATTCTTCATGCTGGTGGTAATCACCATCCTGTTTCTGGCCAGATCCTTCCGACTTGAAACTAGGACAATATATACATATAAGTATTAATTATGTCGCCGATAGCTTATCGGTTGCTTTTTAATAATTAAAAGCGCTAGCCAATTACAAAAATTGCAAAAAGTATCAAAATCAAATCCAGAAATTAAATATTTATCTAGTTGTGTATGGCATCGTGCCTTAAGGCAAATTGCTGAAACTTAATTGGAAATATTCGAGAAATTTTAAACGTTTTCAAATATATTATTACAAATACTGTAACTTTCATTATTTTTGCTATTCTGAGCTAATCAAATGTAAATCATCATTAACAATCGTCATTTCATTTCAAATTCATTTTCAAAAAAAATAGTTGCCTAATTTACACAAAATTGAAAATGTGCTCCCGTATAGTCACAGTCTAAACGCATTTGCAAATAATTCTGTACGACATTTTCACATTTTTCAATAGTTTTCACAAAATTGGGAAAGTGCTCCAATACATAAGCAGTCTAAACGCACTTGGGTTAACATTTGTACCATAGTAGCGCTTAGAATGTGCTTAGCTTGGGTAATTTTTAACTTCCCGTAGGAGTTATTGTAATCGTCCAAAAATCGAAATTGAAATTTTTTACATTTCTCGACGTTTTGAAGGTTTCTGAACATTTTGGCATACCTCAGAAAAATGGATGTGTGAGTGTATGTTATGTATGGATACAATCTTTCATTCACGTTTTCGGGCGCACAGATCAACCGATTTGAATGGTTTAAAAAACACTCGATTCCTATTGATAGGGAGATGTGCTGATTAGTTTTTGGCAAAGACAGGTCCCGCCATTTCGAAGATACAGAGCTAAATGTGCAAAAAATAGCAGTCTGTGAATGAACTAAGCGTCCGATTTGAATGAGCTAAAAAACTTTCTGCAAAACAATTATATACAATATTGACAAAACAATTGCTTTTGAGGATAAAAAATTCTAACATTTTTTTTTATTTTCCATAAAATATTTTTGTAATTTTGGATTAAAAATTCAAAAAATCACCCAGGCTAAGCACAGTCTAAGCGCCACTTTGGTACAAATGTTTACCCAAGTGCGTTTAGACTGTTTATGTGGGCACTTTTCCAATTTCGCAAAAACTATTGAAAAATGTGAAAATACCGCCAAGCTAAGCACAGTATAAGTGAAAATGACGCACATAATTATTTGCGAATGCGTTTAGACTGTGATTATGCTGGAGAACTTTTTCAATTTTGTGTAAATTAGTAAAAATTATTTTTTTAAAATTGAATTCGAAATGAAATGACGATTGTGATTGATGATTTACATTTGATTTGCTCAGATTAAACAAGATAGCAAAAATAATGAAAGATACAGTATTTGTAATGATATATTTGAAAACGTTTAAAATTTCTCGAATATTTCATTACGGTACGGGAAGTTTCAGTAATTTGCCTTAAGGCACGATGCCATACACCACTAGTTTTCCTTATACACAGTTCATTTACAGCAACTTGCCAATAGAATAAAATTTATCATGTACTTAAAAAGTTCTACAATAGTAGTTGTAGATTTGTTGTAAAATAAAAGAAATTAATTATTATGTGCAATATTTGTAAAAATAAGTAAGATCCTTCTTGCTACTTAGGGACAAATGCTAATTGCTCACTACATTTATTGTTTTCAGTTGCAATTTTAAAGTATACCGAGTTATAATGTTAGAAAATATTATAGATTACTCAATTTTGTACATATTCACCAAATATCTCAATCATCTTGGATGAAAACTTTAAAAGATACAAGAAATCTAAGAAGTAAATGCACATTTAGATTGCTGAACTCAATGTTTAATCTTTAAATGCAATTTTAAAGTATACCAAGTTGCTGTAGAGCAGAATAAAATTAGGCAACGTTATAAGCAATTGAATTTTGCACAAATTTGCCAAATATTACATTAAATTTACTCAAACATCTTAAAAGTTACAATAGATAAAACAAATAAATGCACTTCCAATAAATTAGACAAGTTCATACCATTGATAATAGAGACTTTAGTCTTTAAGGGGCACAACTAGTGTAACCGCCTAAAAAAATGTGAGTTTTGGGAATTTATATTAAAAATAATACTTTATCAACCATTTCAAAATTTTAAGAATATATTTACACATGTTTTATGAATACATAGTAAAATTTTTGAAGAAAAAAATTAAATATTTTTTAAGTTATCGTCGATCTCCAACGGCGCGACAAAAAAAAGGCCCTTCACTGCTGTAGTGATTCCGGCCTTCTACATGGATGAAATTTGAAAAAAAAATCTCGTTAAACTAGATATTATTACTACGATAAAGAAAAAAAAAACAAAAATTGAAACAATGACAGCGTTTTTTTAAAAAAGGTCGAATTTTACCCAAAATTTTGGTCGTTTTTGGACTGCCTAAATTCGATTTTTGATCCGATCAAAAAATCGATAGTTCATTTTACGGAGAACTATAAATAGAACATGTAAAAAAATTTCGATAGTGATGGGATTATTTGTTTTTGAGTAATCGCTGCAGCAAATTTGGAAAATGCTGTTTCGAGAAAAACGCGTTTAAAGATAAAATGATCGTTATACTATATACAATACGGCAGTGACTCAAAAACTATTTAAGATATCGATTTAAAATTTTGGTATGTTATTTTTAAAGGTATAACCTATCGAAATATGAAAAAATTGAAAATTCCATTTTTTGAAAATTTCACACTAGGTGTGCCCCTTAATTAATTGCTTTCAAAAACGATTTTAAGTATACCGAGTTTTAAAGCTTACCTCTGGCTAAATCCTTCAGGCTTGAAACTAGGATTGATGAATAATTTTGGTTTGCTGTTGGATGTGTAAGGTATCACAATCTGGACTTGTTTTGGTTTTTTCTCGACTTCTTGAGATACCACTTTTGTGATCTGGTCAGTGTTGTAGATGTTGGTCCATTGTAGACCAGGAGGAACTGTTGATGATGGCGTTTTTGTTAAATCGATTGTTGCAGGTTGCAGTAAAGTGCGTCCACGATACACCGGGTTTTGGAGACCATTGGGTTGCTTTTGGGGTGTGTTGATGTTAAGGTAAAGGATTGGGGAGTTGGTTTGACCAGAAGCAAAATTAGATTGACCAGAAGCAAAATTAGATTGACCAGAAGCAGAATTAGATTGACCAGAAGCAAAATTAGATTGACCAGAAGCAGAATTAGATTGACCAGAAGCAAAATTAGATTGACCAATTGCTGTTTGTTGGTTCAAGCCTGCTGTGTTTTGGTTGTGCTGTCCAAAATTATTTGCTTCCTCGTGTACAACGTTTTTAAGTTTAATGTGACTCACAGATTGCTGCACGTCTGGTGCTGCATTTGAATTTCCAATTTGTGTCTGACCAAAGTTTTGCACATTCTGGTTCAAATTACCACCATTGTATCCTTGGTTATTTTCGTAGGCGTGATTGTTAGCAGTTTGCACAGATGGTTGCAATTTAACACTTGCAGAATCGTTGGCTTTCAATACAGTTTGAGGTACGTCCAAGTTATTTCCCAAACTCTCAAAATCTGGTAAAACATCATGATGATGTTCAATACTTATGTTGTAAGTGGAAGCAGCTATATGACTGTCTTGATGATCTTCATGTTCAACTGGTTGAGGTGGTAAAAAGTGTTGGCTACAAGGCGTATGCTTGAAGGTTACTTCAGTATATTGTCCATTACCACCATGGTAAGCTGTATTTTGGCTACTGTGTCCGTGGTAAGCTGTATTTTGGCTACTGTGTCCGTGGTAAGCTGAATTTTGACTACTATGTCCATGGTATTGACTGATATGTCCATTATGTTGACTGCTATGTCCATTATGTTGACTGCTGTGTCCATTATAATGTGCACCATTCGATACGTATTGCAGAGGCGTTATAAATTCAGCAACTGGTACACTTGGAATAACTTCAAATTCATCACTAATATATTTTGTACTATGGTGGTGCTGATAACTGCCTGATTGTGTGTTGTGTCCGACTTGGTAATGGTTGTAATCAGAATTAGCTTGACTATGTTGACCACTATGTTGACCACTTTGGTGACTTGTCTGATGTTGGTCATTTTCCAAAGGCAGTATTACTGGTGGAGGTGCATATTCGTTGCTGGTAGCATGCACTTGACTATTACTTTGAGATACTGTGCTGTAATGTTGGCTTGATGAAGAAGGTGGTACTAAAAATTCTGGTGTAACCGACTCATGATGATTATTACTACCTATACTTCCCAAGGTGCTGTATTGAAGACTGGATGAACCAGGAGGTACTAAAAATTCTGCATGACTAGATTGTTGATTGTGATGTGATTGGTGGCCTCCGTGGGATTGGTGACCTCCTCCAATAGTTGAGTGATGCAAATTTGTAAAAGCAGGTGGTGCACCAGAGAATCCTACGTGATGATGGTGTTTGTTGAACCCGTGACCTCCAAAACTGGTAGTCAAATGTGGTTTTCTGTGTCCATGTCCAAATGATAACGGACCAGGGAAGTTTACTGCAGAATGGCTTTGATGATGTGATGCACCTGCATGTTTGTTGAAAAATAGTGGTGGTGCTGAATATTCTGTATGACTATGTCCGTGATGTGATGCACCTGACAAACCGCTTCCACTGTTGAATGTGGTAAATGAAGCACTTGGAGGTGGTGCAGAGTATTCTGCACTTATATGACCATTTGCAGATGGTGCTGAATATTCTGTATGACTCTGTCCATGATGTGATGCTCCAGATAAACCACTTCCACTATTAAACGTGCTGAATGAAGCACTTGAAGGTGGAGCAGAATATTCTGCACTTATATGACCATTTACAGGTGGTGCAGAATATTCTTCATGACTTTGCAGATGAAGTGATGCACCTGAATGACCATTTCCATGGCTGCTTCCACTGTCCAAGGTGCTGTACGAAGCACTTGCTACTGGAGGTGGAGCTGAATATTCTATATGACCCTGGCTACCAAAACTACTGGAAGAACTGTCACCACTTAGCGTCGGGAGTGCTGAATACTCAGTATGACTCTGTTGACCACCAGCACTATTCAAAGTGCTGTATTGCAAACTTGCAGACGGTGGAGGTGCCGAAAATTCTACATTACTTTGACCAAAACTGCTTGATTGACTAGAACTTCCAAAACTGCTGCCATGTGTAATTACTGGTGAAGGTGGTGCTGAATATTCTTGAGATTGACTACCAAATATCAAGTTTCCTGATGCTGGTGGCACTGAATATTCTGTATGACTTTGGTGGTCGTTACTAGAATAACTGCTGCCTGATTCTAATGAGTGACCTTGGTGTGCACTTCCAAAACTATGTCCATGTGAGCTAGATGATGAATACCCTGAATGGCTCTGGTGACTTTGCTGTTGTTTAAGTTTTTTAGCTTCGTATTCAGCATAGCCTGCTATTTGGTGTTTTGATATTGGCACCCAAGGTACTTCATTGCACGGATTGCAATCACGTTTACCGGAAGATGAGGATTGAGTGAAGTGGGCTTGGGTGTACTTGCTATCATCTGATGAACTGTGAGATGCTGACTCTAAACCATGGCTGGAGCTGGAGTCAAAGGATGAACCTCCTGGTGGTCCATACGATGATGATGGACCATTTGAAGACGGTGGACCGTAGGATGGTGATGGCCCATTTGAAGACGGTGGTCCATAGGATGATGATGGTCCATATGATGATGACGGTCCATTTGAAGGCGGTGGACCATATGATGATGATGGACCACTTGACGATGGTGAACCGTAAGACGACGGTGGTCCATAGGATGATGATGGACCACTTGATGGTGGTCCGTAAGATGATGGTGGTCCATACGATGATGATGGGCCACTTGACGGTGGTCCATACGAGTCTGCAGATGTACTATACGTCTGCAAAGATTCCAAGCCAGCACTATCACTTAACCCCGGTGGTCCTCCCGTCTCTATACTATAAGTCGCCGATAACTCCTGAGAAGCCTCAGCCTGATGTGCCGGTATAGTCTGCTGATGATACTGACTAGAAGGACCCGAATTCACAACACGTTGTTGCCCATCCACCGGCACCTGATTATTATTATAATCGTCTCCTCCTGAGAAGAACCAGTCGGAAATCGACTGCATAAAACTGGGTTCCTCGGATTTCGATTGGACGCCGTTGTAGTGATCGCCATGGTGACGTAAAAGATTGTTGTGGTGACCGTGACTTCTGTGCTGTCTGTGAGATTTGTGGTGACTCGGTAGAGGGATGAATCTAGGATGGGCTGGCGGTGGATCAAATTTCAGTTGGCATGTCGCTTGTTGGGCGAAGACTAGAATGGCGCACGTTGCTAGAAACGATATCTGAAAGGAAAAAGGACATAAGATATATGGTAATAGATAGACTGCACATTATGTACAATTATAATATATTATATACAATTTTTAAAACTGTAATAATAAATTGTTTTTCTACTAAATTTTATGCTAAAAATTTTTATTCTACAATGCATAAAGAGCAGTTTTTATTGTTTTTAACATACAGTCGTTACCTAATCTTCTTATATATAAAAATGAATCGTAAAATGTGTTGGTAAGCGCATAAATCAACAACGCCTGGACCAATTTGGCCAATTCTTTTTTTGAAATGTTCGTTGAAGTCCAAGGATGATTCTTACGGCGAAAGAGTCGAAGTTACGGAGAAAAGTCGAATAATTGCCGGAAAAACTCTAAAAACAGCCCTTTTTTTCACTTACACTTACACTTTTTTACTTACAAACGTGAAAATTAATTCTACGTTTTCTAACTAAAACGTAGAATCAATTTGAGCTTTATTACTATTACATAAAGTTCATATTAAATTACAAGCACCCACTGTATACTCCTCCTAAACGATTATTAGGATTTTGATAAATCTTTCTGAAGTTTATTAACAAAATTTTCTAGGCCGTATGTAATTATAAAGTACTGGGATGTATGTGCAATATTGTAGAAATAAATGGAAAAAATTGCAAAAACGACATGTCATTGTTTGCATGATTTGAAAACTATCATCTGCCAAAAATTTCAATTTACTTATGAACCTAGACAATATTAAAATATGTATAATAAATTTATGATTATGAATAAGAAAAATTAAATATCTACATTATTATTGCCAAAAAGCAGCTGAGATAAAAAAAATTATAAATAATATAAAATACAGTATATATATGGCAGATTGAATGGCACACATATGAACAAATATGACAAATTAATTCACCTAAAATATGAAATTAAGTATTAATCAGGGCCGGTCCTATCTTTAATGCGATGCATACGAAAAATACGAGCGCACGCCTTAAGGGACGCCAGCACAAGATTCGGATATTAAATTTTCAATATAGTTTTTTTTTTCAATATATAATTTCGTTGCATTTTTTACTAATCTTTCCACAATATTTATAAAATTCGTAAAAATTTCACTTTATAACAACAAAGGGGAAAGTAAAGATGAATACATACAAATCGGCCCTCACGATCGATTAGGAGAAGTTTTGATGCAATTTTGGATATCTTAAATAATTAAAAATTAAATTAATTTAATTCAGCATAAAGTACCAGTGTAATGTAATGTTATGGTTATGTTATACCGTTTAAAAGACTTCAATTTGCAAAATAGTGTGGAATTGAGACTCATCATTTTATTTAAAGCAGTTCTACATTTAACATCGCTCATATTATAAATGTATATGCATTTTGGCGTGAAGAGTAATTTAAAAACAATAATTATTATTTAGGTAAACGGTGAATATTAATATATTATATTAAAAGATTGTAGACATGGGTGCAGGACAACGTGTGTCGGGTCATCTAGTTATTTATAAAAAAAGTCAAGACAATCAATATATATATATACAATTCTATTTTATGTTGTTTTAATTAAAATCGGTTAATCATTTATAAATATAAAAATTATTAATCGGTCAGTGTATCATAATTATATAGATTCCATCATCCCATATATCGGTATCGTCTTCTCCTCTGTGAATTCCGTCTTGTCTCCGTCGATGACGTGAGAATGAAATTTCACTTTGTCACATTTCTTCTTCGATGTTTGGTCGGACAATCATACATACATATAAATGTATATATACAAAAGTTATTCTAATATTTGTATACAATTTCACACGATCTTGGCATAGATCTTCAACACGGACAACAAGCCGTCGTCGTGATCTTCTCTACTGGTGCTACCGGTATAATTAACATGACTCGTGATCGTGTAGAAAATAGATAAAAAAATAAAGAATCGAAAAATAAATTGTAATTGAATCATTTTACATTTTGTAATATTATTATTTTGTTATAATAACAAACTGTCCAAAAAATATAGTTTATTTTTTATTTTTAATACATCCAAGTATTAATATCGCATTGAAGATGTAGAAAAGCAAGTTGAAAAACGTAGACAACTTTTTAAATGCAACAAACAATGTTTTAAAATTCTATACGAGTATCGTTGTCGATTTAAATTCCGTTTTTGTTTAACACTGTTTGTTGGATATGCAAATTTTTTGCAACAAGGAGACACAAAAATTTCACCAGAAATATAAATATTTATAAATATATACTAGCTGACCCAGCAAACATTGTTTTACTAAGTGAGATATTTCTAAACAATTTCTAGAGAATCAAAAAAAAACCTAAATTAATCTAGATTTTACAAGAATGTTGTATGAACTTCTCAATGATGACACTTATTCAAGGTCGAAACGTAATGAATAATCGTTTTTATGTCTAATATATATATATATATATATATATATATATATATATATATACATATACATATATATATATACATATATATATATATATATGTATATATATATATATATATATATGTATATATATATATATATATATATATGAGTAAGTTCTTCAAGGGCATACATCAAATAAAAGGCAAAGATTTAGAAGTTAATCTTTAATTTTTCCAAACGTTTCGACACACTGAGAACTTCAGCCTCGGGCTCTGTCACATAAACTACGTTCTCTGTGCAAAATATATTATATATTTCACAAATATTTTGCTATACTCTGTTCAACAAAATAATATAAAAAAACAAGTTTATGTATATATGATAGTGCAAAATTATGTTCCTTGCGCTAGCTACTGATGTAAGACCATATTTATATCCACTGATGATGACATAAAATACTATGTCGAAACGTTTGGAAAAATTAAAGATTAAATTCTAAATCTTTGCCTTTTATTTGATGTATGCCCTTGAAGAACTTACTCATATTTCTCAACATCAAAATTAACTACTTTAACATATATATATATATATATATATATATATATATATATATATATATATATGTTTGTATACAATTTATTTACTGCAGTAATAAAATAGGAAGCATCCAATTCCGAGTGCATCAGGAAGCAAATTGAGAATTATTACAAATGCATATTTGATTTGATAAATGTGAGAACAACAAACAGAATTTAAAACAATTGCATTCGCCAAAATACAGTCAAGTCGAATAATAGAAAAATATAGATTAGATAAAATTTAGTAAAAAATAAATAATTAATTTTAATCCGACTGTAAAATTTATCTTAATTTTCTTCATAATATTTGTCTTTGGGATTTTTATATCATTGTTTTTTTAAGTTAGGTCTTCAAATAAATTTTATTCCAACTTCTAAACTTGGCTTTCATTTTAATTTAATTTAATCTTGATCTTCATTTAATCTAAGTTCAGTATTTATCTTCAATTTAAATTTAATCTCTTTCTCAGTCATCTTGATCTTTCTATTTATATTTTATCCTCCAATTTTGACTTTTTTTTAAATTTAATCTTTTCTTCGGGCACATTGATCTTCATATTAATTTTATTCTAACTTCTTTATTTATCTTTCTTTTAAATTTAATATCTTCTTAGAGTCATCTTGATCTTCATATTAAATTTAATCTAAACTCAGTATTTATCTTCATCTTAAATTTAATTTCAACTTTAGCCAATTTGATCTTTAGATCTTTGAATATGGTTTTTTTTAATGTAATCTCTTCTTCATGCAAATTGATCTCCATATTAATTTTGTTCTAGCTTCTTTATTTCTTTTTCTTTTAAATTTAATCTCTTCTTACAGTCATCTTGATCTTCACATAAAATTTAATCTAAACTTAGTATTTAATCTTCATTTTAAAATTTAATCTCTTCTTTAGTCATTTTGATTTTTATGTCTCCGAATATTAGTTTATTTTTTTTAATTTAATCTCTTCTTCGGGCAAATTGATTTTTATATTAATTTTATTCCAACTTTTTTAGTCATCTTGTTCTTCGCACAAATTATACTCCAACTTTACTTTACTTCAATTTAATCTAGATCTTGATTTCAACTTCTCAATTATTATTCTACTAATAAAATGCGATTTCTAAATGTGATTTTACTTTTATAACAGGATGATATGTATTCGAGTCTTCAATAAATTGGTAATGTCCAAGTCGAAGCCAACAGACCGACTTTTTTTCACACATTCCTCGCGAGAAAACTTTAATTGCGAATAAAAAAACTTTTACTTGTTAAAGTGCCAGCAGAGAGAAACATTTGTAATAAAAATAATAATATATAATGGTAAAAAAATTATTAAATGTAACATTAATTTTAAATAAATTTGTCTAATATTAGGTTCAAATTGAAAAATGGTTTAGGATTTTTTTTAAATCCTTTCCTTAAACAAAATTGGTCAAGATTTTTTTTAAATTTTCAACAGAGATTTTAAAGTTACTGCAAGACATAATAATATTAAGAATTATTTGGATAGTACAGTGGGCTGTTAAAAATATAATATTTTCCATTGTTTATTATTTATTTTCACGTTTTCAATCCCTGGTGATCGTCTTATGATAAGACTGCAAATAATGAGCACACAAGAATGAGTAGTGATTTGCAAAAAATTGGCAACTGACCCGCAATTTGCTAATTGAGATGTAGAAGGTACTTCAATGTACATGTCAAGACTAATTGGCAAAAATTTGCTTACTTTTTATACTCAATCTAAATTAATTACAAGTATAATGGTTGTAGCTACTTAAAATAAAGTGAAAAAAATATAAATTTAGAAATTGGGTTCACTCATATTCGTATGAGGTCATAAGGTGAACTTATTAATTAATTCACATTCAAGAAAAAAAATTTGATTTTTAATATGCAGTCTTATCAAAAACAACATAGTTATGATGTTACTATATTCAATTTGAATTAATTTATAAAATTGTATAAATAAACTAATTCTTAAAATTTTATTATACTATTATTACAATATGGTTAAGTTCTAATAATATAAAGACAAGAGTCAGAAATTATATTTATTACTTAAAATTTGTTCCAGATATTTAATTTCAAACGACCATAAATCAACTCAGTATACTTTTAAATAATATTGATTTGAGTCAACTAAAGGTGGATTTCTTTGGTAATTTTAATTGGTAACTAATTTGTGTATTTATCTATTATATTTCTTGTAACGTTTAAACGGTTCGTCTAAAATAAATAAAATATTTGAGGAATTTGTACAGAATTGAATTATCTATAATATTGTCTAACATTATAAAGACCTACATCAACTCGGTATACTTTAAAATTGCAATAGAAAATGAAAAATAATCTCCGTGTCTGCAAAGTTACTCAATAGCCATTGAATTATTTATAACTTTTGTACTATTTGCGGGATATAAATAGTATATTTGGCAAATTTGTTTAAAATTGAATAATCTATAACTTTGTCTAACATTATAAATTTCTACAGCAACTCGGTATACTCTAAAATCGCAATAGAAAATGAAAAACAATCCCAGCGTCTGAAATCGCCTTTGACCTACATGAAGCTTACACATTTATTTAGTAATTTTTAATAACTTTTAAACTAAAATAAATGGCTTTTAAACTAAATAAATGGCGTATTCGGCAATTTTAAACAAAATTAAATAATCTATAACTTTGTCTAACAACAAAACGCTATACAGCAACTCAGTATACTCTAAAATCGCAATAAAAAATTTGGCGTCTGAAAAATACATTTCTCAGTACCAATTGACCTACACGGCGCATTTATTTATTAAATTATTTATAACTTTTAACCTATTCGCGGAATATAAATAGTGTATTCGGCAAATTTGTTTAAAATTAAATAATCTTCAACTTTGTCTTACATTATAAAGCCCTACAACAACTCGGTATACTTTAAAATTACAATAGAAAATGCAAAAAATCTTGGCGTCTACAAAATACATTATGTATTAAGCCATTGCCTATGACGTTCCTCTATTAAATTACTTATAACTTTCAAACTATTAGAACAAAATAAATAGTGTCTTTGGCAAATTTGTACAAAATTAAATAATCTAAAACTTTGTCTAACATCAAAAAGCTCTACACCAACTAGGTATATCGAAAAAATGAAAACTAAAACATTTAGAAAAAAAAAGTCTGACAATAGACCCTCATTTGCAAAGATAATTTTATCAATATTATGCATGATTTAATATTGCACCAATTTCCCAAACATTCCAAAATGATTCTAAATATATTATTTGACAGCTCGAAAGTTACGATTATAACTGACAACCAAATTATCAATTCATAATTAAAATTTCACCGAGCTTTCCCCAAAAACCAAGCCAATTCATATAGCACAAATCCTAAACCTCTATCCAAAAATCTAAAACAATATTAGCATAATTCATCAGTAGAAACTGGTACTATTAACCTAGTGACATTATCCGTGTCCGCTATTCATAAAAACATAAATCATTTATTTAGAAAAAAAGAAAGAAAGAATGGACTTCGTTTGGATCTGACTTGCTTTTACCTTTTGCATGAAGGTGAAAGTTTAATCGATTGAAAAATAAAGCCGAGATAAATATATATACATATGTAAAAAAGTTATTTGCGTATAAAAGTGATTTTTATCCAAGTACCTTAATTTAGCCATCTTGAATTTGACGCCTACAACGACCTGTCAAACCGCCAACGAATGTTTTGAGACGTTCTCACTTATTTCCAATGTTAATTACACACAAAACACATTACAAATGCAATTATACTGTTGATAATTAAATTAAAACACTTTAAAACTATTATTAAAACCTTTTTTATGTATTTTGTGCGAAAAAGTAGAGTTTAACGTGAAAGCAACAGATTTACGCTCACTATGAACTTGCTGAACGCTGATTGGTTGGAGATAACGAGATGACGCAGTGTTGCCAACAAAGGGGTTAAAAAATATATTATATATCGATAATTAATTTCCAAAAATATTAAACTATTTAATAAAATTGGATTTGTATTTGTTGTATTGTGCGTTATTATATAATATTATTATGTAGTTTTTGTTTATAACAATGCTTTCTAACATTTTGCAGTTTTTGCAAAAAAATGGCGGAGCTGTCAAACTTTTGACAGTTGTAGGTTATGTATTTAAAATGTACGGTTTTGATTTAAACTTTTGGTTTATTTCGTGTATTTTACATAATTATGTATTAATTGTTAAGTTTTAACTATAAATCATGTGTTTGTAACAAATTATTTCTTTAATCCTTATAATTAATTTTTATCAGTCCTAGTAAACAATGGTGCGATTTTCGAATACCAAATTAAGTATGTATTAATATGTCTTTTACCTTAAGCTCGAATGAGCAGCTATTTTTTACTCAAAATTATATTACATTTGAAGCTTTTTAATATGTATTAAGCCCACTGTACTATAATAATCATTATTTTATCTTGAAATACAGGTTTCGGCTAAATCAATGTCAGAGAGCGCGCGTTTTATTGACCCCGCTTTCTTTATTTATGATACACTCATATATATTTTTTTCGAATTTGAAACGATTGGTTTTTATATCAAACGATTTTAGAAATTAATATGAAACGAGATTTTTGGAACTTAAATAATCACAGACACATATATACTTAATAAAAGTGCATATTTGTTTATTTGTTTTTCAAGGCTTGGTAGAGCCTTCAAAAAATAATTTATGAAAATTTAGTTTGTAGTATATTTTATATAGATTTTATTTGTCTAAAAGTATAAACTTGTAGATGAAAAATCAACAACAAGAGATAGAGCATTTTTATATTAGAAACGTAAAATGTAGATAAAACTTACTATACAACTGTGTAAACAAAAATTTTACAAGATACTTCACAAAAAATCTGCAAGCGCACAAACACAGATTTTTTACAAAAGTTAAAAATATAGTACGAAAAATAGGTTTCGTCTAAGAAAACTCGTGGCACTTTTGTTGTTTTTTAAGTATAACTTTTTGTCCAAAACAGATAGAGTATTTTTATATTAGGCAAGTAAAAACTAGACACAATTGTCTATACAACTGTAAAAATCAAAAATTTATAAAAAAATCTACAAATATTCGACTATAGTTCAAACATAAGTTTTCCATGTTGCGTTGAAACGTTTAAAGTTGCGCGCGCCAAAAAGATGCATTTTCTCAAAATCAATTTTTTACTTATAACTAATTTTAAGCACAAGATAAAGCCTTTTTGTTTTAGAGGCATAAAATCTAGATGAAATTTACTATAAAATGGCATAAATAAAATTCTTTTACAACTTCGATTTTCCACCTAATTCACCTTAATTCATCTATCCATCTCCCAATTAGCAAAACACGGTCGGTCGTGTTTGAAAGAGTTTCTTTTAAGTTTCTACATTTGTTTAATTCATTTGGGTCACATTTAGCATACGTATGTAAATCACAAACATATATTCTTATTGACAAAAAATAAATAAATATTCTCATCTATAATATAAACTCTTTTCGCCTCGGGCTTTAGTACGGAACCGATTCGAGTTCAGAAACGAAAGTGGATATTGAATATTCATGATCATAATTGTCGTTTTGTTGAATTGCGTGATTAATTATACTGAATTGGTTGGAAAAAACGATTTAAAATCGGCTTTGTTGTTCCGATGTATCGATTTGTTGGGAAAAAATAGAGTTTGGACGGCGCCTTTGCCAATTTTATGGGCGGTTGGTGAAAGTTCGCGATTTGGTCTTACAATCAATTTTTTTTTTTGCTAAAGATACATATAGATAGATACACACGTCATTCGTAGGTATATTTAAAAAAAGCTTAAAATTTAATAAGTTAGCAAAAAACTTATAAAAATTCTATATAAGCTTAAACTACAATAAAAAATAGCTCGCGCACGCTGAAAAAAGTTGCATTTCTTCAGTTTTCTGAAAATAACTATTTTTAAACTTGAGATACAATATTTTTATTCAAAAGTAATATGATTTACATAAAATTTACTACGAATCTGTATAAATTGAATATTACTATATATCCTATATAAGTATACATTTTTTTTAATAATCTATATAAAATTTACTGTAAAACTATATAAACTAAATTTGTATAACTTAAAAATTTTAAATGATTAATAAAGATTCTCTTTTTAATAGCAATGTAGCAAAAGTGCAGTATGGTGCATTTTTTCAAATTTTTGAAAATAAATTATTGCAGAATAAAGATAGAACTTTTCTGTCTAAAGCTAATAAAATCTGTATAATATTTACTATAAATCTGAAATCTAATAATTTTAAAAATTTTAAATAATAAATAGAGAAAATATACAAAATTAAATAATAATTTTTTGCATATTTGTTAAAATAACATTTTTTCAGAATTATCGACTAAAAAGAATAAAATCTTTATTAAATTTACTCTATAACAGTATAAACTAAATTTTGGCAATTTTAAAAATTTATATAAAAACTGTGGAAAATTAATCAATCACGTGGTCAAATTAAATGCAATTTTTCAGTTTTGCGAAAACAACTTTTGTCAAAATGAAAATAAAATATTTGTGTTTTAGGCAAATAATATTTATGTGAAATTTACTATAAATATATATATATATATATATATATATATATAAAATTCTGACAATTATAAAAAAAATTATGTGAACTAATAATTGACTTTAAAAAAATCTATTCAGCAAATTTATATTTATTTGTGGCGCCTTTAATAACTTTTAAACAAGTTGTTAAAAATAACAAGTATATTTAGCTAATTTGTATAAAATCAAATAACCAACAATAATATCTAATACCCAAACTCATAAATTACAATTTAAATATATATATATATATATATATATATATATATTGAAGTATGTGGAGTTTGGTGTTGATATATATTTTGATGAGTTATTTAGAATCGGGCAGTAACACCAAGTAAAAAAAACTAAAGTAGTTTTGAAATTCAAATTTCAAAACTACTTTAGTTTTTTTTACTTGGTGTTACTGCCCGATTCTAAATAACTCATCAATATATATATATATATATATATATATATATATTATACTAATAAAATTTTCTAACAATTAATAAGTACATATAAATTTTTTGTTGTTTTTACCTTTATATATCCCATTTTGTTAAAATCTCCAAACACATACTAATCAAACTTGGCACTAACCAAAAAAAACTAATTCTAGTGCATATAGTCTTTGAAAACACTAACACCAATTTTTGTGGAAAAAATCAAGACACTTTCACTGACTTATTTTTCCATGGACACTCTGATGCATTTCCTTAAAATTTGTTAGAAAAAAAACAAATTTTGTATCGGAATTTGTCGTCAACTTATTGGTAAAGGTCTGTAATATGTTTATAAATATTTTTTTAATATATTTGTCGTTACTTTATTTTTTTAATTCGATCGTCGAATGTGTCTTCGGCGCGATGAACCGCGAACAAGTGGTGCCGGCGCGGTCATGTCATATCGCATATATACGCCGATGACCCACAATCTTCTTCTCTTCGATATTATTTGAATAAAATCATCATCATCATCATGATGAAGGTGATGAATTAATTCATAAACATTAGGTGTAAAATTTCTCACTCTCCAAATTTTTCTGGGGGGTAAGTAGTAACAGAAATTTTGAATTTTTAGGTAAGACTCTTTATTGAACTATAAATTTAAATTTGGTCGACTTTGGGAGGCCCCCCTTTAAAAAAATGTACTAAAGTGTGTTGACAAATTTTATCAAAAGTTGCTGCATTCAATCAGAATTGTGAAATGGTAAAATACTTGATAGTTCCATGATAAAAAAATCGAGTAAAAAAATAAAAACCAAAAAACGTCATGATTTTTGCTAGGGCGAGACAGAAACGTATGAACTGCGTTAGGCGCTATAGTTTTACTTTTAGATTTTTATTTTTTACTCAAATTTTCATGATAAACTAATCAAATATTTTACCATTTTACAATACTGATTAAATTCTCAAAATTTTGATGATACTTGTCAACATACTTTAGTACTTATTTTTTAAAGTAGAACCTCTTAAAGTCGACCAATTTTGAAAATTTTAAATTTATAGTTTAGCAAAAAGTCTTAAAAAGTTGGTGCAATTGTGTCATAATATTTGACTGGGATCCTAGAAATGTTATTTAAAGTTACGGTTTCAAAATTTGAATGAATAAAAATAATAAAAATTAACCACAATAAAATTGATAATAGAGTCTGATGAAAGCTCTAGGTTGTACTTAAAAGCTCATAATTTCCAAACTGCATGGGATATTTTTTTTCTAATTTTTTTCATGATAATTACAATCAATACTACCACCCCATTTCTTGACGTTGAATTCTGGGACACCCTTAATTCGTCGATGCAAATTTGTAATCCTTAGCTTTGCTTATACTATGAGCATCAAAATCCAGGGGCCCTTTTTTACTTTCTTACCTTTTCGGTAAATTTATTTATGAATTTATGGAAAATTAATTATGCGATTTAGTTGCAATATATAACTTGTTCTCATACCAAAAAGTTGTATCTTCATTCCTACTATATAAAAATTGCAAGCAAAATGCAAATTTGTAATCCTTAGCTTTGCCTATACTATGAGCATCAAAATCCAGGAACACTTTTTTACTTTTTTAATCATAAACTTTATGAAAAACTTCTATGCTGTACTTTATATAGTAAGGATATCAGAAAAGTAAAGAAAATGACTTTGAAATACTCTGCGTGAAGTTTTGTAGGAGCAAAATTCAGATTGCTTATATATCCGTATTGCAATTCCGAAAAAGAAGTTTATGTTTTTAACAATTGGAAAAAGTATATGTGAGACAAAATTTAACCTTTTCTCAAAGTTTTTGAGCCTATTTTTTGTTATGTTCGGCGAGTCCCAAGCGCGTGTTTTTAACCTGAAACAAGGTGCCGTTTGAGGGTAGCTAAAAGCTCGCGCGCCCCTGAAGTTAAACTCATAAAATAATAAGATTTTTAATAAAAATATATACGAAATTAATTAGTTTTTGTCGTTTTTATAATTATTATATTTTTACATAATTTCTAATATTTATTTAACTTAACAGAAATGGTCTCTAGGGAATTAAATTGAAATAACAATATTATTTGTTAAAATTTAAAACCGTTTGATGTAACTCGACAAGACCTCTAGTTAATTTTAAAAAAAATATTAAGTTTAAAACTAAAATTAAAAAGTTTGAAAAAAATTTACATTACAAATATGTATTTAATTTAATTTTTTTAATTTTAAAATTTTTTTTCATCTGTTGACGAAATGTTTTATTTTTAGTTTCGTGGTCGGTGAAATTTTTTACCATAAAATCAATATATCACCTATAATATCCGTAAACGTATCTCTATCCATATTTTTTTAGGAGAAAGTGTATAAATTTCATCTAAGACAATGAAATCGAAAGCGACATATAACCCAAAGCCCGAGGCCTAAAACCTAAATCATTGTTTATAAGGTTTTAGTGTAAAAAATATTTCCACAAATTTAAATTTTATTCGTATTTTTGGACATCAGAGAGAGTTCTTTTAATTTCGTTTGTGAGGATTTGTTCGGAATACTAAAATACTAAAATTCACTTTCTTCATCTTCGTTTTCAACAAGAATGCAAATTGTTGACAAAATGTTTTTGAGAAAAAATTTCTATTGTGGACATTGAAAAATTTAGAAATTTAGAGAATGTTCAATTCTAATGTAAAAACGAGAAAACAAAGTTTGCAAATCATAAATTACATATGCCATAATCATTTTATATTCAAGAGTTTACTTAAAATAAATTTATATGATATGAATAATAAATTACATAATAATATAACCATTTTTTAATCTAAATATGTTAATTTAATTTTTAATTTATTTATTTATTAGTAATTAAATTAATTACAATTTTATAAGGCAGTTGGTTTTTATTATCATTTTATTATTTTGAAATTATTAAATCAAATATTAAAGATTTAAGAAATGTACTAAATATTTTACAATTGTATATAAGACAGTTGTTTTTTATTACTATATTATTTTGAAATTATTGAATTATTTAAATTTTTCAATTTATAAATATAGTTAATTTACTTCTTTAGTAATTTTATTTTTTTTTTTTTATTTATTGATTAATATTTATGTTTAACCTTAATTGTAAAATTACTTATTTGTTTATAGATATTTTTATAACAATTATTGACATTATGTATATATTTTATTTATTTATTCAAATTTCTAATTTATTTATTTTTAAATGTAGTTATTTGTTTATATTTGTTTGAATAATTCATTAATTTGTATTTTTAGTGATTTATATATTTCATCTTTTTTTCTGACTTTTTCTACAAGTACATTATAGTCATATATAATTTTATTTTATTGTATTCTATCATTTAGTTAGGTATATATTAATTTTAAATTTTTCAGATTTATTTATAAAGATTATTTATTTTATTCAATAATTTATTTCTTTTAGTTATTGATTCATGCATGGCCTACCACTTATTTATTTATATATCTATTTTTCCATATAAAAAATTTAATAAGGATTTTTTCTATTTATGTAATATAGTAGATAATTATAAATTATTATTATTAATAATAATAATTCAATTTAAAAGCTTTTCTTTGTTCGAATATAAATAAATTGTAAGTTCTTGCTTGACCAATGGATGGCAGTATGTTATATGAGAAACTTGTTTAGAAATTAACTGGACAACTTGTGGCATAAATAAAAGGCGATTTTAATAACAAATATAGAATATTATTAATAAATAAATAAATCAAGTATTTCCCAAAATATTGCATCCAGGTCAATATATAAAATTAGAAGTATTTAGAATTTTTTAACAAATTTTTGCAATAGGTAATTATTTGTCATGCAATTGTTTATTAACAAAAATACAATGTTAAAAAGCTAATTTATTAATTTTTCCTTTTATTTATGAATTTATATACATAATAATAATAATTAATTATCACTTATTCATTTATTATAGTGTTTTGATTATATTTTGAATAATTTCATTAATTTCTCTAAATATTTATATAATTGTTTTGTATTTATACATTCTTAGTTTAAATATTTATTTATATTAAAATTTACACATATGTAATAATTTATTTAGATTAATATTCATTTATATTTTGTAAAATAATTTGTCATGGTTTATTAACATATTTATGTGTTAAATAATTAAATTATTAATTTTGTATTTATTTATATATTTATAGACATAATGAAAATAATTAATTTTAATTCATTCATTTATTTTAATGTTTTCAATTTCAGTTATTTCTTTATATATTTATATAATAGATTTATATTTATATATTCATATTTAATTATTTATTTAGCTTAAAATTTATATAATAATATTTTGTAAAATATTTTGTAAAATACAACAATTTTCCATATTTTCTTAATCTGTGAAATATTTTTGGTTTATATAAATTTATATAATAAAATTATATAAAAAAATTAAATATTTTGGTACTTGATTTTATAAATTCATGATATTTTATTAGTAATAATTATTTAAATATTTAAATTGTACTTTTAGTTATTCATAATTTAATATTAGTAATTAATCTATTTTGAAATATACAAATTTTCGGGATATTTCGACTTTTATCATTTTGTTCAAAATATTTATTACAAAACTGTAATTTTTGTTTATTTATTAGTAATTATTTAATATTATTACCAAAACAATTTTATGAACTAAAATTGTATTGCCAGTACAATTTATTCAATTAGCCAGTTAATTTATAATTATACAAAGAAAAGTATAAAATAAATAAAAATTATTCCTAAATCTTCAAAATTTTTCCATAAGGCTTAAATTAAATTATGTACTCCTATTTACATTTAAATTAGTAGCCGTCGAAATTAAGTTAATTTTTTGGCCCTACAAAAGGTTCTGTTATTTTTTTATTATATTTACCCACCGGGAACTAATTGGTGAGGGAAACCAAAAAAGAAAAGAAATATTAAAAAAAAGTATAAGAGATTATACAAATTTGTAACCATAATAGTTTTAATAATTTTATAAATTACATATTAAGCTTGTTACTCCAATATTCAAAGTTTACTTTATTACAGAATCATTTTAAATGGAAAATAATTCAAAGTTTTGTTAATACTAGCTATAGAATTTTTATTAAAATTATCATACTAATACGATGCGAGTAAAATATTTCATGTCTTCAAGACAAATTCAAGAAAAATGATTACAAGGAAAAATATAAATATTATATTTTTTCAAGATTTCAGTGAGTGACTGAGATATTTTGAATTTATTTACTTAACATATGAACGTGATATTTAAATTATTGGTAATTTTTTTTATCAAAATGGTATTTTTTATCAAATTAGTATATTATTTTTACCATCGGCTCCCCATCTATTAATGAGTTTTTGCATTACTGCAAATGTTAATGGTAAAAGTGCGTACAAGTTGCAAAAACTTTCCGAAGGAGAAGCAGATGTTTCGATTTTTGCAAAAGGCGACACATGCGGGCAAACTATATAAATCGTTGCAAATTTTTCGGCCCGAAACTTATTTTATATTATACGGGCAGAGGGTGCGAAATGATTAATATTTGCACGGATTTATATATAGAAGATACACACATTTAATATGTATAATAGAAAATTTCTTCGCCAAAAATCAAAAAAGATTTCTTCAATTTTCACGTCCAATGATGGTATATCATGTTTCATAAATTTTTGTTACCATTTCTTAATTGAAGTTTACAAGGTAATTTATTTTCTACGAGCTTGCCAAGTTGTTGTAGGGCTTTTTAACACTTGTATAAAAGAATAGATTAATTTGACACGTTTTAGGTTTTGTCTTTATATAAATGAATGTGATAGAATAAGACGTAGCTGACGTTGATTCTTGTCAACTATAAAACTATTATTAATATTTATAACTATCTATTCTAGTACTGTAAGGTCGTCTTGGATATAAATGTATAACTGTATATATATATATATATATATATATATATATATATATATATATTATAAATGTGCATCTAATTCAAATTGCACATTGAGGAACAACTGATATGAGTCATAGAAGAAAGATTTCTCCATGGGCGTCTTCGGAGTCTTTTTCTTCCTTCTGGAGCACCCACGACTTTTCTTATTAAATGGACGTGGGAAAATAATCACAAACGGTCTTTAATTTGTTCTATCGAAAAATAGGTCGAGGAATTGGTTTTAATTTATATTATAAACGTAGAAATAGACATATATACCTCCTGCGTAAGATATAAAAATGTTCCCTATTTTTACAACATTGTATTTAGTATTATTTTTTCAATTTAGGATTTAGTATTTTAGACCTATAGAAATTTGTTTATTAATTATAAAATAAAATGTTTTATTTTTATTAATAATATTTTGTTTTGTATTAAATTCACTTTTAGACACTTAACTGGCTCGTTAACTTAAAATAAAATGCATTTCTTTGTTATATCTCTTGTAGCTTTTAAACGGTTTGTCTGATGTAAATGAAATATTTTACAAATTTGTACAAAATTGAATAGTCTATAATGCCATCTAACATTTTAAGTCCATATATCAACTCGGTATACTTCAAATATGCCTTTGAAAGTGGAGATATCAATCCTAATCTTTCTTACAGGCATTGAGCGAACGTATTGGAAGTGCATTGATTTATCAAATCTCTCGTAACTTTTAAACGGTTTGTCTGATGTAAATAAAATATTTGACAAATTTGTACAAAGTTAAATTGTGTATAATGCTTTCTAACATTTTAAGTCCATAGAGCAACTCGGTATAGTCCAAATGTGCTTTTGAAAGTGGAGCTATAAATCCTAATCTCTATTACAGGCATTGAGCGTACGTATTGGAAGTGCATTGATTTAGTATATCTCTTGAAACTTTTAAACTGTTTGTCTGATGTAAATGTAATATTTGACAAATTTGTTCAAAATTGAATAGTCTATAATTCATTCTAACATCTCAAGTCCTTAAAGCAACACGGTATTCTCTAAATATGCTTTTGAAAGTGGAGCTATAAATCTTAATCTTTCTTATAGTCTTTGCACGAACGTATGGGAAGTGCATTGATTAATTATATCTCTTGTAACTTTTGTCTGATGTAAATGAAATATTTGAAAAATTTGTACAAAATTAAATAGTCTATAATGCTTTCTAACATTTTAAATTCGTAGAGCAACTCGGTATACTTAAAAATTGCAATAAAAATGTAACGATTTTATATTTCCTCATAATACAGATGCTGAAACAATTTTAGTTCGCTGGGAATTTATTTTTGAATAAGGAATAAAATAAAAATTTTATCTAATATTGTAAAATACGTGGAAATGTGGTTAATATCACATCCCGTTCTGATAATGTCCTGATAATCAAATCCTTTTAATTTAAATTATTCATATCCGCAAACATGATGAGCAAAACAAATAAAATATAAAATTATAAAAACAATTTTTCAAAAACAGTTAAAAAACTAAATTTTATTAATAATTTGTAAACAAAACCGTTTACGATTACAATAGTAATAATGTATGGAACTATAAAATGCAAGGTAAAAATAAAATCTTCAACTAGTTATGAAATTTTTAAAAAAATCTGTTTTCGAATACGATTTTAAAGTATATCGAGTAGTTCTAGAGACTTGTGATGTTCGAAAGCATTAAAGACTATTAAATTTTGTACAAATTTGTCAAATATTTTGTTTAATTTGGACAAATCGTTTTGAAGTTACAAGAGTTGTATCAAACTAATGTACATCCAGCGCGCCTTACACAAAAGTCCATTTTCAATTGCATTTTTAAAGTACACCGAGTCGCCCTAGGGCTTTATAATATTAGGAAACATTATAGCTTATACAATTTTCAACAAATCTGTCAAATATTTTATTCAATTTCGATCTAATCTAGGGCATTGGCATTAATTTAAAAGCCTTGACGTGCGATAATTAAATTGGGCAATCCCGAAACGAACGAACAAAATCGTTAGAGAAGTCTATAAAAATCTTTCGTGATAATAAATTAATAAAAACCAGATAATTATCATTGAAGATAAGATAAAGAATTGTATTTGATACAAAAGTCGTATATTTTATTACGACATGATTGTAGTATCAGCAGGGCCTTAGGACAGATTCGAATTTGGAGGATTTTCTCCAAATTTAAATTTAAAATCATTTATATATATAATAAAATCATAATAATAATAATTAAAATCATATATATATATAATATTTAGATCATCTTATATTAAAATTTATTTTTAGATAAATATTGTCTTACAAAATTATATTGTTGAAAATAAGAAATTATTTGACTTTTTATAAATATATTGAAATAAAAATTATTTTATTATAAATATATAAATAGAAATCATGTTTACAATAAGTTATTATATATGTGTGTGTTTATTATAAAAATAATTTAATAGATCTTATAATAACATAATAAAAAGATTTAAATAGATCATGTTTTCAAATTTTAATTTTTTCAATTATTGACAAGTAAAATTAATTATTAATTCAATAATCTATGAAATTACAAGAGTACTCGTTTTTAGATCGCGCAAAAGTATTATTTTTTTGAAACGATTTTTTGACCATTTTTTTTAAAATAATTTCTATGTCTATTTTTCCCGGATCTGTTTCTGATTTTTTTGGTAGTAATCTTTTAATATTTAGGTAGAAAAAAAAGTGTCATAAAATTTTGGAAGATAAGAAATAAACTATCATGAGATTGTGATAAAATTTTATATCGTACGTTGCCCTTTAGAAAAAATATTATATATAAGACTAGTTATAGCCTAGAAATAAATTGGTTTAGTAGTTTGAAAAAAAATCATATTTTTTATATATTTAAATTTTTATCTTATATTTACGAATATTTTTAAGTAATTTTCACTTGAATTTTAAAATTGATCTTCTTAATCCATTCAGACGAAACTTTACTATGTATTTTTTATTCCTATAGTAGTTTTTAATCGTGTCCGATGATTTCGGGTCCAAATAAAAAACAAATTGATACCAAGAATTTGCCGATGAGAAAATAAGGATGCCGATCCGCTAATTCGCAGAAACCTTTTGCTAAAACTTTTTAGTTGTGTTTTGTTTTTGTTCCCAGACGGATAAAACACTTCATAGAAGAATATTCATAAATGAAATGTAGAACATTTATTAGAACTTTCGGATCCTTTGAACTTTGAATGATTCAAACAACAGTAGAAAAATTAGTGATAAAAAGTAACTAGTTCCGAAACGTTGAAAGTGAAGATTTTTTGAAAATTAACATAAATATACAAGAAGAATTGTAATTATGTATATAAGATTTTGTACAAACTATTTGCATACAAAACAAAATTCCAATCTCTCATCAACAACGACAATACATATACAATCAACTAGTGCGTCCCTAACTACACATTGTTTCCTTTACCATAGGGGTCTTCAAAATTTTAATTGGGCCCTTTTATACCTCATAATAATATCACAACTAACAATGTTAGTTTTTCCTCAAAGTTTTATTTTCGTTGCCGAATGCGGTGACAGTTGTTAAAAATAAATTTCGAGACATTCACAAACGTTTCTAATTTCGGGCAAAGCGTTCCTTCGGAGACAAGAGAGGTTCCCGAAAGGGTCCCTCTCTTGTCCCTCTCTTGTCCCTTTCGAAGGCCCCCTTGTTGTGTTGGTCTTATTTTGCCTTCATTTCATTCCATTTTATTCTCCAAGAAGTCGAATGAAACGGATTTGTAACAACACTTGACGGAGGACAGGACCGAAATGGGAAAAAATTTTGGGACCCATGAAATAAAAAAATTAAAAAAATTAAAATTGTTATAAAATGACTCCTAATTTAATGAAAACAAAAATGTTAAAAACAAAAAATATATATTAAGAATTTTTGATTTTTGTTCTAAGTTGAAGCATTCAACTTGAAGGTCAGTAAGACCCCTGAATTTTGGAAGATTCTGGAAGAAGATTTTGGAAGAAGAATTGGAGATTTCTGGATTTTGAAAATTTTTAAAAGATACTATCATCAATAAAGATTTAAATATATCACAAATAAAGATTTTAGTTTTAAATTTATGTAAAATAGTATTTTAATCTCTAATTTTTTAAATAATATTTATAGAATTTGAGACCTAAGAAACTCTTAAAATTAAATTTAAAAGTTTTCTAAAATATGACTCTATTTTAGAATATTTTTAGCAATCTTTTCTTTAAATTCATACATACTATATTTGTTAAAATTTAACAAAATGTTAAATATAAAAATACTCTAATAATAAAATAAATACTCGAATAAAATAAATAAATGCACAAATCAGCCCGGATCCCGGATTTCAAATAAAACCCTATTTTGAAATGCGATTTTAAAGTATACCAAGTTGCTGTGAAGTCTTATAATATTAGAAAAAGTTATTTATTGTTTAATTTTGAATGATTTTATTAAATACACTATTTATATTAAACAAATAGTTTAAAAGTTACAAGAGATATAATAAATAAATGCATTAATATTTCTACTAGTCAATTTGCTTATTAGTATTTTACATTTGAATGTTATTTTAAAGTAAACCGAGTTGCGGTAGAGTTTTGTGATATCAGTAAAAGTTATTTATTATTTAATTTTGAACACATATTCCAAATATTTCATATGTGCAAAACAACAATTTCAGGAGTTACAAGAGATATAACAAATAAATGCACAAATCTCATCAGAATATATAGAGTCTATTCATATTTTATTTTCAAAAGCGATTTTGAAATTTTTTTGGGTCTTATAATATTAGTAAAAGTTATTTATTATTTAATTTTGAACAAATTTTTCAAATAAACTATTTATATAAATTAAATACTTTAAAAGTTACAAGATATATAATAAATATATGCACGAATGACTTCTAGTCAATTCGTCTACAGAATTTTTATGCTCGAGCGCTCGCGGATTACAAAATATTCAATTGCTATTTTAAAGTATGCCAAGTTGCTGTAGGGCATTAAGATGTTAACAAATATTTAAGATTATATAATTTTGTACAAACTTTTCAATTATATCATTTACTTCGGACAAATAGTTTAAAAATTACAAAAGATATGATAAATCAATGCACTTCCAATACGTTCGTTAAATGACTGTATGAGATTTGGGATTTATAGCTCCACTTTTAAAAGCATATTTAGAGTATACCGAGTTGCTCTATGAACTTGAAATGTTAGAAAGCTTTATAGACTTTCCAATTTTGTACAAATTTGTCGAATATTTTATTTGCATTAGACAAATGGTTTAAAAGTTACAAGACCTAACTCCTACCGCTATCCAAAATATTTTGTGTCAATTATTTTTCCCCCGGGCCCTGGGTGATCCGGCCCTGTTCAAAAAGAACAAACAACGCGTGTGTGAATTAATAGCACCTAAAAATAGTGCCTAGGAAGATGTTTAGCTAGATTCTGATCCTGAAACACCGAATTGTTTCTATATTGGAACTACTCGGACACGAAATGAGAGAAACTGACTAAATTATCACCAAGAAGGCATTATTTAGTTTTCGAATCTAATTTTGTAATTTTATTTCAAAATTTTAAGAGAACCTTCGAATGGGTCTCAATGGTAATCGAATGATTATTATTTATATCAGGTTTATTTATTGCTTTTTAGGTCTGGATTTTATTTGAATTCGTACGTAACTTTGTTTTGCAACATTTTTAGAGAACAGGTATCATAAACTGTGAAAGACTTGGATATATATAAATTTATATGTAAATGTGTATATATATATATATATATATATATATATATATATATATAATACTAATTACCTAATTCCTTTAATTTTATAAAAAATATACACATCAATTTTAATATTCAACCCGCACCATTATAGTATTTTCTACTATTTAAGTATAACAAATTCCTTTTCAATAATTTACAAAATCAATTATCATCGCAAAAATTGCCAAATTACCTAGAAAACAGCCCAAACAATATTTAAAATCCATAAACAGCAAATGTTCCAGAATAAAAATGCCGTTAAAAATCATCCCCCGTAGAAAATTTCCCTCTTTTGTGCAAAAATGTTACAAATACAAATCGTGTTTTATTTTATGGGGTCGATACGACCCTAATAAATCGGTTTACAATATTGGTTTACAATAATTCAGGATTAGGGTAGACTTTAGTAAAATATTTATTCTACAACCCTCGGGAAAGATTTGACTTGAAATTGGATCGAAAAATGACACGAAAATAGATGAATAATAAAGGAATTTTATTTGTAGATATACTGATATAGTTTTTAATGTAAATTGTGATTGAAATAATTTATGGAAAAGTGTAAAACCAGGGCAGGTTGCGAAAACGAGCTTTTGATAATGATATTCGGTTCAATTTAGTCCATTTTGTACTGATTTTATTTCAACTATTTTATGAGTGTAGTACGTGTATAAAATTATTTTTATCTTAAATTGCGGATAATTTTTTTGAAAATTGCGTATGCAGTTTTATAGTATAAATATTTAATAATATTATACTATATTTACAAGGTGGTACAACAAAAAGTACGTCATGAAGAGTTCATCAAATTTAGTCTATTTTGTACTGATTTTATTTCAACAATTAGAGTGTAGTACGCGTATAAAATTATTTTTCTCTCAAACTTAGGTTAAAATTTTTGAAAATTCAGTATGCTGTTTTTTGGTATGAATATTTAATAATATCATACTATATTTACAAGATTTTACAACAAAAAATACGTCCTGAATAGTTCATCAAATCTAGTCTATCCTGTACTGGTTTTATTTCAACAAATAAAGTTTGAGTGTAGTAAGTGCATAAAAGTATTTTTATCTCAAATTGTAAATAAAATTTTTGAAAATTTAGTATGCAGTTTTAAAGTACAAATATTTAATAACACTATACTATATTTACAAAGTTCTACAACAAAAGGTACGTCCTGAAGAGTTCATCAAATTTAGTCCATTTTGTACTGATTTTATTTCAACAATTTTATGAGTGTAGTACGTGTATAAAATTATTTTTATCTTAAATTGCGGATAATTTTTTTGAAAATTGCGTATGCAGTTTTATAGTATAAATATTTAATAATATTAATAATATTATACTATATTTACAAGGTGGTACAACAAAAAGTACGTCCTAAAGAGTTCATCAAATTTAGTCCATTTTGTACTGATTTTATATCAACAATTAAATTATTTTTATCTCAAATTGTGGATAATTTTTTTGAAAATTGGGTATGCAGTTTTATAGTATAAATATTTGTTGATATTATACTATATTTACAAGGTTGTACAACAAAAAGTACGTCCTGAATAGTTCATCAAATTTAGTTCATTGATTTCATTTCAACAAAAGTGTAAGTCTAGTACGTGCATAAAATTATTTTTATCTCAAAATTTTGATAAAATTTTTGAAAATTGAGTATGCAGTTTCATAGTATAAATATTTAATAATATTATATTATATTTACAAGGTGGTACAACAAAAATTACGTCATGAAGAGTTCATCAAATTTAGTCCATTTTGTACTGATTTTATATCAACAATTAAATTATTTTTATCTCAAATTGTGGATAATTTTTTTGAAAATTGGGTATGCAGTTTTATAGTATAAATATTTGTTGATATTATACTATATTTACAAGGTTGTACAACAAAAAGTACGTTCTGAATAGTTCATCAAATTTAGTTCATTGATTTCATTTCAACAAAAGTGTAAGTCTAGTACGTGCATAAAATTATTTTTATCTCAAAAAAATTTTTGAAAATTGAGTATGTAGTTATATAGTATAAATGTTTCTTAATAGCATAAAGTATATTTTCATAACTGTATTGCAACGCGTACGTCCTGAAGAGCTCGTTAAAATCTGCATTATTTTGTATGAGTGATATTGAATCAAACACACATGTGAAGAAAATTTTTAATATTTCGTTTACAATTTTTTAATTACTTTTAGGAAAAAATATTTTTGCAAAACGTTTTTTTTAGAATTACCAAAAAAGTGTATTTTGGATTTTGAAAATTTAAAACCCTTCGACAGACATAATTTGGGAATCATTTTACCCTTTTTTCATCCCTTGTCTATAAATTGTCCAATTACCTAGTATCTTTTATCATCTGTAAAACAATTTTACCACCAAGAAATTAAAACATAAAATCGTTTTGTCCAAAAAAAAATCAGCACGAGGTTGTCATTAAAAACGGCAGCTGCAACTTTTTTCCTTCGGGCAGATTGTTCTCTCAATTCTTCATTTGGGGAAAAAAACATCTTCTGACCGTTATATAATGGAAAATACTTAAAACCGGTCATAAAACTGTAAATTATGATGTACTAAAGGTTTTAACTAATTTGGGTTAATTTATGGATTTAGATAAAGGATGGACAATTGCACCTTTTGTTGGAAAAAACCAAAGTAGGCAGTAAAAATGTATTTAGGACGATTTTGTGGCTAAATCAGTAATTTATCACTTTGTTCTGGCTATAAATTGGTAAAATCAAAGAATGGATAATATATTGATACCTTAATTTGATATTTAAAAAAAATAGTTTCTAAGATATATATGTTGAGATAAGATAGATATGTTGAGTCTTTTAAAAAAAAATGTTTTTGACTAATTTGGGATAATTTATGGATTTTTAAACCACTTTTGCTGAAAGATAGACAATTGCACCTTTTGTTACAAAAAGCAGTAAAAATTGATTTAAAACGGTTTTCTGGCTAAATTGGTAATTTATTACTTCGTTAAGACTATAAATTGGTAAAATCAAAGTTTCAATAATATATTGATACCTTAATTTAATATTTTTAAAGAATTTGCCTTCTGTGGTGAATTATTAGATTTTAACACACTTGGGTTAATTTATGGATTTTTAAAACTCTTTTTAGGCAAAAAATGGACAATTGCACCTTTTGTTACAAAAAAGGTTTAACAGTATAAATTGTTCTGTTACAGTTGTTGAATACAGTATAAATTGACTAAATCAAAAAATAGATATTAAAATGACCCTTAATTAATTTAATTGAAAAAGATACTTATTTTTATAAATATTTATTTTACTTTTATTATTATATTTGACACGTTTTGTCCAAAACCCAATAAAATCTGACAATAATATTTAAAATCATATAAATTTCACCTAAAGTACACATTCCGCCTTTAGTACTTGACTGTTAACAAGGGCCCTCTAATAAAATCCAATTTTCGAACAAAAGTACTTGCCCTTTTATTGCTTGTCCTTTTTGTAAAATTTCGACAAATTTTCGGTTTGTACTTTTCGGAATTTATTACTTTTGGGCCCATATGGTACAGGAATCGTAAATTTGTTGTAAAAAGGTATAAAGTGACCCTAGAATTCGGGGAATGATGCTTTTTGGACAAGGATCATATTTTGGGAAAAAATGAGAAAATTCGATGTTTTGAAAATTTGTTGTAGAGAATGAAATATTTTGATAACTTTTGTTATAGTTGGAATTTTTTTAATCTGAATATGTAGTACTATAATCTAAGTATCTAGTAGTATTATATCATAAATACAACCAGTGTGTCCTGAAGAGCTCTTTGAAATCGTAAGTATTTCCAGTAAGGCCATGGAATCTTTATGCACTTGGTTCAGAAAAGTATTAATATTTTTTGTTATAGTTGAAAATTTACTAAACTGAATATGCAAGATTATAGTAGACATATCTAGTAGTATTATACTCAAAATAGAAGTTCATAGTGCAATCAGAACGTCCTGAAGAGCCCTTTGAAATTACTCTTTAATACGCAAAACCGTTTGAATGATTTCAGCCCAAGACATCTATGTAGCAAATATTTTTTGCTTTTAGTAAAAAACTACAGTCAAGTAATTGTTTAATTTTTTTACATTATATTTATATATGTATTCATTATATAATACACCTAAGTCTGTTTTTACACGGTCTTTTTGTACACGGTTTTGATATAACACGGTTTGAAAATTGAATATTTTTAATTTTTTTACACGATTTTATTCCATTTAGCACGATTTGAAATGTTATGTACTTAAATTTTTTTTGTCAAATTTAATTTTAGCGAAGTATATTGATATCACAAAAAAGTATTTATGAAAGAAAAAAGTCTGAAACCATCGATAGTATCAATAGTTTGCGAACACTAGCTTAAAGATTTAAGTGAATTCCCCTTTAGCGCGTACAAACAATTTTTACTGGTCAAAGCAAATGTGAATAGCACTAATTTAATTCTTGTTCTTAAAAATTATTGTTTTTCACCAATTTTAATAGGTTTTAGAGATTAGGAACAAATCACCAATTTTTGTATAAGATCAATGTCTTTTTTTACACGTTTTTTTTTTACACGGATTCTTCTGGAACCAATCTCCGTGTAAAAACAGACTTAGGTGTAATTACAAAAAATATTCTTTTCAACATTCCTGATCGATAGCTCGTCAATCTTCACATTTTTTGTTCGAATTCAAATGATTTTCGATACAATCAATCGACAAATGAAAAAACTTTGAATAAGTTTGATATGTAAAATAGATATAATTCCGATACTGTTAGTCGATATATCGAATATGTGATCGAGATACGGCGGCCCGTTGGCTGCTTCATAAATTCGAAGAATGTTAAGGGCCATCCAAGTGGCCATCGAGGAAAAGACACATTTTGAGTAATAAAAATAATAAATATAATTATATAAATAGTAATTGAAAATAATTGCAGCATTATATGAGCAAATGATTATTTTAAATGAATTAAATTAGTAAGTAGTTAGTAAAAAACAAACTTTTTGACGAGTGACGCACATTTTTAGCTTTGTATTAATAACTTTAAAAAATTATTCAAAAGTGTTAAATTTATTAATGTTGGATTCAAATACATACTTCTAACAATAATATATCAAAATCACAACTTGTTACTAAATATAGTTTAGCTGGAAAAAAATTTCAAAGTTAGAATTTATATTGAAAAGTCACTTTGCTTTATAATCGTGTGTCATGTGTACTATGAGTCCAACGCGCCGATTTTTAGTTTATTATTATTAATTATAAAAAAATATTCAAAGATATTAAATTTGTTAATGTGTTATTAAAATACATACTTTTAGCAATATTAGATCAAAATTACAACTTGCTACTAAATATAGTAGACCTGGAAAAAAATACAAAGTTACAATTAATACTCAAATAAAAAAGATACTTTGCTTTACATTCGTGAGCCATAGTACCGTGCCGATTTTTAGTATATTATTAAACACTTTAAAATATTTTTCAAAAGTGTTTAATGTAATAATTCCTGATCAAAATACATACTTTTAGCAATAATATATCAAAATCACAACTTGCTACTAAATATAGTATACCTAGAAAAAAATTACAAAGTTGGAATTTGTATTCAAATGCTATATGTATTTTGGATCAACAGTGCCAATTTTTCGTTTTTTATGAATAACTTAAAAAAATCATCCAAAAGTTTTAAATTTAATAATGCAGGATTAAAATATATACTTTTAGGAATAATATATCAAAATCACAAATTGCTACTAAATATAGTAAACTTAGAAAAAAATCACAAAGTTAGAATTTACATTCAACTAAGTAATGATATGTGTAGTATGAACTCAACGCGCCGATTTTTAGTTTATTATTAATAACTTTAAAAACTTATTCAAAAGTGTTAAATTTTATTATGCCATTTTAAAATATATACTTTTGAAAATAATATATTAAAATCATAGCATTCTATGCCAAACGATTTATTTATTATAAATTTTCAAAGTGTAGATGTGGCTTTATTCCTAACCCGTCTGGCAACAAAATTTATACGACCTGTTGTCTTACAACATTGTTGTAGGTAGACAACTCCGTTATACTTGGAAAATAATATACATTGATATATACACACATATCAATACATACATATTGAGTTTAGTTTTCAAAGAACTCTTCAGAACTTCAATTTTTAGTATAATAGTAATAAATGCTTCAATTACAAAACAAGCGTCTAGAATTTATTTAATTAAAATTATTTCCCAAATTATTTTCTAATTTTTTATATTTTTCAAATAAGCCCAAATATGTTCTAAATATATGCAATGCAATATATATGTCTAAAAAAAACCCGAAGGGTTCCAAATAAAAAAAAATCATGAAAGAAACCATTGATGACTTTTCCTAGAAATGTAACAGGAATTCGATACTTTCGAAGAACTTAATGCAAAAACATGTCGTTCTTTTGATATATCACAGATTCTTAAACGTTTGTGAATAATGTACTTATATATTCGAATAAATAAAATAGATACATCGATAAAAATTTAATAAAATATAAAAAAAATGTATATGAGTACACAAAAACATCTTTGATCAGGACTTCATTGTGTTTACATTATTAATATTTATTGCTTCTCTAACTAATTTATTTTCTAGCAAATATTTTTGCAAAATAAATACATATTTTACGTTCTAATTATATATTTCAAATTATATCACTCTTATTTTTTTAAATAAATCTGGTTTGACTTCGTCCTAGTCTAATGTACTGATTTATATCTTTATATTTAAACTGTTTTATATGATTCGATACATTTTTTTTTTTTAAATTTACTTGCAAAGTTTTTTTTGACAATTTTTGTTGTTAATTTTATCGATGGCGCCTGCTTATTATGTTATGTCATATATAAAATTACGATTAAATTTGTTATCTAGCTTAATATATTATCTTATAATATAAATTTATTATCTTACACGATTTATTTACCGAAGTTGTGAATGAAATTGTAAGTGAAGTGGCCTTTTCAGGGCCAAATTCAGAGGTAAATATATTGAAATTAAATTGTATTTATATCAAACAATAAACCACTCAAACCAAATTTCAGTGTATTATCAATATTTTCAAAAATTTGTTCTAAACCATAAAAACTAATGATGCAGAATTAAAATATATACTTTCGAGATAAATATATTAAATTCACAGCATTTTAGTGCAAATAATATTATCAGTATAATTTTTTATGAGAGTAATAAATTTATATCTCTCAACTGAGCGCATGGTACCAAATTTTAGTTTTTTATTAATATCTCAAAAAAATTGTTCTAAAACACTAAAACTAAAAATGCAGAATTAAAATATATACTTTTGTATAAAATATACTAAATTTACAGCATTCTAGTACAACTGCTATTACCAGTAATTTTTTTTTAATTAAAGTAATATATGTACCTATCAACCAATAGTAAGGTACGAATTTCTAGTTTTTTATTAATATCTCCAAAAATTTGTTCTAAAACATAAAAACTAATAACGCAGTTTCAAAATATATACTCTGGAACAAAATATCAAAATTTCAATTTCATCCAACTTTTTCTACGGCCAAAATAAATTTTCAAACATTTACTATTTCGCCTCTGTTTTCCGGGTAAACACCAAAAACGCTCGTCATAAGTGGAAGTAAAGTGATAAAGAAACAAATTCTAATCTAATCTCGAAAACATTTATTTATCTAAGTTAATCTTTTCCAAAAAGTTTTCTCGGAATTAACTGGCAGGAATTATCGATTTTTTTTTTCAATGATCGATCGATAAAAATAGAAAAGTTTGGTTAAGGAAAAAGCTTTTGGTTGCTAGGCGAGAAATATTATAATTTTTCACAAAAATTCTGTAATTTATAAAATCAAATAATAATTATTATTATATTATTATTATATTAATTATTTATGAAATTGTGATTTTTCTTGATCACAACATATATAAATTTCACTCAAAATCCACAATATTTAAGTTTCTAAACAAAAATTGTAACAAAACCAATTTGAAATCGACTTGGGGAATTTTTTGGCCATTTTTCAATTAACATACAAAATTCGTTCCAGACATTCCTTTTTAATTAGCTTAGCAGAAACTAGATAAAATTTGCTTAAATATAAATTTGTAAAAATGGTTCTCGAGGCATTTTTATTAGTATTCTTTACAATTTATTTATAATTTATTATAAAATTAATGTCTGTCATTAATTTCTCCTTTGATAACCTCTTTAAATAATCGTCGTCAATTATTTAATACGTTTTTGCATAAATTATGATAATTATTTAAAAATAGAACAAGAAACGCATCACAAAATTACTATGCGGACATTCGATATCGGAATTACATTTATTAATTACATTTATATAATAAATGATAATGAAATTATAAAATTTATTCAAGAAATAATATATACTAGTATAGTAAATTATAAGTTTTTACTTTCGCCTTTAAAATTAAATTAAAATTTAAACTATGGCAATAAACATATGAATAATTGTGTTAATTCAATACTTCTTTTTTAATAATTTATTTCTGGTAATACTGTTTATACTAGATTACTGAAAAATTAGTATAGTATACTTAAAAGTATATATTTTAATTTTGCATTACCAGTTTTGTTGGTTTAGAATAAATTTTTGTAGATATCGAAGATAAACTAAAGTATGAACAAGCTATTGAACAATATTAATGCATCATCTTTTATAAAAAAAAATCTGATAATACTGATTACACTAAAATTCTGAAATTTTAGTATATTATTCTCAATAGTATATATTTTAAATCTACGTTATTATATTTGATGCTTTAAAACAAATTTTTGGAGATATTAATGATAAACTAAAAATTGGCGTCATAATTTAAAAATATTTTCTTTACAAGTGATACTATTGTTAGTATAATCCTAAAAATTTAGTATTTTATGCCAAAAAGTATATACTTTAATCCTGGATAATTAATTTGAATGTTTTGGAGCAATTTTTTTGATATATTAATCATTTACTAGAAATTTGTGCTTTATGATTGGTGAATCATAAGGCACTTCTTCTTTAATTTTTTTTTCTGATAATACTGTTTATACTAGAATGCCAAAAATTTAGTATATTATTCTTAGAAGTATATATTTTAATTCTGCATTACCAGTTTTGATAGTTTGGAATAAATTTTTAGAGATATTAATGATAATCTGAAAATTGAACCATGTTAATTTATAATTTTGTTACGTTCATAATTTATTCTTAATAAATTTTTTTCTGGTAATACTGTTTATACTAGAATGTCAAACATTTAGTATGTTATTTTCAATAGTATATATTTTAAATCTACATTATTATATTTGATACTTTGGAATAAATTTTTGGAGATATTAATAATAAATTAAAAATTGGCGCCATACGATTGATGAATAGAGATCATATTACTTTAATTTAAAAATATTTTTTTTACAAGTAATACTATTCGTAGTATAATCCTAAAAATTTAGTATTTTATGCCAAAAAGTATATACTTTAATCCTTGATAATTAATTTAAATGTTCTTGAGCAATTTTTTTGAGATATTAATCATATACTAGAAATTTGTGCCTTATGACTGGGAAATCATAGGACACTTCCCTTGAATATTTTTTTCTGGTCATATTGTTTATATTAGAATTATGCAAATTTAGTATATTATACTTAAAAGTATATATTTTAATTCTGCATTACCAGTTTTAAAGGTTTAGAATAAATTTTTAGAGATATTTATGCTAAACTAAAAATTGAACCATGTCATTGATATATAATTTGGTTACTTCAATAGTTTTTCGTTAGTAATTTTTTTATTGATAATACTGGTTATACTATAATTCTGAAAATTTAGTATATTATTCTTAAAAGTATATATTTTGAATCTACATAATTATATGTGATATTTTGGAACAGTTTTTTGGAGACAATAATTATTTACTAAAAATAAGCGCCATACAATTGATGCATACATATCATTTTACTTCAACATTTTTTACTGATATTACTATTGTTAGTATAATGCTGAAAACTTAGTATATTATACAAAGAAGTATATACTTTAATCCTGGATAATTATTTTGGATGTTTTGGAACAAATTTTTTGAGTTATTAATAAAATACTATATTTTGGTGCCTTATGATATGATTTAAGAATTATTTCCAAAGTGTATTTATAAAAAATGTAACAAAATTAAATGGACACCAATCTAATCACTAGATGCCCTAAAAAGATAAAACATTGACGTTTTAATAATCATAAAGATTATATAATTTTTACGATAAATGACAACGAGGAAAAGAATTAATCAGTTGAATCATTAACCTATTTGGGCCATTTTACGTTTCAAAGTACATTTATTTATTGTATCTCTTGTAACTTTTAAACGGTTTGTTTAAAATAAATAAAATATTTGACAAATCTGTACAAAATTAAGAAATAAATAATATTTTCTAACATTCAAGAGCCCTACAGCAAATCGGTATACTTTAAAATAATTTTTGAAAATATAAAATAAATTCGACAGGTTTTCTTTGACAATGCCAATGCATTTGTTTATTATATCTCTTGTAACTTTTGAACGGTTTGTCTAAAATAAATGAAATATTTGACAAATTTGTACAAAATTAAATGATAAATAATATTTTTTAACATTCCAGGGCCATACAGAAACTCGGTATACTTCAAAATAATTTTTGAAAATATAAAATAACTTTGACCGTTTTTCTTTAACAAAGTTTATAGATTTATTTGTTTTATCTCTTGTAACTTTCAAATGGTTCATCTAAAATAAATGAAATATTTGACAAATTTGCAGAAAATTAAATTATTTAAAATATTTTCTAACATCTCAAAGCCCTAAACCGACTCGGTGTTCTCTTAAACGACAACAGAACATTAACATTTAAATATAACATTAAAAATCATCTGTTAACTATCGTTATTTTGGATAGAAATCAAATGAACGAATTCTAATTATAATGTTTTTTCATCTGTTATATTTTTGGAATAATTTTCTACCAGCTCTCCTATTAATTCGAATAAATATATTTTTTATTCGTGTGCGACCGGAAATGTTTGGCAGCTTGTTCAGACACGACAGACACAATATATTTCGCGCGCTTTTTTATTTGCAAAATTGCAAAAAATAACGACCAAATGGATATAAAACTAGATGTGTGTGGCATTTTGTCATAATAAATTTTATTGATAAAAATTGAGATAAATATTAGGATAAAATGTCAATCAACTGTCAGTTGGAAAATAAAGTTGTTGATTTTACTAAAAACAAATCAATGCCAAGACAAAATGTCACTTACACCTATTATATAGCATATATTTATTATTTAATACAAATAGTTAATACATCATATAATATTAAAATTCTTACCTTGATACGGCTTAAGTCTCATAACCTTATCACTTATAATCTATTTGCTTTAATTGCAGTAAGAATATAAAAAGCAAAACTACTACAAATAATGTAATACACACTTTGTTAACATTTATAACAAATTGCTTATAACACTTGCAATTTTTAATAATATACTTTATTATTATTAATATTTATTTTAATAAAAACTTTTCGATAAATTACTCTTATGACAGATGTCGGCGCCATTGTTTGCACAAGCTTGGCAGTTCAGTTTGCACAATACCAACCGCCAATCGCAAAAATCAAAAACGCAAAACTATCACAAATATTTTTTAAGAAATATAACAAATATTTATTTATCAATAACCTTATGCTGAATTAATAAATAAAACTTAAAATATTTTATATACTTATATTATGATTATATTTTATTTATTTAAAGTTAACGGCGGTTCCGTTAACGCCAACTTCAGTTTAACGGCTGGCGGTTGGTACTTTGAAAACTGAACACTATCGAGTTTGAACCAAAAAGGACGCGTACACTTGTCAAAATAATAAATAATAAAATAAAAATTAATAATAATAATATTTTAAAAATATGTTAAATTTATTATTAAAAAGTGCGTTTTATGTCCAAATTGTTATTAATGGTACAAAGTGTCTATTATATTACTTGTGCTTTAGATTTTTACGATTGACGGTTATTATTTAGAAACTGAAAAGTTTGTGTTAAAAATGGCGGCAATACCTGTCAAAATAATATTATTTAAGAATATGTTAAATTCATCATTAAAAGGTACGTATTAAATGCAAATTGTTATAAATAGAAATAGAAACAATGTGTATTATATTACTTATCATAGTTTTGTTTTTTAGATTTTCACGATTGATGGTTGTTATTCGGAAAACTGAAAAGTTTGTGCAAAAAATGAGGGCAACACATGTCAAATAGAAAAGACGCCTGAACCAGGTATTTATATAATTTTAATCTGATTTATATATATATATATATATATATATATATATATATATATCTGAACAAGGTAATTCATAAATGATTCGGTAAGATTTGCCAAGGTTACTCCAATCGTAGAAATGCGTAGTAGAAATTATCATACACGTTTTTATTAAATGATTTTTATTGCCGATATATCAATCAATTTATATTATTATTATATTCAAATATATATATATATATATATATATATATATATATAAATTCATTCTTCATAATGTTATAGAATTTACGCATTTGTTTATATAATAGAAGCTAAAATGTCAACGACGTAGAAGAATTTTTGTAGAGTCAATATTTTTTTTATATAATGATTTAATTATTTAGAAATATATATATATATATATATATATATATATATATATATATATGATGAGTTATTCAGAATCGGGCAGTAACACCAAGTAAATTTTGGATTAATTTGGATAAATAAAGTATTTCAAAACTACTTTAGTTTTTTTTACTTGGTGTTACTGGCCGATTCTAAATAACTCATCAAAATATATATCAACACCAAACTCACATACTTCAATATATATATATATATATATATATATATATATATTTATATATATATATTGAAGTATGTGAGGTTTGGAATCAATTTCCTCTATCTTTCAATGAAAAAAAAACCTACAAGTCATTTCGATCGAAAGTTCAAAATTTGACCAAAGTATTATGATATCATTATAATTTTTTAATCAAATGGCATGTGCCTGATGAATTTGACACAAATCGATTTATCTACCAATATATAATTAATTGATAAAATTAAATATGCGACAAATTTATTCACCAAAAATCTTATCACATGATCGTGAGAGCCTGATGATGGTCAGAGTCCAAAAACCTGGGAAATGAGCCAAAATCTAATTTGGTGATAAAAGTGTTATTGTTTTTGTTGTAATTGGTAGCAAGAATGTTTATTTATCATCCCCTAAAAATATTTTGGATATTTTGGATATGGTTCTTGTTATATGATAAAAATTGATGATGCGCATCTGGAACACCAGAAGTCCTTTTCTATTATTGTTATTTAATTTCAAAACAATTTTTTTCTCCTACAAATTTTCTTTTATCAGTTGCCAAAATTTATGAAAGTGTTAAAACACATACATAGATGTTGGAATTAATCTTATTTAACCGGATCCGATCAGAATTGGACTTATCTAAAACGGTTTGGTCTAAATATACATATCTTAGTATCTGAATTCGTTGAGTAAATACGCATTTTGATAAAGTGAAGGAATCAGGCGCGTTTTGTTGGAAATTATATAAAAAAAAATTGAGATAAAACATTTTTATGTATTTGTGGCATTAGTACGGGAAACAGGGATAACTGTTGAAGTCGTAAATTGAAAGATTTAGATGTTTAACTGGATTTTTATAAATAATCCAATATAAATAATCAAAAGTTTCGTTCCGGACATTCTTTTTTATTCAGCTTAGCAGAAACTAGATAAAATTCACTACACTTCTGGGTAAACTATTTCATAAAATTGGAAGAAAATTATTAAAAAAAATCTAGTTCAAACCGTCCTTATATATGGTGCAACACAGAATGTATGGATTCGGGATATTTTTTTATATTTTATTAAATAATTTAAAAATTTAGTTCCGGACACTTTTTTTTATTAAGCTTAGCAGAAACTAGATAAAATTTACTACATTTCTGCGTAAACTAGTTTACAAAATTGGAAGAAAATTATTTACAAAAAGTTATTACAAAAGTTTCAAGCTCAATCTCGTCCTTATATATGGTGCAAAACAGTATACATGGATTCGGGACATTTTTTCACATTTTATTAAATAACTAAAAAAGTTGTTTCGGACACTCTTTTTTAATTAGCTTAGCAAAAACTAAATATAATATACCAAAAATTCATATAAATTATTTTATATGTCCCATTACAAAAATTTGCTAAATTTTAAAGGATGATGGAGATATATATGAACCAAAAGTCTGTATTATCTGACTATGATAAAGAAAAAATAAAAAATAAAATAAAATAGATTTTTTACAAAAAAACAGCAATGTTTGACTCTTTAAAAATAATTGCTAAAATATAGCAAGAATAAAAGAGAAATCTCTGGACAAAATGAACAATTTACCAAAAATCAGTAATATTTGTTTAATATACAACAAAGAAAAATAAATTTGTGAAATTGACAATTTACCAAAAATCAGTGAAGTTTATCAATTTAATTTAAGGTATACATGAATAAATTTAAAAAATTACCAACAATTCAGTAAAATAGTGCATTCAAATCAAATAATCAGGAAAAATCAGTGTTGATCCCTTTGGACCAAAAAATTAGTAAAAATTAGTGATTTTTGTGAATTTACAACTGGATGCCAAAGTAATTCAAGGATGGGGAAAGAATCTATATATTGAATAGACCAAGTGCTTCAAATATCTTTAAAGTACAACTACATACCAAGGATGCAGAAAAATCTATGGATAACTTCAAAAATACACCAAAAGGCAGCAATAAATTTCGATTTGATAAAATATACAATTCACCAAAAATTAACCAGTAGGAGTTACAAGGAAGAAGAAGAATCTACCATTCATATTTATCTATTTAAAAATAGTTTCCAATTTATAGCAAGGATGGAAAAGGTATCTGTAGACAAAATGGATTAATCACTAAAAATAAGCAAAATTTGATTTTTCAAGGATGAAGAAAAAATCTATTGATGATAGGATGATCACCAAAATTTTACTTCGTAAAATAGCAAATTTACCATTATTAACCATTTGTTCCAGGGATGAAGTAAAATCTTCCATTCATATTTATCTATTTAAAAATAGTTGCCAAATTATAGCAAGGATGAAAAAGGTATCTGTAGACAGAAAGGACAAACCACTAAAAATCTGCAACATTTGATATTTCAAGGATAGAGAAAAAATCTATTGGTGTTCGGATGATTAGCAAAATAGAATCTTCACCAAATACCAGAAGATTACTATTATGTCTTCAAATATGAGTTACTGGATAGCTTCCTCAATTTTCTGGAAAATTTTCCGTACAATTGATCCAGAACGTTGTGAATTTCTCACAATTCCGTCGACGTGTGCATTCTTTTCCTTCGAAATTGAAAAATTAACACGTCGATGCTTACGCAAGCAAAAAACGGTTATATATTTACGTTTTAGAAAATCTCCGAGACATTAAATTACAATGTTGCTTATCAGCTTATCTTGCCTCAACTCCATTTACACAAATGTCTCCATTTACATTTACACACAAGTCAACCGTGATCGTCGTCGACAATGTTTGAGAGATTTTTTGCAAATTACGCGAATTATGCGAATTAATTAGCTACCAGAGATAAAATACAAGGATATATTCATTTCGATAAAGCTTATCAATTTCTTTCTGACGAAAAAAATAGCGATAGCCGACGATAAATTATCTGTAGAGTTGTTCGACGAGGTGACAACTTGTTGAGGATTCGATAGTCCGGGGAAAATAGATGAAAATGTGGGTCAATTGGTTTATTGAATCTCTTGTAACTTTTGAACGATTAGTCTGATGTAAATGTTGTATTCAAAAAACTTGTTTAGAATTGATTAGTCTATAATATTTCCTAATATCTCAAGACCGTAAAGGTACTCAGTATACTTCAAAATTGCGGTTGAAAGTAAATATATAAATCATGGATTGACGACTCATTTCGAGTGCATTTATTTATTTAATCTCTTGTAACTTTTAAACCTAAAGTCTAATATATATAATATATTTAATAAATTTGTACAAAATTAATTAATAATATAATATCTTCTAACATCAAAAGATTCTAAAACAACTTATACTTTAATATAATTTTTTTTATAATTACATATCCGTTTTTTTTGAGTATAGGGTAAAGTTTGTTAATAATTTCATTTTAATAAATTTGTACAAAAATTGTACTTAACTTGTTAATATTTTTTTAATACTGAACTGTAGATTATATGCTTCAAATTATTTTCAATTTAAATAGAATACTTTAAATCTTTCATAAAATTTCTAGCTGATCGAGACATTTTTTCACTTTTATTCCAATTTGGTTCCGGGCATTTTTTTAATTCATCAGAACCGTTATAAAATTTACTACAATTTTGTATAAATTATCATATATGCAGCAAACTAAAAAATCACTAGAATTTACATGAGTCCCAGGCCGAGACGCGTAAAACGCCACTAACCCGAAACGAGGGCTAGATCTAGGTTGGTGTCAAAGCTCGCGTACCGGTTAGGGACTATCATGAATTCCGGTGATTTTTTTTAGTTCACAGCAAATATTATTTGTCGATTATAAAATGATATGAAGAATGAGAAGTGATGTATTTAAATTAAGAATTTGAAGTATATAATCTACAGTTTAGTGTTGTATTATTTAATTTAATTGTCATGTAAGAATTGGTACAAAAATTGTGATTTTTTCAATGTTTGTGTTAGTTTTTGATATTTAGAAGTTTCAAGTATTTAAACAGTTTTAATTATTAGTAATTAATAAGTTAAGTGGTTTGGTTTCAAATACAGATTATACAGATTATTATTAGAACGTGTAGTTTGTTGGAAGTGCATTTATGTTATCTCTTGTAACTTTCAAACTTAACGTCTAATATAAATGCAATATTTGACAAATTTGTGCAAAATTCAATAGTTTATAATATCTTGTAACATCATAAACGCCTAGAGCAACTTAGTATACTTTAATTAGTAAAAACATCTAATATCAATTATATATAGAAGAGATGAGTTTATAGGAAGTGCATTTGTTCATTATATTTCTTGTAACTTTTTAATCATTAATCTAATTTGAATGAAATATTTGACAAATTTGTACAAAATTAAATATTTAATAATATTGTCTAACATCATAAGACCCTAGAGCAACTCGGTTACTTTAAAATCGCATTTGAACGTAAAATCACCTGAAATCAATCATAGATCGACGAGATGGATTATTGGAAGTGCATTTGTTCGTTACCTCTTGTAACTTTTTAATCATTATTGTAACGTAAATAAAATATTTGACAAATTTATACAAAATTAAATTTTCTATTATATTGTCTAACATCATAAGACCCTAAAGCAACTCGGTATACTTTAAAATCGCATTTGAACGTAGAAACATCTGAAATCAATTACATATCGTCGAGATAGATTATTGGGAGTGCATTTGTTTGCCATATCTCTTATAACTTCTTAATTGTTAGTCTAATTTAAGTGAAATATTTGACAAGTTTGTACAAAATTAAATTACCTATAATATTGTCTAACATCATAAGACCCTAAAGCAACTCGGTATACTTTAAAATCGCATTTGAACATAGAAACACCTGAAATCAATCATATATCAATGAGATGGATTATAGGAAGTGCATTTATTTACTAGATCTCTTGTAACTTTTTAATCATCAATCTAATTCAAATGAAATATTTGACAAATTTGTTCAAATTAACTGAATGAATTGTTTATATTATTTTCTAACATTATAAAATTCTAAAACAACTCGGTATGCTTTAAAATCACATTTGAACATAGAAACACCTGAAATCAATTACATATTATTTGATTATTGGAAGATTATTGGAAGTGCATTTGTTTATTATATCCCTGATAACTTCTAAATTGTTAGTCTAATTTATAAGAAATATTTGGCAAGTTTGTACAAAATTAAATTACCTATAATATTGTCTAACATCATAATGACCTAGAGCAACTCGGTATACCTAAATAATGCGCTATTAATATCGTTTTAATTTTTCTTCGGCCGGAACCGGCGCTATGTCGAAGGTCTTGTGTAAATATAACACTTCATGTATTTGCTTATAGGCACGGAATATACATTTATATGAAATTTATATACATTTATATATATATATATATATATATATAAATGTATATAAATTTATATGTATATTTATATTTCAATGTACTATTACGTTCGTCGCGCGTTCTACGCATCGGCTCGTCCGGTCGCGTAAAAAGGGCGGGACCGGCGTCTAATTTTAAACCCGAATTTCTCTCACAAAACCCAATTGTTTCTCTCCAAATCTTCGACAAATCTTTAATTCCGACCCCAGAAAACCTAATTCCGCTATCAATTATCATCGACATTACGAAATTAGTGTTAAAAATTCGTTTTTCTTATATGGGTATCGTCGCAGTTTGTAGGTTAAGTGTATCACTCCGCGCGTTCGCGCGATTGTTGGCCTTGTGTGACGTCACGTTGTGCACGTGTTGGACATTTGTGTGGGGAAAGGATAATAGGGGATCTGAGAGAAAATTAGAAAGCACTTTTTTTAAATATTATACGAATAGACAAAAAAAGTATCTAACAAATACTATTTATTCAATTCAAAGAAAGAAATCCATGTCACATTAATATACGCCAATTATTGGTTATATTCGTCGATGGGTATGAGATTTTTTATTTTTGAAGGCATTTTTATCCATACAGTTTTCCTTGTATAATGACAAAAAAATAATAAATTTAAGGTAAATAAATAAGTTAGTACTAAATTAGTATAGTTATTAATTTTTTATTAGTATTAGGTTAAATATAGTTAATAAATTTTTGTGTTCAATTGCGATTTTAAAGTATTATACACATTTTAATTTTGTACTTATTTGTCAAATATAGCATTTATATTATTAAGTTTAAAAAATACAAGAGATATAAGAAACAAATGCACTCATCAATTCAAAAGTGATTGAAAATAGTACACGAATAAAATGAACCTATTTTTTTAATACGATTTTGAAGTCTACCGCGTTGCTTTAGGGCTTTATGATGTTAGAAAATAATATCAACTATTGAATTTCTTACATGTTTTTCATATAATTTATTTATATTAAACAAACGGTTTAAAAATTATAACAGATATAACAAATAAATGCACTATCAATAAATAGAGACTTATATCTCTATTTCTAAACGCGATTTTAAAGTATACCGATTTGTTCTAGACGCTTATGATGTTAAAAAATATTATTAAAAATTTAGTTTAATTTAAATGATGTTAGAAAATATTATTAAAAATTTAGTTTAATTTAAATGTTAGACAAACGGTTTAAAATTTACAAGATATATAATAAAATTTTGCATTTTTAATAATTTATTGACTGAGTTTGGGATTCATAACTCTATTTTGAGGTAAACCTGTTTTTTAGGGTAGTATCACGTTAGAAACTATTTAATTTAGCACAAATTTGTCTAATATTGCATTTATATTTAACGTTAAATTTAAAAGTTATAAGAGATATAATAAACAAATGCACTTCCCATAATTTATTTCATCGATATATGATTGATCTTAGGCATTTTCTACATTCAAATGCAATTTTAAAATATAACGAGTTGTTTTAGAGTCTTATAATGTTAGAAAATATTATAGATAATTTAATTTTGTACAAATTTGTTAAATATTTCATTTAAATTAAATTATAAAGTTACAAGAGATATAATAAACAAATGCACTTCCAATAACTCATTTCATCGATATATGATTGATTTTAGGTATTTCTAGGTTCTGCAATTTTAAAATATACTGAGTTGTTTTAAAGTCTTATGATATCAGACAATATTATAAACACTTCAATTTTGTACAAATTTGTCAAATATTTCATTTAAATTAAATTAATGGTTAAAAAGTTACAAGCGATATAAGCAAAAGCTCTTCCCATAAATCATCTCATCGATATGATTGAATTCAGGTATTTCTAAGCTCAAATACGTTTATAAAATATACCTCGTTTTTATAGGGTTTTATAATGTTAGAAAAAATTATAAAAAATTTAATTTTGTACAAATTTGTCAAATATTTCATTTATATTAATCGTTAAGTTTAAAAGTTACAACAGATATAACAAATGCACTTCCAACAAATTACAAGTTCTAATAATATTTTTTTTTTATTTGGATATAATTTACATCTGTCCAATGGACATAAGGTAAATTTTATGAATAACAAAATAACAAAGAAGCTGTCTGCGAAAAAAACTATTGAATGCTTGAGAGAGTGCACAGTTGCAATCTCTCCTAATTTAAGAAAAGATTATGATCTAGATTGACTTGGAATACCAGTTAGGTCCAAAAGCGAGTTCTAATAATAATAATCTCTATAATCTGTATTTGAAACCAAAGCCACTTAATTTATTAATTACTAACAATTAAAATTATTTAAATACTAAAACCTCACAATATCAAAAATTAACACAAACATTAAAACAAACACTATTTTTCTACCAATTCTTACATAAAAATTAATTTAAATAATACTATACTAAACTATAGATTTTATACTTTAAATTTTTAATTTAAATACATCACTTCTCATTCTTCATATCATTTTATAATCGACAAATAATATTTGCTGTGAACTAAAAAAAATCACCGGAATTCACGATAGTCCCTAACCGGTACGCGAGCTTTGACACCAACCTGGATCTAGCCCTCGTTTCGGGTTAGTGGCGTTTTGCGCGTCTCGGCTTGGGACTATAAATAATTCAATTTGTAAATTCAACAAAAATTCCAAAATTCTCAAAAATCTAATTTTTTCAGTTTTCAAAAGAATTTTGTGCCTTTAATGTTCAGCAAGTAGTAAATTTCAAATATCTTTTCCATTTTCCACCAGCCATCCATCTACTATCGTTTACATGTGTATGGATCACATTTCAGTATGAGAAAACGGTTTTTGCGAAGTTGGGACTTTTATCATGGTATGTGCTAGTGTTGGTCGCTTTAGGTATAACATTTTACAAATATTCTATCCATCGTATATATATATATATATATGTGTGTCTGGTCTGGGGTGGTATGTTATCTTTTTATCCTTCGAAATATTTTTCGCGCGTAAAATGATTGTAAAACATGAGAAGACACCATCAATTGGACGATGAGAATGAAAACATCACCGGATTATGACATTGATGGTGAATAGAAAATCTTTTGTTGTTGTTGCTGTTGGTTTGTTTTGGAAATTACAGGATGTGAATGTTGACAAAATTTTAGAGATAGAAATAGTAAATGAAGGATGTTTGGAACACCAGACAATACCATTTTTGTATGTTACTACTAGATTAAAGGATTTGTTTTAACAAACCCGAGGTGTGATTTTCTCACGTTCATTAGGATAAATATTTAAACAATTTAGCAATCGCAAAAATTGTTACACATTATCAAACATGGAAAAATTTGAAACAAACAAAGATTGAGATATATAAAATTGTAAAATTGTTGGGAAACCAAAGTACAATTTTATACTGCCTGACAAAAATGACGCACCTGCACACTTTTGTATACAGTGGGATAATAACTATGACTATATTATGGATGTTTACATGTCCAATTGAGACAAAAAAAATATTTTAATATCGTTAAAGATTCTATTGAAAAAAACCTATTACTACTTACCCCTGTTGCAATAAGCTTGGCTTTAGTACTGAATCTAGAAATTGCCATTAGAAAAATTAATAATAATTTTTAATGAAAACATAAATTAGTCAAGACAAAAATGTTGATAAATGAACAACTCACATTTCAGTAATAGGGGGTCCAAAATTATGAATTTGCTATAAGACATCTCCAGGAAAAATCTGAATTTTGGGCATACAGAGGCAATTTAAGACAAAAATGTTAAAAAAGTTTTGAGTTTCATTTAAGATGTTTTAAGGCTATTTAAAAATATTGGACAAGGCTCAAATTGATCAACAAAAATTGACTAATTATGGAACAAATCTGGGGTGACCTTTACCAAAAAATAATTATCACAAAGGGTGACCTTTACCAAAAAATAATTATCACAAAGTCCAACTAATATAAATATTATATATATATATATATATATATATATATATTTATGTGGAAGAAAAGTTATGCCTTCGACTTCAAAAATCTGAATTGAACGAATGAAATTATTTTCTTAATTTCTCTTCAAATAATTGTACAGAAACGACTGACCTTTACAAAGAGAACACAATATTTTTTCAATTATTAGATGCATTTTCAAGTGGGACAAAAATTATACCTTTGACTTCAAAAAACGAATTGAAAGTGCAAAATTTTTTTCTCAAACTGTTAATCATAAAGAAACGACTCTACTGGTCTTTACAAAGAGAAACAAATATTTTTACAATGTTCCTAAGTAATTTAGACACATTTTGAAGTGCACATCAATTTTATACGATTTATTTATTATTAAAAGTTATTAATTTTTCTTTACCAATTGACATTGAATTTTTTATGCGAAATGACTAATTCCATAATTATTTCGTGAGGAAATCCTTTGGTTGCCAACTTAAACGATTTATTTTTATTCTCATACACTCATTTTTGCGGTTTCTAAAAATATAGAAAAAGTGTTTGATACGCACAACACAATAAATTAAATTAAAGCTCTAAAGTAAATTAAATTTTTTGACTGTTCTCATTATCTCATATTAAATCAAAAATAAAATATTTAATGGATACATAATTATATACTATATACTATATATAACACATAAAACAAGTAGCTAAATAAATAAATAAAAGAATAATTAAATTAATTACCTATTATACAGATATATCAATGAATAAATAACTAAATAAATAAATAGATAAATAAACACGTAAGTAATACAATAAATGGATAGAAGTAGGTATATGAAATTAAGTACAAGTCAAGATTAATTATAAATTTATCATTCTTTATATAAAAACAAATTAAAATAAATATCAATCAATCTTGACAAATGATCACTTCTTAAAAATGTTCGTCTGTCGTGTTCGGTGTGCAATTTTTTCTTTGGATTGATCAGGAAATTGACTCAGAGCCAATAGGAGGTTAGTGACTTCTTTTTTTTTAACTAAAAATAATCGATAATTATTTCTAATTTAATAAAAATAGATTTAAGTTAAAATTAAAGACAACTCGGTGGATGGCTCACAAATCAATATATTCATTAAGTCGATTATTTAAAAAATAAATAAATGTCTCATTTTTTTTATTTTTTAAAAAATAGAAAACGTGATAAAATGATATCTTATAAGCTATTGTTGCATGATAGAGAAAAAAATTAGAATAGAAGAAAAAATAATTATTTCGAATTTATTTCATGGAAAGAAGTCTAGTGTTTCATGCTTTGACGTAAAAAGAAAAGTATCGATTTTTTGTGCTAATTTAGCATTTTTCAAAAAATTGATTTATATATATATATATATATATATATATATATATATAATGTTGTAGGATATAATATAGGTACGTCCTTACCACAGGCAAAAAGTATTGATATTCACCCTTGAATGTTTGCCCTAGTCAGGTCATTGAACGTCTGTAGGTCAAATGGTTATATATATACAATATATATATATATATATATATATATATATATATATACATAAATCTATTTTACAGAGGTCTTATTTACCAAAGTCCTTGCTTATTAAAGGTTTATTGACACGAAACAATTGTGTAATCGCACGAAGTCCAAAGATTGAAATCGCGAAAAAAAACCTTCAAAGTCGATTCGAAGGGCTTGGCTACGAATCTGACTTTGGAATTGAATTATTTACACAAATATAAAAAAATTGTATTATATATAGATGTGAAAAAAATCGCACGGATTTCGCTGTAATTCATAGAGTTTATTTTTTTTTTTCAAATATGAACAAACAATATTATTATTTTTTTACATAAATTTATTTACATAAATCTATAAATGTATGAGGTATTAAAGTTTTGACATGTCGAAAAAAAGTTCACTATTTTTGACGATTGTCAGGCATCTGGGGCAAAAATCAAAATGTACATCAAACAGCAAAAATAACGTCCAGAAAGCTTTATTTGAATACTCCTATGTTTTCTAGTCGAAAATCGCTAAATACCCAAAAATAAGTACTAATTTTTAACATCTCTTAGAGTAGGTTATTGTAATAGTATAAAATGGAAATTGAAAATTTTTGCGTATCTTCACGTTTTAGAAGTTTCTGAACATTTTGGCTTACCTTAGAAAAAATGGGCGTGTGTATATGTGTGGATACAATTTTTCGTCGACGATTTCGGGTGCGTGGAACAACCGATTTGGATAATTCAAAAAACATTCGATTCCTATTGTTAAGCAGACGTGCTAATTAGTTTTTGGCAAAGGCAGGTCTGGTCATTTCGGAGATACGGAACAAACTGTCTCATTAATTTCTCTCTCCGAAAGTTAACTACAAACATTTTTATTTCTAAAAAAATTCTAGAATTAGAATTAGATATATATCCATGAATTTTGTATGGTGATCGGTTGACTTAATCATTCTACTTAGTCATTTTCCTTTACATTGTACACGATAAAATTTTTAAGTTCTAATCTGTTTATAAAAGTTTTCCCAGCGCTCCATTCCCCAAGTAGACGCTTAACCTGGAACGAGGCCTTGCTCTAGGTTGAGTGCAAATCGCCGCGCTGGGTAACATTGGGACGAGAAAAATAGTCATTTTTAATATTTATGTAACAAAAAATATGTCATTATCTTGTTCTACAAATATTAGATTTTTAGTGCAAAAAATTATATATATATATATATATCCTTGAAGTGTACTTCATCGTCTTTTATCCTTTCCTACCCAAACAAAGTTCTACTTGCGTAACAGCAATTCGAAGCCAGACGTTTTGGGATGGGATCGATATTAAGGAGAAGAGGTTCACGCCCTTTTATTCGCACTTGTATATATATATGTATATATACATGGGTATTTCGTGTGTCCCTTTTAAGGTGCTATAATGTATTATAGGTTGTTTCGCATTGCGTTGTTTTGGGGGTTGAAAGGACATTCACTGTCTGAAGGTCACGCGAAGGGATATCCTTAGAAGGTCACTGGTATATCCGAGGATACAGCAATATATAAAAATATATTCATCTATAAATTATCTATAATTGAATATTCAACAATTGTACAAGCCATGTCGACGTAAGATATCGAGTTTCCTAATACTGCTAATAGTTTTTTTTTTCAACGCAAAAATGCAACCTTGGTCAAAATCAATTCGTTAGCATTGACCTTGTGCATTTAACTGGGTCATAGAACTCTCAATACACACGTGAGACCTCCAAAAAAACGTGGTGAGATCATACATAGTCCGAGGAGGAGACCAAGACGACAATAAAATAAAATAGAATGGAATGGACGGTCTAGTTGATTTTATTAGCAATCAGGATAATTGAAATAATTAAAATTAATAATTGGACTCAGGGCAGGTGAGGAGGACGACTCTTGGTTACAATCTCACTTGTGTGTCTTCTTCAAAAAAGACTGATTATAATAGATTCTCTAGTAGATTTTGGCTCCAAGTACAACAATTCATAGGACAAGAAAGAAATTACTGAAATTTCTGGTGGAGCAAGTGGAGAAAACCACAAGATTTTCACCTTGATGCAAATTTTTGGTCTTGTTTTCTAATTATCAAAAAAGCAGAAGGGTTGCTTACAGTCTCTTAGGCTTACAGGTTTATTTTTGGGTTTTTGACTAGAAAACATAGGAGTATTCAAATAAAACTTTCTGGACGTTATTTTTTGCTATTTGATGAACATTTAGATTTTTGTCCTAATGTCCTGTACCCCCTAGATGCCTGGCAATCGTCAAAAATAGTGAACTTTCTTTTCATCATGCTAAACCTTTGATAAATCATACATTTATAGATCTATGTAGATAAATGTATGAGTTAAATATACAATATAAAATTAATATAGATTTATAAATAAATATAATTTTTAATGCCAGATTTCTAACTTCATAATGAATAAATTGACAATAAATTTAAGATTGAAAATATATTTTAAATATAAGGCTTATTAATGTATAATGAAATAGACATAAATATAAATATATATAAAATATAAAAATTGTTTTATAATCTCCTATATCAGGCACCCTTATCTGACTGAGATATGAAAATAATATATCAATCAATAAAAAAATAATGATAATAAATAAATAAACTCTATGAATTACAGCACAATCCGAACGAATTTTTCTTTTTTATTGAATTGTAGTTCTTAATATTTCTAATTAGGTGGAGAGGATGTCTTCAATTTATAATTCGATAGGGTTCTAACATTCTTTACATTATTTTTCGATTGTATTATCTACTTTTTCCAATTACCAAAATCAGGAGCAAAATGATTCATAGGAGTCTCCTTTCAATTTTGTTTCAATTTTTTATCATTGGTTCAGACGTTTCAAAATCTACAAATTTGTGCGTAATTAACATTTTTTGGCGCCATTTAGAAACTATGTAGAAGTATTGACTCATACCGTTAAAATAAATATTGATAATTTAATTATTTAAATTACAAAAAGCTGACGCTAATTATTTTACGCAGTTTTGCCAAAAAATTTAGATCGGAGTCAAACTGGTTTCGAGATGTACGCAATAGAAGTTTAAAAGTAACTCGATATGAATGTATAATAAAGATATAAAATTAATTAATATTAATTTGGATGGACACGACAATTTTATCTTTTCTAAGTAGAAGCCAGAAAATCTGATTTGCTAATTTTATATTTCACGTTTGAGACCAAAAGTAGAAAAAGTATGTGTGCGAGCCTTAATTTATCTTGAACTCAAATATAGATCAGAAATTTTTTTCCTGGGGTATTTCTTACTCCATAATTCTTTAATTCCCCAAGGCGGTACTTATATCATGGACCTGTCTATTATATCCTTTACCGAAAGAGTAAACTTTGGGAACCCTCGAACCTTTTCCCTTAAGTATATTTCGGGTCGACAACAATAACAACAACAACAACTACAACCAGAACAGAACAAGAACGAGATAAATGAATTCCGTGTACGCCATTCAACATTTCCAGGTTTTCTTGTTCCTGTTTATTATCCTGATTTTTTTCCTTCGCCTTGCACCTGGCATCTCACAGATTTGCTTTATTATTTTCTCGTTTGGGTAAAAAATCTAAATTAGACAATGGTGGTAAAAGATGGATAATTTATAAGAGATGGAGTAGTTTATCAATTTTTTTGTAAAGTTATATTTAGCAGCAATCAGAACTTAACGGGTCCTATGAGGTGTTGTGATGACTTCTAAAACAATATAGCTCTTTGAATTTGAATTTTTTTATTATTACAATTTCTGTAATTCTATTTTTTTTTGCTTTCAAGATCAATGTAAATCAAATCTATAATTCTGATTATTCAATTTATTTGAAAGCCTCAAATAGTTTCAATTTCCATTTCCAAGGGCTAAGTACGACAAGTTTTAGTGTAATAACCAGTTTTTAGTTCGACAGGTCTACAGGTAGAAGTATAATAGGTTTAGGTGTCATTGGTAACTATTGGTATTGTATACACTACTTTTTATACAGAATTTGTATTTGCTTAAACAGGGTCGCTAAGGGGTGCCCAAAAATATAATACATCTACATATTAATAAACCAGTTTATATTCATAATTTAGCGGTCAATTATATTAAAATTTTTATTGTCTAATATTTCAAAGTTTGCATATCAATTAAGAAGAAAAAATTTTAGGTGTTGATTACCAAAAGTGAGATTTCATATCTCTAATTTTATGGAGCTTTAGGAACTCATACAACTTTTTTTTAATTCATGGTTTTGATATAAGTGGAATTGTCATTTTCTTGATTGTTAGTAAAATCTCCTTCTGTATTTTATGTCTAGATTTATTATTACAATGCTTATGATTGATATTTTATTTACTCGATTTATTTATTTCTTCTTTTTAATTTATATAGAATTTCAGAGTTATTCAATATTTTGTTTCATCGTTAGTAGAGACCAATTTTATCATATGGAGATTCAGTTATTTTTATCTGTTTAATATTTAATTTGCTAGTTTGTATATTTTTTTTCAATATCTGTAATTTTATAATGGAAAATCAATTTTTTCAATTGGTATTTTATTTGTAGAGTATTTCATGTCAAACTAGTAGAGTCCTATGATTATTTCACGTCAAGATCAGCCAGCTCGTTAGTAGAGACTTTTTTAAAAATTGATGCCGAAATTTATTTCTCAGTTAAATCTTTTTTTCCATTTTATGTGGAAATATATATGCTCGCCAGTTCAGTACTTTTTTATCTTTTTCTTCTATAATTGATTTGAATATTTGGAAAATATTCTTATTTTCTAGACTTTTCGAGATTCACTTTGCTCATCAGTAGAGAATTTATAGAGAATCCTCTTTCATTTTTCATGTCGTTCAGAAAAGTCATTTTTCGGAATTTCAGCTAAATTTCTATTTATCTTAGTTTTTAAACTCGCTTGACTTTGAGAGGCTCCCATTCATCAAAAGTTTACACATTTAATCAGGATTGTAAAATGGTAAAATACTTTATAGTTTTATAACAAAAAAATGAGTAAAAAAATAGAAACCTAAAAATGAAATGATTTTTACGAAAGCGAAACATTTGAAGTGAATGTGAGCGAAATGCGTTATTCGTTTTTTAGGTTCTTATTTTTTTACTCATAATTTTTGGTGTTGAATCTATCAAGTATTTTACCATTTTACAATTCTGATTAAATGCACCAACTTTTGGTGAAATTTGCCAACACACTTTAGTACATTTTTGTTAAAGGAGCGCCTCTCAAAGTCGTCCGATTTTAAAATCTTTAAACTTATAATTCAACAAAAAGGGTTAAAATTTTTTGTTGAAATTTTGGGCAATTGTAAAATTATTTTTAACTGTGGTCCTAGAAATGTTATTCACGGTAACGATTCCAAAGTTTAAATGAACAAGATTAAAAAAAAATAACTACAATTTCACCAAAGCTCTAGATTGTACTTGAAAGCTCGTACTTGACTTAAAGAAAGTACTTGACTTTTCTCAGGACAAGTGACCTAGAACTCAGCACGTTGAGTTCTGGGACACCATATATACAAATTCTTTTTCATTATCATTTTTCCTTGTCTGTACAGTTCTTTTTTATCCTTTTCTTCTATAATTAATTTGAATATTAGAAAAATATTCTCATTTTCTAAGTTTTTCGAGATTCACTTCCACGTCCAGATTTATAGAGAATCCACTTACACTTTTCATATCGTTCAGAAAAGTCACTTTTTCCGAATTTCAGCTTAATCAGTGTCTTCTAAATCTCTACTCAACTTCTTTGGATTTGAAGTTTTTAAAATTGGTCGACTTATTAAAGTATATAGTTTCATCAAAAGTTCGCGCATGTAGGGTAGGGCGGGGCTAGTTGAGCAAATTTTCACTTAAACGGATGTAGCTCCTCAATGAAAATTCTCAATAAATTGCCATACGGCTTAATGCATTTGTTGTTTATCGCATAACAAAAGTGTTAAAACTAGTTTTTGATAATAAGTAAAATTTAAAAGCTACAGCTGTTTGAATGCAAAAAGTCAAGTATGCTCAATGTACCCCATAGGCGGGGCAAGTTGAGCACTAAGAAAGTATAATGAAATTATAGGTTCAATATCGATTAGTGATGAAATAAAATAAGTTTTTAATAACCAGTTCTATTATAGTCTTTATTGATAGAGAAAACAAAACTTATAGTAATTTGCTTTGAATAATTAACGATTAATTAATTTAGGAATTATTTTACCATTATATTCAGTATTTTTGTTTAAAATCATTATTTCTTTATATCATTACTCATAGACGTAGCTTAAATCTTAAAAATAATAATTAATTTCTGAAAGTTAATGGTAATTGTCTTAGTGACAGAACAAGTTTAGCAACCATGCTCAACTAGCCCCAACTCGGAATTTCAAAATAAAAGTGAGTTTATAAAAAAAAACGTGAGAATTATACCCAGAATCTCTGTGCATATTAAAAGTACTATAATTATATGGAAGAATAAAATTTACCTGGTTAAAAATAAATATCATTTGACTAAACTAGACGAAAACTCGTGATGAATGACTTTTTTACTTTTTGGTCTCAAAATAAACAAAACGGCCGTGAGCCTCACTCATTTTTCCAGTGGCCTTTAGCGATCGCTGGATGTTTATTCCTCCCAAACCTCTATCTTTCCGCCATATAATGCCTAAACGTACGGTGAATAGTTTTCGAGATATTTCGATTGCTCAACTTGCCCCTATGCTCAACTAGCCCCGCCCTACCCTACTCAGGATTGTAAAATGGTAAAATTCTAGTTCTGGGACACCCTATATAAAAATTATTTTTTCATTATAATTTTCCCCCCTGGATGCGCCCCAGTGTCCATTCACACGCAAGTTTGCGCCAGCGCATGCAGGTACAAACAGGCCAAGAAGAAGGAACAAAATTGTCGACGACGACTACGACGGCGACGGCTACGACGAGGACGCTTCCTTGCATCTTCGATGGTGAACACCTGGCCTGGGCTTGGGCACTCACACTCACTCTCTCCTTATTTTTACAATCTTATTCTTCTGTACCTGCTTGCATTACCGAACCCGATAATAATGCACATGCACATGCACATGCCATTCGCAATGCACGCATGCAACATTAATGCAACAGCAGCACCGTCCGACCGACTATACTAATTCCTTCTTTCGAAACAAATTAAATATGTACATCCGAAAGAAACGCGGAACATCTGTCGGTCCACGAAATTGCGATTTTGACAGGTACAGAGGTAAAGAAAGAGTTGGAGTTGGAGAAGGATATATACCCAAAATTCTCATCATCAGTGGATGTACAATTTTAAAAGATAAAGAAACCGAATATATTTAATTGAAAATAGTTTTATAATAACATTATAATAACATTATTTTCCCTAGGAAAAATCAAAAAATTTTTTTTTGCATATCTTTACGTTTCAGTGGTTTCTGAACATTTTGGAATACCTTGGACATAGTGAATATATGTGTGTGTGTGCAAATACAAGTTTACAACTAGTGAGGCGCATGGAATCGTGCCTTAAGGCAAATTGCTGGAACTTCCCACACTAATTTTTTTTTTAAAAAAGATTAACATTTTTAAAAAAAATTTACTCCGAAAATATAAGATTTTTGAGAAACTATAAATTTTTGATAAAAACTATGCTTTAACTGCATAGAGACGAAATATCGAAGCTCGTAAGCGCCGCGTCGACGTCTAACGGATAAACACTAGTACGGAACCCATAAAAATGTAAACAAAATTTATACTTATTGTTAAAATCTCTATAAAATATCTGATAATTCGATGTGCATATGTCTAATGATCATTTTTGACCGCCAAATGGCATTTTTTTATTAGATCTCCGAAACCGTTAGACCTGCCTTTACGAAAATTTCATCTCGTTAATACAAGTAAAATATTTTTTGAATTATTCAAATCGGACACTCCGTTCTCTTAAAAACTGAGTTACCGTTTTGCCCCATATCTTCGGAACGGCTAGACCTGCCTTCGCCAAACTAATCATCACGTCTCTTTATCAATACGAATCGAATGTTTTTTGAATTATTCAAATCGCTTCATCCGTGTTCCCGAAATCGTCCACAAAAATTTGTATCCGAACACACACACATATACACACATACACATACACATACATCCATTTTTTCTAAGGTACGCCAAAATGTTCAGAAGGTTTTGAAACGTAAAGATATATAAAAATTTCCATTTTCGATTTTTTTGCGATTAGGGTAGGGCGGGGCTAGTTGAGCATAGGGGCAAGTTGAGCAATCGAAATATCTCGAAAACTATTCACCGTCCGTTTAGGCATTATATGGCGGAAAGATAGAGATTTGGAGGTAATAAACATCCCGCGATCGCTAGTGGCCGCTGGACAAATGAGTGAGGCTCACGGGCGTTTTGTTTATTTAGAGACCAAAAAGTAAATAAGTAATTCTTCACGAGTTTTCGTCTGGTTCAGTCAAATGTTATTTATTTTTAATCAGGTAAATGTTATTCTTCCATATGATTATAGTACTTTTAATATGCACAGAGATTCTGGGTATAATTTTCACGGTTTTTTTAAAAACTCACTTTTATTTGGAAATTCCGATTTGGGGTTAGTTGAGCATAGTTGCTAAACTTGTTCTGTCACTAAGACAATTACCATTAACTTCCAGAAATTAATTATTATTTTTAAGATTTAAGCTAAGTCTATGAGTAATAATATAAAGAAATAATGATTTTGAACAAAAATACTGAATACAATGGTAAAATAATTCCTAAGATATGATATTGTTTTGTTGATTCTACTTTTGGTTAATTATTCGAAGACAATTACTATAAGTTTTGTTTTCTCTGTCAATAAAGACTTTAAATATAGAACTGATTATTAAAAACTAATTTTATTTCATCACTAATCGACATTGAACCATTGATTTCATTATAATTTCTTAGTGCTCAACTTGCCCCACCTATGGGGTACATTGAGCATACTTGACTTTTTGCATTTAAACAGCTGTAGCTTTCAAATTTTACTTATTGCCAAAAAATAGTATTAACACTTTTGTTAAGCGATAAACAACAAATCCATTAAGCCGTATAGCAATTTATTGGGACTTTTCATTGAGGAGCTACATCCGTTTAAGTGAAAAGTTGCTCAACTAGCCCCGCCCTACCCTACTATAACTTGCCCTACGGGAAGTTAAAAATGACTGAAAATAGAAAAATGTCAAAATTTGTTGTTTTTTCTTCTATATAATATTTACTCAAGTATGTACATTTTTCCTCATACATCAAATCATTCTTTATCCTTTTCATGAATGGTCAAAAAAAGCTGCGATTCATTTTGGCCATTCATGAATATTTTTTTCAGTCCAAAAATATGATTTATTACTTTATTTTTAACAAAAATCACTTTTAACTTTTTTGTGAATAGAATCCAAGAGACAGCTAGCATGTGCCAACGTGCCAAGAAATATTAATGGATTTTCAATGACTTTTGGAAAAAAAAAATCATTCAAAAAAAACCCCTTAAAATTTATGTCTCAATTTAAAAATGGATTGTAATAGTGTACTTTATAATTCTACTTAGTCATTTTCCGAAGGTTTGCTTGAAAATTCGATTCGGTAATTTTAATGAATCAAGTCGTAGGATTTTGTTTCCCTTTTCATATTTTTGTATTGTGCAATTTTGTTAGTCAAAAATCGTTTGTGATTTGTTGCCATTGTGTTTTCTATTTTGTTAAAAAATGTAACGATTACAAAGAAAAAAAGTATCCGGCCGATCTTTGGAAAGGCTAATATAATTGTTTAAATATTAAATTTATATATAAAATAAAACAAACAAATGTATAAATTCGTTCCAATTCCTACAGTGTTTGTTCAAATGTTTTTTGAATTTAACAAATGTTGTTTGATCAAACATCTTAAGTAAACTGAATTAATTTATTCGGATAAAAATTATAAAACTCTTCTTAATATAGTATGTATGTATTTTATTGTGTCTGTTTTATTTTATTCCTATATACGTGTGTGTATATGTTATATGTTATATTTCACAGACGTATAAATTTGGTAGATATAGATGAGAATATGTAGGTCACACGCGCGCGTCTAATGTTGACATAAATTTTAAACAATCGTCTCCGTACGCACATTTTGGTGTCTGACGAAGACGAAGACAAGCCGGGGAAAAGGCGGCGAGAGAGGCCTATACTAGGGCTAGGCGAACGACGGCCGGCGGTCGGTCGGACGCACGCATAATGAGTAACACACACGCACCCATCACCCATAAGGCAAGGTGGGAACACATGGATATAGGTTAGAAGTGGGATTCTGGATAAGTGAAAACTTTAATTACGACCAGGTCTTGTTACAATCGTTCCGGCTCTTGAAACTTGAGCAAGGAAAAAAATCTTATAGTGCCTAATGCTCAAAAAAAATCTATCCACGAATGTATGGAGATATGAAACCTCCACTTAGCCCACTTTAACAGCGAGACCTTGGTTAAATGGATGAAACACCCTTAAATTCGTAGAATTTAGGCTTGCTCTATCTAGCCCTTGAGTCGTCATAATTCTTTCTGCTCCAGTTTGTTACTATATTTTTTTCTCGGGGCTCTGTTATAAAGTCCATGTGTCTAATCCATACAGAGCCATGAAATAAATGTTACATTTTTGTTGCATAATGTCCTTTACTTTATAAACTGTTGATGAAAAAAAATTGCACTTTTCTGAAAATTCTAGAAAAATGGCTTGGCCGATCGTCAATTCTTATCGAGTTTCATCAAACGCATTTTAAAATTTTGAAATTGGTTCAGCCGTTTTTGAGAGAACTTTGATAAAAAATCATATTTCTACACAAAGGAGCCTTTACCAAGTTTGATGACAATCGATTCAGAACAACTACTAACATAAACGCATAATGAGTAACACACACGCACCCATCACCCATAAGGCAAGGTGGGAACACATGGATATAGGTTAGAAGTGGGATTCTGGATAAGTGAAAATCTTAATTACGAGCAGGTCTTGTTACAATCGTTCTAGCACTTGAAACTCGAGCAAGAAAAAAATATCAGATCTCTCAATGTTCCAGGACCTCGAGATCCTAGAAAAATATTCTGAAGGGGACAGATTTTGTATATGAATATATAGATATATAGAATATATGACTAGGTTTCAAGTGGTTAAGTGGAAGGTTCTTAAATTCGAGTAACACATTTAATTTGCGCCCTTGGTTCAAGATCCAAAAGAAACGTTCGTGTTTTCACCAGAAAATCTAATTGGTTTTTAATTTATTTCGACTTTTCAAGCCACTCTGAATCTAATACAGTTTTGTATTATAAAAAACTGTAAGTCTTGATTGAACAAATAATTGATAAAGGAAAAAAATCAAAGTCTGGATCTATTGAAACCTTAATTTGAACGTCGACGTCTTCTATAAAACCAAGATGGAAAATCTAAAAGACCATTTTTCATTTAGTATAGGTGCATTATTTTGTTGCCTTATAAGTTTTAAACTATTTGCGGAAAGTATTAATATATTTAGTGAATTTCCAAAAAATTGAATAGTTTACAATATTGAACACAGACTACTCATAAATCCTAACAAGAAATGAACAAAATTGTTCTAAAAATGCAAGTGAAATTTATAGAACAAATGGACATTTATGCACTAAATAAATCACAACTTTTAAACTATTTGTGGAAAACTAGTAGTATATTTGAAGATTTTGTAGAAAATTCAATGATCTACAACATTTCTTAAGGTCATAGGGTTGTAAATCAACTTAGTATCATTTTAAAATGCAGCAGAAAATGAAAAAAATGTTCTAAGGTTGCGAGTGATATTAATTTGGAAAAGGGCATTTATGCATAAAATAATTTATAACTTTTAAACTATATGCGAAAAATTTGTAGTATATTTGGAGACTTTGTAGAAAATTCAATGATCTACAAAATTTCTTAAGGTCATAGGATTGTAAATCAACTCAGTATCATTTTAAAATGCAGCGGAAAATGTTCTAAAATTTATTGATAAAAGGTCATTTATGCACAAAATAATGTATAACTTTTAAACTATTTGCAAAAAATTAAAACATATTTGATCAATTTGTATGCAATTGAAGACTCTATAATACTTTTCTAGATCATAAAGTTCTAGATCAATTCACAAAACCCAGCAAAAATCGAAAAAAATGTTCCAAAAATGCAAATGAAGATTATTGAAAAAGGGACTTTTATCCAGTAAATATTTTATAACTTTTGCGGAAAACTAGTAGTATATTTGAGAAATTTGTACAAAATCGAATAAAATACAACATTGTATAACATCATAAAGCTTCACATCTCTTGATATTTTAATAAATCGCTATAGAATATAAAAAATATACACTTAAATCCTGAACCTTACCCCAAAGTCTTAGGCAAACTTATTCGGAAAAATATTTGTGGAAATCTAATAGCATATTTGAGAAATTTGTACAAATAATGATGAACCCAAATTTTGCAAAAAATATGTTTTGCGATCAGGAAATTTTAAGAACTCTATATTAGTTGTGCAATTACTAGAATAATTTTTTATAAGTCCAGAATAATTTCATACATTTTTCAATCTCGTTTTATTACATTTTAGACAACAAGGAGTAAATTTAAGAATTAAAACTAATTCTACGTATATTAATTATATAATCTAAGGATAAAACAGTTGAAACAAAAATTGTCTTTTAATCCTTTGGCTAACAAAAAATTTAAATACCATATGTGATACGGTTTAAATTTTATTTCCTTCAATTTTGCAACAAACTTGATAAAACCAGACTTACTATAGGCATCTTAATTATATTACATTTTTGTATCTCAAATAAAAAAAAAGTATTTAACTTTATAAACTATAAAATTTTATTTCTTCCACTTTCGCAACAAAGGTGATAAAACCTCAAACGTTACATATATATGTATATACGAAATATCTATCATAATTGTTATATCATTGACTAGACAAAATTCGAAAAAGTTTCTATTTCAATTTCAAATTCAAATAAACTAAGAATCGTCGTCGGTTGCCTTTTAAAACTGATTTAAAATTCGAAGGTTTTGTGCGTGCGATGCGTTCCGAATAAATTAATGTGATAATTTATTTGCTAATTTGAATTTTAAATAGTTGAGGAAATCGAAAGCGAAACGTTTTTGGACTCCATTCCGTAATTTATTCATATTTTTAGGAAATAGTAATAGATATACAGGTACATATAATAGGTACAGGTACATATAATATAATTCTATAGAGATCCATTCAATTATTTATTAAAGTTTAATCTGGGTAATTTAGATGCACTTTAGTCAACCCACTAAATTTTAAAAACTTTTTAATTAAACTAATTAATTATATCTGTTACAAGTTCATCTCTATAATCTGAAAAGAAGCATTTTTTTAAATCGTTGTATTTAATTTTTATGGTTATTAAATGGTATAAAAATAATAAAAGTGTGCCTACCCGCATCTTTATCAAAAACCCATAAATAACAAAATGTTTTTAAATAAAACTTTTAAAACAACTCGGACGAGAAAATGAAATACCTTCTTGTATAATATATACACCTGCTCATATTCTTCGCCAATTAGCACTAATAGGAACTCTTATGTATATATTATATATAAATATATGTATATGTATATATGTATATTTATATATGTATATATATTCGATGAACTAATATGCTTTAGTGAGATATATGTCAAGAAACTTTTAGAGGACAAATCTAAACGTTTTTTTCGTCATTGAAATATTTTATATGGTTTTATATGTGATTGAGTGTTTAGAATATATATCTATAATAAATGTATATATATATATATATATATACATTTATACATATAGTCATAAATTTTTGTCTATTTTCTGCTAAGCTAACTAGAAGATTGGCTGGAACTAAATTTTCATGTAATTCATATAAATGTGAAAAAATGTCCCAAATCCTTACATTACCCAAAATATGAGTGCTAAAATATATATTTTTGCACATAAGTAGATTCCCCTTTTTTAATTTATTTTGAGAATAAGTTTTTTTGTCAGTAGAGTCTTCTCCTTCTCTTCAAGCCCTATTAATTTGCTCGTCAGTAGAGTCCTATTATTACAATTTAGGTTGCTAGCAATTTGTTCTTCAGTCTCTATTTTTACATTTTGAGTTGTAGTTTGCTCGTCAGTAGAGTTTTTACATGATATAGCTAGAGTCTTCTTTTTTATCTAAATTTTTAGTTATCTTCTCAGCACAGTTTTCTCTCTATCTTCAAGGTTTTATAATTTTGCTGGTCAGTAGAGTCCTATCTTTTAATCTAGAAAAATTATCCTTATCTCTTCATGTCGAGTCTCCATAGTCTTTTTGCAATCATTTAGATATTTAAGTTTTTGGTCAGGTTAGTCCTTTTTTTTACTTTCTTGTTTGCTCATCAGTAGAGTCCTTTTGCTATCCTCCAGTTCGGAATTTATTTGCTGGTCAGTAGATTTTTTTTTTACTTTTGTGTAGAAGTTCAGTTTGCTCATAAGTACAGTATTTTTGATCATCCAGGTAACCTTATGATTTTAAGCATCGGCCTTAGTTTTTCACCAAAATTCAATATTTTGATTTATATAATCCATATAGGCAGGTTGTACTGTTGGCGACATCCTTAACTCTTAGAATTGAAATATCCAAACTTCTCCACCCATGTGTATTTTTTATAAATTTCCTAACCTAAAATAGCGTTCTAGTACCAATTTTACATTATCCTTTATCATGCAGCATCCTTGCCGCACTCCTACAAACGACAAAAAAGACTCATGCTAACATATATATTACATACATCAACCTATCTCTTCCCATTAGTATGCAAGTGCATTAAACTTTGATAATGAATTTGTCTGTAGGTCAAATCTGCAAAGTATGTAGTTGCTAAATAAATCAATAAAAACTTGTTTACGATCACGATTCTAGCAATTCCAAAATCCTCTCACCAGCCAGCACCACTCGCTCTACTCAAATAATGACATAATGATCATTATAATAATAATCATCATCATTTATTAAATTAGTGTGGGACTATCAATACATACTCAAGAAGTCGTACTCGATGGCACTTGATGTAAGAGTAATTGATTTATATATGAATTTATGCATATATGTGTATATAAATTAATTATAATATATATATATATATATATATATATATAACTGTTCATAATAATTGTATTTATTTTTTATTTGTCCCTAAAACCGGTACGCCAAATTAGCACTTAACCCTGAATGAGGCCTCGCTCTAGGTTGTGTACAAATCACCGTACCGGTTTGTTAAACTATATACTAATTATGAACTTTTTTTTAATAAATAAAATTTAAACAATTATAATAAGTATTTAACTTAATTCAAAGAAGTAATTTAATTTAAAACGAATATAAATCAGATAATAAAAGGTATATAATAATTCAATAATATATAATTTTTAAACAAACAAAAAACCTGCAGAATTGTTAAAAGCAAAAAATGAAGTTGTACCTAAATATTTTTTTTGATAATTTTATATACGTTTCGAGGTTTTATTTGATTCATTTTCAGTGCATAAGTTTACAAATCAAAAAATTTAAATATAATTAGTGATATCAAAATGGTATCCTTGGCTCTTGTTTCAACAAAAATAATAACCCAAAAATGAAAAAAATTACTATCACCCAACAAACACTATCTCCACATTCGTTCTACTTTTCCTCATTTAGAAATTTAATTATTAACAATTTTTGATTATATAAATTTTTTTATCGCCCAAAATGCAACGATAATATTTTACGCACATAAATGGCCTTAATTTCGCCAAGATTAAAATTTATCTTATTTTTAAAGTTTTTGGGAAAATATTTACAAAATCTATTGCGCATTTGGTAATAGATAAATTTATATATATATATATATATATATATATATATAATTTATATATGCACGTATAGTGCTGATAATTCCTAATTAATTTACCCTCAAGTAATTTCGAGTTATTTTTAAGCTCCGTTGGTTTTATTAAAATCTTTATTCCTTCTTGCTAATTAAACCAATTAAATTTTTATGTATAATATATATATATATATATACATATATATATATATACATATATAAAAAATTTAATTCACTTCAAATATTAACATATGAATTCTTTCACGATTTAAATCAAGTAGACAAAGAGCTGGTAATTAGTATATATACTGATCTAATTTTGATAAAACATTTTGTATAAGATAATTCAAACAATATATAGATAGAATTAAAAAAAAATATAATTTTTTAAAAAGTAGTTAGCTAGTTCCAAAATACAACTTCAATTCTTATCCCAAAATTTATTTTTGAAGGAATTTTCTTCAAGAAATATTTAATTCATCATTAATTCCTATATCGTTTGTGGATTTTGTCTGTTCATTTAAAAATTATTAATGAATAAAACTAAAGTTACAAACGTTTCGAAATTATGATTCATTTCATGGTCAGTGTAATTAGCTACTGATTTAAAAATTGATAATTTGGTAATTAAAAAATGTCAAGAATTTATAAATGTGCTTATTTCTTATATCATTTGTATCTTTAAAAATAGTGAAGTAAAATAAGATCTATATTTAGCGATTTTGGCCAAAATTAAATAAACTAAGACATTTTTCAATATAAAATTGCAACTAAAAAATTCCAAATAAATGTGCACTTATTCATTATATCTCTTGTAACTTTAAAACTATTTGAGTAAAATAAAAATTATATTTGGCAAATTTGTACAAAATTAAATAAACTAAAAATTTTCTAATATCACAAAGCCCTAGTGCAACTCAGTATACTCTAAATAACAATTGAATAAAAATAATAAATACTCGGTAATTGATAGAAATCAACAAATTCAAATGTGTACTTATTCGTTATGTCTCTTGTAACTTTTAAACTATTTGAGTAAAGTAAAAACTATATTTGACGAATTTGTACAAAATTAAATATACTATAATATTTGAACAATTAACAAAATTAAATACGCAATTGTATGATTTTATTTATATAACTTTTAAACTACTTGAGCAAATTAAGTAATATATTAGACAAACTTGTACAAAATTGAATAAACTAAAGCATTTTCTAACACTATTTTAACCTACAACAACTCAGTATACTTATAAACGAATTTTAAAAATGCAAAATGTTCAAGTTTCCACTAACACTGATGATTGGCAAATTTAAATACGCACTTTTTGCGTTATATCTCCTGTAACTTATAAATTATTCGCAAAAAGTAAAAATAACATTAGACAAATTTGTACAAAATTATATAAAATAAAACATTTTCTAACACAAAAAGACCCTACAACAACTTGGTATACCCATAGAGGGACTTTGAAATATGGGTAATTTATATGGGTAAATTTTGGTATAAATTTTCCACTAGCCTCCCAACTAATAATTATCTTTTACAAAAATAATGATATACAAAATATATCTATTATACCTGCTACTACCACAAACCATCCACCTGTGTTTTATATTTTTCTTTTACCTTCGAATAATTAATATGGTAATTGTTTATCTTGATGGCAGAAATCGTATTTTTAATGTTTATTCGAAATTTATACGTGTATTTTGTATTGTGTTTTACAAATTAACAATCAAATGAATAATTTTATAAGAATTAACATAATTTTAGTAAGCTTTTTAGTTGTTTCAACATTGTTGTAAATGAGGGATCGTTTCCCCTAAGGAAGAATTTAATTGGGTATAAAATTTTAGGGAAAAAAGTAAAAAATAATATAATCTTATTTTATTTATATATAAATTATGTTTAAATATTAAATGCATTTTTATTTGATAATAATTTTTATTTTTTTGGCCTTTTCTTAGGCCAAGTGTCTAAATTCTTAGTGCACGAGTCAGACTCGCATTTAGAATTTTTTTAGGCATAATTTAGCCATAAAAAAGACTTTTGCATTGCATAACCGTAGTAAATATTGATCAATTTTGTAGAATTAGGTAATATTGTGAAATACTCGTACTTTATGTGCTAACATTGTGAAATAGTCAAACCATTTATAAATGTGTATACATACATATGATATATGTTAAATTTATTTATATATATATATATACATATGTATATATTATTAAATTGAATAAAAGCATAATAGATGTATTTGTTTGGCTACGTAGTCTGTTGTACTGAAGGTTATTTTATATAGATAAGGATATTAAAATTGTCGAACAAAATAAATACAAATGTACTTATAAAAACCAGATATTCCCAACAATTTATATATTTTGCACTTTTACAGAACTTAAGAACAGAAAATATCATTCATAATTAAATATGAATAATATTTTTTGAAATTATAGCACTCAACATAAGTAAAAATTTTATCTGATTTAATTTTAAATTTAATTATGGCTAACTTAATCATTATTTTTATTCAAAACGAGTTGAAACATCAAGAAATTGTAAAATCAACAATCGGATCAAAATCGGATTTTCTAGCAGAAATTTAAAATACTTTATTGGGAATTTGATAAAAAATATAAAAATGTATTTACTAATATTAAAACCTTGCATTCTCTTATTTTTGCATTTATATGTATTTATTTCAAACACAGCAAAATTCATACTTTTATTAAACAAAAGTGATAATATTTCTTTGTTTTGCTTTTTTTATAAATTATTTAGAAAAAATCTAGAACATTTAATTCAAAATAACTTATAATTTTCATTCTGAATGACTTCAAGAACTTAATTAATTTCATTTAAAATTAAAAACAAACTTTCTTGCTGAGTTGAGAATCATAAAAAATACAAGAAATTTTTAAATAATCTAGCTATAAAAAAATTACATATATTAGTTTAATAAAATAGGTAAAACTTTTTACCAATAAAACATGCCTTTAAAATTATTCTAACAATTATTATAATTACAATTATTTTTATCCTAAATTAAATTTAATGCAGATGTAGAACATTAATTCTTTAATTTCAAGTAAATTATCAAATAAAATTCATAAAAATAAAACTTAATTAATTAACCAATCAGTTTACATATTTTTCTGTTTTTACAAATTTATATATTTTTCTCTAAAAAATGTACAATATAATTTTCCTTCTAATTTTCAAAGAACTTAATTAATATGATGTAATAAAAATGATAAATTTTTGAAATTTTCAAAATATTAATATAAATAATGTTAAAAAAATTCTTCAAATAATTTAACTATAAATATTAATAATTATCAATAAATACATATATTTTTATAAAAAAATTTACCTTTAAAAATTATTCTAACAATAATAATTATTTATATCCTGAAATTATATCTTTATTTTTATCCTGAATTCAATAATTTGTTTGAATAAATTAATATATTCCAGTAAAATTTATAAAAATAAAACATAATTCATTAGCTAATTAATTTATATAAATTTTTTGTTTTTAAAAATTTAATTTTATTTTAATTTTCGAAGAACTGAATTAATATAAAATGATAAAATTACGAATTTATGAATTTTTTTAAATGTTATTTGTATAAATAATTGTTTATGTGAATCAATCTATATTTGTTTGTAAAAAAAGCAGGATTTTTTTATTCTTATTATATATAAAAATACAAGAAAAATTATGAATAAATACGAATTTCTCTTTATAAATATTTTTATTAGACATTAAAAACTTAAAAAAAAAGTATTTAAAACAAAACCCAAAAGTTTTAATGAACTTTATTAATACGAATTATTAATAATGGATAATTTAGGCAATTATTTATTATATATTATACATTTATAAAGAATAATTTGAATGATAAAAAAAACTCACTCTTTATGAAATTTATCAAAATGAATTAATTTTAACTTTAAAAATTGCTATTTTAGGCATTTATTTGTTACAGCATATTAAGAATAACAAGAAAAAATATTTAAAAAAATATGAAAATATTGATAGATTATTTATTATTTTAATTATTACCTTTAAAAGTACTAACAAACATAAAAAATACAATAAAACCTTTAAATATAAATTTAACCATTATAATAAAATCATTAAGAATAAATTAAAATAATCAAAAGTTTTATAAATTTCCATTAAATGTATTTTTAATGTTTTTTTTAAAAATACCTAATAATAAAAATAATAAATCACATATTTGTTATTTCAAAATAATTACAAAAATACTACAGAAAACCCCTTGTAAAAAATCACAACAATTTATCAATGAATCAATTTACATAAAATTCCTAGAAAATAGGAACGACGCCGTGCAAAAATTAAAATAAAATCATTAAAAATAAATTATGTTTTATAAATTTCCATTAAATGTATTTTTTTTTAAAAAAAAAATACCTAATAATAAAAATAATAAATCACATATTTGTTCAAAATAATTACAAAAAAAACTACAGAAACCCCCTTGTAAAAAATCACAACAATTTATCAATGAATCAATTTACATAAAATTCCTAGAAAATAGGAACGACGCCGTGCAAAAATTAAAATAAAATCATTAAAAATAAATTATGTTTTATAAATTTCCATTGAATGTAATTTTAATGTTTTTTAAAAATGCCTAATAATAAAAATAATAAATCACATATTTGTTCAAAATAATTACAAAAAAAACTACAGAAACCCCCTAGTAAAAAAATCATAATATTTTATCAATGAATCAATTTACATATAATTCCTAGAAAATAAGAACGACGCCGTGCAAAAATTAAAATAAAATCATTAAAAATAAATTATGTTTTATAAATTTCCATTGAATGTATTTTTAATGTTTTTTAAAAATGCCTAATAATAAAAATAATAAATCACATATTTGTTCAAATAATTACAAAAAAAAACTACAGAAACCCCCTAGTAAAAAAATCATAATATTTTATCAATGAATCAATTTACATATAATTCCTAGAAAATAAGAACGACGCCGTGCAAAAATTAAAATAAAATCATTAAAAATAAATTATGTTTTATAAATTTCCATTGAATGTATTTTTAATGTTTTTTTTTTTAAATGCCTAATAATAAAAATAATAAATCACATATTTGTTCAAAATAATTACAAAAAAAACTACAGAAACCCCCTAGTAAAAAATCATAACATTTTATCAATGAATCAATTTACATATAATTCCTAGAAAATGGGAACGACGCCGTGCAAAAATTCTAGGAAATTCACGCAAAGCGCCCTCAAAAAAATCATGAATGAATAACAAAAACTCCGACAAACCTTCAAAAAAAACAAAAAACGCATTTTTATCAACAAATATACAATCGTTTTAACATATATCCTTTACCAAATCCTTTCAAAATGTCCATATTATTATTGGAACGTACAACATGCCTTTGCCGGTCACTCGAACCGGCTCGAACACGCAATCACGCAGCCATGCAGACGCACTAACACATATGCACACTTAGGCCGGCTACTACATGACGAAAAATAGTCCCAGAATTAGTAAAAAATCGGTTAAAAACTAATTTACAAAGGTACAGATTTATGTGGAAATGTGTAAAAAATATTTGTGAATGCTTTGGTGTAAGTTTTGTGGGCTGATATAACGTTTTTGTTAAGAAATTCAGCGATTTGGTGTTGCACGTCTTACTACGCGTCGTAAAGTAGTGCCGGGATGGTAATACAAGTTAAATGTGTAAATATTTTGTTGCAAAGGTTGAAAGTTATATCAAAACGCAGGGAATTTTTTGTACTTTAAAATGTGTATTATCCCAAGTGTTGTTAAAACGTATTTTTTACTAAATTTCATCAATTACTTACCGCAAGTGTATAAGTCCGCTTGCGCACAAACACGTTTTCACGAATCCTCCGAGTCGGCCGTTCAGTACATTCTTGGGCGGCGAGTAGTTGAGTTGGCACGAGTAAATGAAATAACTAAATTAAATGTGAAAAAATAACGTGCCCGATATTTTTAATAATTTATCAACACCGGTGGTCTCTTCCACGAGATTTGTTTGTTTTTTTCGCTAAAAAATGTCAACTATTGCTAAACAAGGTGCTCAAGAAGAATCGAAGAAGATTGTAAGAATTTATGATAATTCGCAATTGTTAATACAAAGTTATATAAATAACAGTTTGTTTAAAACATTATCGACAAGCGTGCTGTGCGTGAGGAAGAAACTTTAGTGAATAGTAATAAAATATTTTGTTTAATAAAAAAAGTGCACACAGACTTATACTTAACGTTTACGGGACAACTTCACACTTGTTTTTGGGATTAACGCTTATATCCAGGTAACATTAATAATCCTATATTCTTATTTTATTCTTACATCTCATATTCCTACCCATATTGTATCAAATTTACACACCAAAACCACACACAAACACCTAAATTTATTACCAAAACCCACATAAATCCTTTATCTATCAATTACCCCACATGTCATTTCCAATTTTATCAATTTTTACCCAAAATAAATCATTTTTCTAAGTTCTCCGCCATACGTGGCATGTTGCCGCCTAAAAGGCCGCTACATGCGCCGTCGTGTGAAATCGAAAACGTGGACGATACTTATACTTATGCATATAAATAAATGTGAATTTAATTTGAAAATGTGGTTGTTTATTTTGTTGAAAACAATGGGAAGTGTTTGCTATATTTCGGAGGATTGTATAATATTTGGTTTTGGTAATAATAAATGTTTTGTATCGGTTTGAAATTTCAAATTTGAGGAAATGGTCGGACGGAACATCTGGTGGTAAACGGTTTTAGTTTTTATTTATTTATATTAATCTAAATACAAGTTTTATTATATAATATTTATTAAATTTATTTCCAAATTTTATATACATTTTTAATGTTTTTTTTTTAATAGACCGAATGATTTTAATTAATGCAGACGGTTTTCTTGAACGTTCCTTATTTCATATTTTATTACTTTTTATTTTTATTTTTGTATTTATTTTAAATATTTTTTTAATTATTTTTAAATCACGTACGTGTATGTAAATTCATCTATATAATTTTAAAAATTATATAAAATTATGAATTATTTAAATTTATTACCTAAAAATTTGTTTAGAAAAATTTAGTTGCATATAAAATTTTATTTAATTTATTTTTCACTCATAATAAGTAATAATTTCAATATTTTTTCCTAATAATTCTGAACAAATAGTTAAATATACGATTAATTTATTAATATTAATTATTAACTCAAAATAATATTTTAAAAGTTAAGTCACTGGATTTTTTCAAGTAAATTATAATTTTTGCTAATTTCATATTTATTTTTTTGTATTTTATATTTATTCATTTTTATATTTTATCTTCATTAGTTTTCTAAAGTTTTTAAATAGTTTTCCAGAACTAGTTAATAGTTCCAATTTTAATTTTAATTGAATTTACTTATATATTTTTGTTCGAGTTTTGTATATTTTTTTTTATTTTTGTATTTATTTTTATTATTTTTTTAAATTATTTCTAAACCACACGTACGTGTATATAAATTAATCTATATAATTTTAAAATTTATATAAAAGTATGAATTATTTAAATTTATCACCTAATAATTTTATATAGAATTTTAATTAAATTTTATTACTAAGATGTTCTAAGATATTTTTTAGAAAACCTTTAAATAAATTTGTAACTTTTCAAAAAATTTTAAGAATTTTCAAGAATTTTCAAAAATTTAGTTGCATATATATTTTTCATTCATAATTAGTAATGATTTCAATATTTTTCACTTTTGAATATTTCTCCTAATAATTCTGAATAATTTGTTAAATATACAATTAATTTATTATATACATTATTTATTAAAATGAATATTTAAAATATTAAAATTTAAAATAAATAATAATTATTAAATAAAAATACTATTTAATGAATTTTATTTCAAATTATTCGTGTTGAAAAATAGGAAAGTTTTTGTGTGAAAATTTAAATTAAATTATATATTATTTTAAAGTGTTATAAATTATACAATAATAATACAGTTTGATATTATAATAAACAAATAATTAATTATAATTAACTTATAAATAATTTTCAATATAAACTGAACTACTAAAATTTATTTATCGAATTCTTGAATATTTTTTTTGCAATTTTGATAAAATATATGTTAATATTATTAATAAAAAATAGTGTAAATTTTAAAGTGATTGAAAATGATGTAATATTTAATAATAAATATTAATTTATTTATTTTTAATTTAAAGTGTCGAATATTTAATATTTTCAAATTAACAAAAAGTAAAATAATACAATTTTTATATTTAATTTAATAACAATTAAATTATTTAAAATAGTAACATTTTTAAATGAAAGTGAATGAATTTTATTTTTTTTATTTAATTTAATAAGGTTCAAAATGTAATTCTTATATTAAAATTTTGTGTATTTTCTTAAATGTTTGTGTAGTTACAATTTTGTTCAGAAATATTGAGAAAAATATTTAATAGTATAAAGTAGTACAAATATTATTTATTATGAATTAAAAATAAATTTATATATTTATAATTTCTAAATTTATTTTTATAATTTTCAAAAAATAATACACATATTCTTATAAGAATATCTTGATTTTTAAAAACTAGAAAAAAATCCTTTAAACTTTAAACAATTAATACTGTATTATATAATTTTTACAATTTTGGGTACATTTTTAAATATTTGCAAAGAAAATTCATTTAATTGAAAAAAATTAACATTTAATTTGTTGCATGGGAAAAATATTTTAAAGTAAAAACAAAAAATTCCAAAAAATAATACTAAACAGTTTTGAGATTTAAGTGAATTATTTTTCAACTATTTTGTCCAAATTTTACATTTTCAGAAAATATTTGAAATCATTTTAATTTTATTTATATTAAATCTAATTAGCTTAAATTAAATGTAATAATTTCATAAATAGTACAATATTTATATTTTCTTGGAAATATTTGATTTCTTTTAATAATTTCTGAATAAAACTTTTATTACAAGTTTTATGCAAATAATAATATACAAATTAAAACATCTGTCCATAGATTTTTATACCTGTGCAAGGTTTTTGGAAATAATTCCAAAGGTGCAAAAAGTGGAAAAAATAAATGTTTTTGCATATTTTTGTAGTATTGTCCTTGGATTAAACAGAAAACCAGGTATATAATTTATAATAGATTTTATTTAAGACTTGAAAATTTGGACAAAAAGTAATAAAATGTAAAAACATTTTGTAATAATATTCTTATGAAGCCAGTCGAACCAAATCGTATGAACTTTTTACCAAATTATTAATTTATTTTAAACTTTAATATATATTTTTTAAAACATTTAAACATGTACGTGGTTTAGTGAAAAATTAAAAAATGCAATGCAATTTATAAAATTACAACTTAATTATTATTAATATTACTTTTTCTGTTTGCCAAAATTTCAGTTTATTTTTCCTTCTAATTGTGATTAATTTAATTCAAATGTGAATGACTTGTTAATAAATACAAAAACAAAAACAATACAAAAATTATTGTCCAACATTTGTTTATAAACAAAGCTGATTGATTTATTATTGATAAGAAACGCGCAAACAGATTGATAAGAAATGCATTCGCATTTTATTACAAATCAGGAACAAAATAAGATAAAATTATACGATACTACTTTGTTTTTATTTTTACATTTTTGAGTAATTTATGAAAATTTTTATTTATAAAATTTATACCTATTTTAACTATTTTTTTTAATTATACCTTGAAGAATTGTCTGATGTTCCTCATGGGATAGATGCAAAATATAAAAAAATCTTGGATTAACAAATTTTTATGGTACAATTTACATGTTGTTTAGATCACAATTTTTTATCATATTTTGTGAGAATTTTAATTACACAGACTTCAAGCAAATTTCATAAAGAATTTACTAGTCAACAAAAAAATCTGTTAATTCCAGAAATTGTTCCAATTTATAAATACCAGGTATAGTCCAAGATTTTCTGATTCCAAAATTTAATAATATATATATTTGTATTTACAATAATAATTTCAAACTACTTCTGTATTCGTAATAAAAAAAATCCGCAACCGATTCAATTTCCTATTCAAAGTGCATATCTCAATTGCATATGCAAATATTATTATCTTTTATTTACATTTTTCATCTTAATTGTGTACTTTTCGATATTCTAATCATCTCATTAATTATTTATATCAACAATTGGTCTGTTTTGTGACTAGTCATTATATTTTATTATTTTGTTCCTGGAAATCGAATGTACGAATTCTAAGGCGAAAATCCTACAGGTCATTTTCAATGGAATTATTACGAAACGAATGACTCATTTGATAAAAATGGCTAAAGATCAAATTTATGTTAATAAAGGAGTCGGTTTAATTGGTAAATGAATAATTTTTGCAAAATTGTTTCGTATGTAACGAATTAAAAAAAATAAATCGTGAGCGACTTGTTGATGAATTTATCTAATTAAATTTTGTAATGAATCTGTTGGAGAGAAATATATAGTGTCTTTTTTTAAAAAAAAATCTGTTGGGCGCACCGTTTGTACTACCAACTTGTAATTTAAATATATTATTTCTCAATATGTCTATTTTGATAACAAATACTAAAATTGATGTCTTGTCATAGAAAATTTTGAAAATATCTGCTAATTTCCGCAAAAATTTTCTGTAGTTGCGCCTGCGTTACAATGTCTAATTCAAAATTCTGTTATGGACGCACCGTTTGTACTACAGTCTTGTAATTGAAATATATTATTCTTTAATATGTCTATTTTGATAACAAATACTAAAATTGATATCTTTTTATAGAAAATTTTAGAAATATTTGCGAATTTCCGCAAAAACTTTCTTCAGTTGTGCCTATATTATAATGCCTGGTTCAAAAATTTATTAATATCGCACCGTTTGGACTACAGTCTTGTAATTTAAATATATTATTCTCTAATATGTCTATTTTGATAACAAATACTAAAATTAATGACTTTTCATAGAAATTTTTTAAAATATTTGCAAATTTCCGAAAAAACTTATTTCAGTTGTTCCTGTATTATAATGTCTGATTCAAAAATTTCTTAAGGGCGCACCGTTTGTACTACAGTCTTGTAATTTAAATATATTTTACCTCAATACGTCTATTTTGATAACAAATACTAAAACTGATGTCTTTTCATAGAAAATTTTTGGAAAATCTGCAAATTTCCCAAAAAACTTTCTTGATTTGACTGTCTTACAATATCATTTTCTAAAATTTATCAAAATCACACCTTTTGTACTACAATCTTGTAATTCAAATATATCATTCTTTAATATGTTCACTTTGATAACAAATACTAAAACTGATGACTTTTTATAGAAAATTTTAGAAATATCTGCAAATTTCCAAAAAAAACTACATAGTTTATTTCTGTCTGTACTACAATGTCTGATTCAAAATTTTTTTAAGGACGCACCGTTTGCACTACAATCTTGTAATTCAGATATATTATTCCTCAATATGTCTACTTTGATAACAAATACTAAAACTGATGACTTTTTATAGAAATTTTTGGAAATATCTGCAAATTTCCGAAAAAAAACTACTTACTTCCTTTCTTTCTCGATACAATTGATCTGAGTCTGATTGAAAAATTTATTATGGACGCACCGTTTGTACTACGAACTAGTAATTAAAATATATTATTCTTTAATATATCTACTTTGATAACAAATACTAAAATTGATAACTTTTGTTACAAAATTTTGAAGATACTTGCAAATTTGTAAAAAAGGGCATTTTATTTGTGTCATTTATTTTCTTTCCCTTGTAAATTATTACAATGCCTGGTTCAAATTTTTTCTAAGGACACACCGTTTGTACTACGACTTTGTAATTTAAATATGTGACTACTCAATATATCTACTTTGATAAAAAATACTAAAACTAATGACTTTTGTTACAAAATTTTCAAATAATTAATCTGAAAGCAAATATGGTGTAATATGAGTTATTTCACTCCTTATTGTTTAGGAATAAATTTTTATTGCGACACCAAGGCAATACAAATTGATGTTTGTATTGCAATTGATATTTTATACTCATAAAGTGTTACAAATCTATTTTCCATTACCTATTATCCATTTGCCATCGATTATTCTAATTCCCAAGAACCGTTTTCTCTAAACCGTCTGCGAGTCGATTTTTTGTTCGTCAGGTACGAAAATATGTTCCTCTTCTCGGTAATTCGACAAGAACCGGTTTTCGGCTAAACCTGAAGAACTGTAACAGCAAATTTCGGCAAATTTTCAAGGTCCAGGTACGAAAACTCGTATTGGTCTTGGTCAGGTATGAGATAGAAATCGATGAAGTAAAGATTTAGGACTTAGAAGAAAAAAGATTTCAAAGACTGCCGAGAGAACAAGATGATGGGAATCAGAGATTGCCAAATTTTAGGGATTTTATCAGAATAGATAAGATTTTTTAGGGCAATTTGAGTAAAATTTTTGTGAGATTGCAAGAATAACTTATGGTTTCCACCTGTTTTTCCCGTTTTTCCTGTATCGATTCTATGGAGTTATTTATGCCGTGTGTGTGTATGAATAAAAACAAAACTGAAACTTATCAATAGCTTTCTAATTCTTAATCAGATCGAGTTTCAAATTGTAAATGTCACATTCGGCTGTCTATCTTGTCTGGTCTGGTCTAGTAGTGTAGTACCTTTCACATATTTTATAGGCTTTTGCCTCCTCCTACTTGTATATGTACTCGATTGTGAAATAGACGGAGAGCTGGGGGAAAATTTTACTCAAAAAAATAAATACGAAAACATTATTTATATTATGTAATTTCGTTATAATCTTGGCAATACATATTTTCTAAATATTTGTAAATTTCCAGAAAAGTCTACTGACGTATGTGTTACAATGTAAAAGAAAATACTTATATTGTAAAAATACTTAATAATTAATAATAAGACACTTAAATTTGTTAAAATATCGTAAAATAACCTAGAATTTGTTAAACAAAATAAATATATTGTAAAAATATTGTAAAGTTTATTAAAATACTTATTAAATTCTTAAAAAATACTTGCAACAAACAAACTAGTTATATTTAAAAATAATTCAAATTAACTAAATA